>NC_081429.1:63126383-63456925 GCF_949786415.1 Peromyscus eremicus | reverse complement strand
TACCAATGCATTTTATGCACTTGTATATTGGATTTGGCATTATGTACGTCTTTCCATCTTCCTTTTTTGGGAGGAGGTTTTTTGTTTTTTGTTTTTTTGAGACAGGGTTTCTCTGTGCAGCTTTGGAGCCTGTCCTGGATCTTGCTCTGTAGACCAGGCTTGGCCTTAAACTCCCAGAGATCTGCCTGGCTCTTCCTCCCGAGTACTGGATTAAAGGCTTGTGCCACCATTGCCCGGCAGGGGGCAGGTTTTGAGACAGGGTTTCTCTATGTAGTCCTAACTGTCCTAGACGTTACTGTTGTAGACCAGGGTGGTCTTGAACTCACAGAATTCTGCCTGCCTCTGCCTCCTGAGTGCTAGGATTAAAAAAAAATTGTGAACCACCATGTCCAGCTTCATTATGCATTTCTGTGTATCCAAAATAATTTGTTTTCTTTTAGAAACAACTGGCCACTCAAGAAGTAAATAGTAATATAGGCTTCTGTAGAATATAAGAACACTTTCTTGGGGCCAAAAATATAACTTGGGTGATAGAGTGTTTACTTTGTATGCATAAGGCCCTTGATTCAATCCCCAGTGCCACAAATAAATACAAAAATAACAGACTTTCTTTATGTTTATAAAAAACTTAAAAATTTTTGGCATATTTTAAACCATCCCCTGAGTGTGCATATATTTTTGTATATTCATTCCTGTGCAGATGTTTTAATTATCTTTTGCAATGTAAAGCAGTGGTATAAAAGTAGCCATTTTTATCATCCTCTGCCATGATTCTTGGGATTGATAAGTAAAGGGAGGTGCTTGTCTCTTGGAGTCTTCCATGTAGATGCTGTCAGAATGTTGCTTGGACTGAAGTCACTTCATGGGCTCCCTCACTTGCTTGTCTGGTGATTGACTCTGGCTATTAGCTAGACTTCAGTGAGGCTAGTGGCTACAATTTTCTGTAGCCTCCGTGTGGCCTGTGCTATTCCCTAGCACTGGGGCTGTTCCAAGGGGAAGCATCCAAAGGGAGATCCTAGGCAGAAACCTTGCTGCCTTGCTTTGGAAGTTGTATAGTTTCCTTTCTACCACATTCTTGGCTACATGTTTTCAGGGCAGTGCCTACAAGGAAAGAATGTCAAGAAGAGAGTCAAAGACTCTGCTCACGTGGTAAAGCTACCACCATGTCAGTGAGGGCTGCCTTTAAACATTGAAGTTACTTCAGTCTCTCAAATGTTGGAATTACAGTATAAAGCACTACTCCTCGCTTCTTAACAAGATTTTTTAAAAGATTTATTTACTTTTTCCTTCTTTGTTTTTTAAATGTGTATGGGTGTTTTTCCTGCATGTATATCTGCACCAGATGCATACAGAGTCGATGGAGGTCAGAAGAGGGTGTCAGATTCCTTGGAACAGATGTTTGTGAACCATCATGTGAGGTGCTAGGAATTGAACCTAGGTACTTTGGAAGAGCAGCTATTGCTCTTAATCACTGAGCTATCTCCTGAGATCCCATTGTACAGTTTTTTGAATGAACATTTTTCTCAAGCTTATTAAGGTACTAGATAATATTCTTTGACTCCCAATGTCTATTGTTTTGGTATGTCTGATAGAAGACTTTTAAGCTAAAACCCCAGGTTCTTTCATCTTCCTGAGGCTCTGCATTATCTGTGCATCAGGCATTAGCAGGTGGTGGTGGTTAAAATTAAGAATCTTATGGTCAGGATTCAGTGTTCACAGGCTGTGTGATGTAAACAAGTTAATTTCCTTTTATTTTAATCTTTTTTTAACTTGTTTTTATTTTATGTACACTGGTGTTTTGCCCGTGTCTATGTCTATGTGAGGGTGTCAGATCCCCTGGAACTGGAGTTACAAACAGTCTTAAGCTGCCATGTGGGTGCTGGGAATTGAACCCAGGTCTTCTGGAAGATCAGCCGGTGCTCTTAACTGCTGAGCCATCTCTCCAGCCCCCAAATTAATTTCTTTAAGACATTATTTTCTTAAAAAAAATCTAATGTGACTATAAAAATGGTTCTTATCCACATTTCAGAACCCTTACACTTGTTTTTTCTCAGTTTGGGCTTCCACTCTCATCAGGTTCTTGGTATTTTTAAAATCCCTGCCCAGGACATCTGTCTTGATAGGGTTTTCTCCATCTACCATGTAAGATTTTGTCCCTTTTTGTTTCCCTGATTACTCACGTCAGATCAGCCTGTTGGATGTTCTAGCAGTTATCTTGCTTATTTATTTACTTGCTTACATTCCTTGCTCTACTCCTAAGATTAGGGCACTTATGTACACAGTCACCACAGTACCCAGAGTCTTAGAGCAGGGCCTTCGTGGAACATAGTGCCTGGTAAGTGATTTGCTTTGGAGTAAGTGAACAAATGAAGGGACTTATCTGTTTGTTCACTGTGATGCCTGTTGCAAAATGTGTACTTCTGTGTGTAGATTATAAAGAGCTATATTTATGATATAAACACAGTGACTGTTTGTAACAGTGAATAGACCTAAATGGGTAAATATAAATTTAATGATGTTAACGTTTTACTTCCCTCAGGAAGAATTCTTTCATAATCCTCATGCCATCGATATCGAGTCTGAGGATTTCAGCAGCCTGCCACCTGAAGTAAAGCATGAGATCTTGACTGACATGAAGGAGTTTACCAAGCGAAGACGAACACTGTTTGAAGCAATGCCAGAGGTAAAACACCCAGCAGTGCACAGTAGCACACCAGTGCTTAGAACTGAACTTCAGCAAAGGGGAAAAAGAGAGATGGTACTTAGAGTCTAAGTCTCCACTTTGGACAGTAGCCCAGTTGCAAGGACATAGAATTTGTATGTGTTACATCCCATAAGGCATAGTTTATTTATTTGTTCATTACAACTCATATATATTCAAAGAAATCTTTTGGACTTTCTGTCCAAGACTAGGCCTTTTCTTCTGTGTGTTCTCCGCTCCTTGTAACATGGTATTCTAGTTCTCAGCACAGAGCATGCCTGTTCCGATCATGGCTACACTCTCAAAAGGTACCTCAGTGTCTGACATAGTAAGTGCCCAGCATGCTATGGTTCTTGGGATAGTTCTTAGAAGTTACTTTAAACCACAGCGTATTTAAACCACAACATACATTGCCTTAAAAAAGTAACCATAACATGGAAAATACTTCTGATGTGAAATTCCAAATACAGGATTGTGTGTGTTCCTCTCCTTCTTTGTGAATGGTGGGAATAGGGTGGCCTGAGTATGGTGACTTCAAAGTCACAGGAAGCTGAAGCAGATGTGGTGTGCATGGTTGTGTATTGTTTTGTCCTGATAATGTTGATGTTGATTACTTAGTTTATGCCCCCATCGAGCACTTGCTGTCTTTAGTTCCTGATTTGTGAGTTCCATTTTCCTTCCCTTTGCTACCACATGCTATTTCCAGTAGTTTTCCTCAAACACTGAGGTGGAATGTAAATTTATAGCAATTGATGTGGTTGTTTTTTTTTTTTTTTTTTTAACTTGCTGTAGACTTTAGAATACTTTTTACTTTGTTACCAGAAAGATTTAAAAAAAAAAAATGGATTTATCTCTTTGTTTCTGATTTTTTTTTCTTTTCTTTTCTTTCTTTTTTTTTTTTTTTTTTGAGACAGGTTTCTCTGTGTAGTTTTGGTGCCTGTCCTGGATCTTGCTCTGTAGACCAGGCTGGCCTCAACTCACAGAGATCCACCAAGCTCTGCCTCCTGAGTGCTGGGATTAAAGGTGTGTGCCGCCGGGCGGTGGTGGCGCACACCTTTAATCCCAGCACTCGAGAGGCAGAGCCAGGCGGATCTCTGTGAGTTCCAGGCCAGCCTGGGCTACCAAGTGAGTTCCAGGACAGCCAAGACTGTTACACAGAGAAACCCTGTCTCGAAAAACCAAAAAAAAAAAAAAAAAAGGTGTGTGCCACCGCCACCCGGCTTATTTCTGATTTTCTATGTAGTTAGTGCAGATAAGAAAATAATAAGATACATAGAAGTGATATTATTAGGTTTTTGGGTACAAGAAACAAATTTATTGGGCTGGGCAGTGGTGGCGCATGCCTTTAATCCCAGAACTTGGGAAGCAGAGGCAGGTGGATCTCAGTGAATTCAAGGCCAGCCTGGTCTACAAAGTGAGTTCCAGGACAGCCAAGACTGTTACACAGAGAAACCCTGTCTCGAAAGATCAAAAAAAAAAAGAAATTTTATTTTTATTTCAAAGGGAAAGTAGTCCAGGCTCCATTTATCTTTCAGGCATTTTTTTTTTTTGGGGGGGGTATGTTGTGACGAATCTCTTGAGAATGAGTGGTAGAAATAAAATTTGAGTGGAATGAGAAGGAAAGGAGACAGCCCTTAGTGGTTTTCTCCTTGCAACCATGGTGTTGCTAGAGCTGGAAGGCTAGGAAGGCTAGGGTAGTTCCATGAGAAGAGAAGTTCCAAGTAGTCCAGGGTGATCTTTGGTATGACTTACCCATTGTGCACATATGGTGTTCATAAGAGAAGATCCATGTCCTAGTTGCAGGGATAATCATGAGACTAGTAATAGACTCAGTTGTGCAAGCCATCTGTCTGAGGACTCCCATGTGAGTCTGGTGTTGAAATCTCAAGTCCATCATTTGCAGACTGGAGATAGGAAGATGTTTTATTGGATAAATCAAGGTAGTTTATATAAAAGTGCTTAGAATGCCCTCAATGGGAAAGGCTTTGTACTTATTAATTATGATTATTAATACCTCTGGTTGCTTTATTCTATGTCATGTGGACCAAGAACAGTGCTAGGCACTTCACTTGTATCTAGAAGGTTGTGTTTTGCTGAATTACCATCACATGTCATACTACAGCCATGTAGTCTAGCTCAGCAAATGATTTTTGAGTGAATGATTAAATAATAAAAAGATCCTTCATAATTTCTTTTGCTTAATTCTTTTTGTTTCAAAGGTTTTTTTTTTTTTTTTTTTTTTTTTTTTTTTTTTTTTTTTTAAAGGCTGTTAAAATGCCATGTGTGCTAATCAAAGTACTTGGGAGGCAGAGGCAGGAGTATTTCCACAATTTCAAGGCCAGCTTGGTCCTATATAGTGAGTTCCAGGCTAGCTTGGGCTACTTATTGAGAGACTGTCTCAAAGACAAACAAGCAACAACAACAAAGAAAAACAAAAACGAAAAAGGTAGTTAGCACAGGAACCCCCTCCCCCTCTTAGTTTTCAAGGTTTATTTTTATGCTATGAAACTATACCTTTTGGGGATGGGTTGGTGAGTGGTGGTATTATCTCTGTTAGTGTAAAAGCAGCAACTTTGTTTATTTTGTCCCTAGGAGTCTAATGATTTTTCACAGTACCAGCTGAAAGGCTTGCTTAAGAAAAACTACCTAAACCAGCACATAGAAAATGTCCAAAAGGAAATGAACCAGCAGCACTCAGGACAAATCCAGAGGCAGTACGAAGATGAAGGAGGCTTTCTGAAGGAGGTGGAGTCAAGGAGAGTGGTCTCTGAAGACACCTCACATTACATCTTGATAAAAGGTACCAGGCATTGTCATTAGGATGGGGATGCAGTTTGCTTCTGCTGCCATGCCTTCTCTGCATGGTGGGCTACATTCCTCTGTGCCAGCCAAAGCCAAGATAGAGCATCTGAGAAGAGAACTGTGCACTTCAGGCTCTTGGTAGGGCTTATGCAGGTAGCCACAGAGGCTATGTCTTATGATTCTGATGGCCATCCCATATCTAGAACACAGCATTTTGTAGTGTTTCTTTCCATCTTCAGGCTCCTGCATTCTTTCTGTCCCCACCCTCTCCCATTTTGTGATGTTCCCTGGGTGTTGTGTGTGTGGTGTATGAAAGTCTCATTTAGGGCTGTCACCCTCTTCAGGGAGGAGCTTCTCTGGTCCAGGCTGGCACAGCACTATTTTTGAGGTACAAATGTAGGGATTTGGGGAACAGTTGGACTACATGTTCAATTAGCAAAATAGCAGCAGTACATTCTTCCCTAGGGCTTGTGACCTCTCTAGCCGTGAGTTTTGACTGGGTATACAGTCTGACAGTCTTTCCTCCTGTGGAGTGGGCTACAGCCAGTTGAGTAGTATGTTGATTGACCCCAGAGTATTCTTGCCACTGATGCACTAATGGGCACATCTGGTTTGTCAGGTCAGAATTGTAGCACACCGAGTTCACCACCAGGAGAGAATTGAAAATTCCTCACTCCCAGTAGCCTGCCTAGTACCTTTCAGTTCTCTGGAAACTAGGTAGCAGGGAGGAGACTTCCAGCTCACTTCCAGCTTCTTTGTCCTGTGTCCAGGGTGTGTATTGTCATTTTCAATAGGACTTTACCATCTAGTTCTGGTGGATAACCAAGAGCAATAGCAATGGCCTATATTGTTTTGGGAGCTTGGGGCTGTCTGGTCAAAGACTCATGGGGAGTATCTTACACATGGCAATGGGATTTTGACCAATACCCATGGCTTCTGGGAGCAATATTGTCAATTTACACAAGGAACTTCCATTCAAACTTTTTTTAAAAATTGTGGTTTTTTTATTGGTACAGTGGTGCATTTCCATGTGGTTTTTGCATGCATCTTTAGTTTTGGTTGATCCTTCCCATCTACAGCCTTCACCTTTTTTCTATTCTTCCAATTCCTTCCCTAGTTAAACCTTTCTGCCCCTAGTATACCTCCTTTTCATATCATGTGGAGAAACACTAATTTTCAAAAAACGAGAGAAAATGAAGTAACATATTGAGCTGCAATCTTGATGTGATAAAGAAAACAGAAGTTGAAATCATAGGATTTAGAAGCAGGCATGACCTTGATTTCTAGTTCTGATACTTAATTTGAGCAAGTGGTCTAACCTCTGAGTCTTCACTTTCATGCCAGGCACTTTGTCTCTCTGATACAGGTTTGTTGTGTGGGTTGTGTCAGGTCTTGTTTGTAAAGTGTCCAGTATGTGTTGGCTTCTGTTATTTATAAATTTATTGTACACATTAACTACGTAAGGTAGAGTTTTGCTCCCACAGATAGTAGAGTGTCTCTAACATTTCCTTGGACATTTGACCATTTTTCTTTGTGATGGGTGCAAATGTAAAATCTACTTTATTTTAAAAAGATGTGAGAAGAAATATGTTATATCAAAGTAATTTTAAAATTGAAGTTAGCATTAAAAATATACAACAAGGAGCAATTAAGATCTCATCTTGCTCTTCTAGAGGAGCTGGGTTCCACGTCACCCACACAAGTGGCTCACAAGTGCCTGTAACTCCAACTCCAAGGGATCCAGCATTCTCTTCTGGCTTCCCCAGGCACCCACACACATAGGGCATTCATTTACACAAACACAAACACACACACATACACACTAAAACAAACAAACAAAAAATAAAGTCACAACCTATAAAGCCATGTTTGAATCAGAAGGCCATCTCATACTGCCTCATTACTCCACACCATTAGTACTCTCAGCAACTGTATCAAATATATTTCTATTTTCTTTATTGTTGCTTTTCCTAAGGGAGTATTGGAGTTTTTTCATTTCAGATTTTATGATAAAGAACTTAGTTTCAAATTTATTTTTGAATTTGCTAGTAATTAAAATAATAGGGAGAAAGATCATTTTATAAATTTAAATTCACATGTGTGAGCACTAACACCAGGATTTAATTTCTTTTTTTCTATAGAAACAAATATGAAATAATCTAAAATGGAGTTATGTTTTAAAAGTACTTGTTTTACTTTTGTCTGTGTAGTATGACAAAATAAAATTTTAAATTACGAAATAGAACCTAGGGTACTTTGTGGCTCTGAGTTCTAGGAAAAGATATCTATGATAAATAGAATTTGGTTAGGTAGTAACGGTTATATTTAGTCACTAATAGATTAGCTGCTACAGAACCAACCACTTTATAATTAGTGAATGGATTTAATAAAAATGTATCACTATATTTATGATCTCAGATTCTCTTGTTCATCTTCCCAGAAATACAGTTGTCACACTGTGAATTGCATGGTGAGAAATGTTTTAATTTCTCTCAGGTATTCAAACTAAGAAAGTCATGGATGTGGATTCAGAGGCTTCTCCTTCTTCCAGCAAAAGGCACAGCATGTCCTTCGACCTGAAGTCGTCACCCCATGAGAAAGTGAAGCCAGAGAAAGAACCAGAGGCCACACCTCCTTCTCCAAGAACCTTACTGGCTATGCAGGCAGCCATGCTGGGAAGTAGTTCAGAAGAGGAGCCAGAGAGGGAGAGAGATTCGTGGGCCACTGCAGATGCAGGCTCCGTATCACCACAGACCCTTGCAGCTATTCAGAGAGCTCTGGATGATGATGAAGATGGGAAAGTGTGTGAGGGGGATGATGAGCCAACAGGATGGGCAGTGGTGAGAGTGTTGGGTGGTGATAAAGGTGGGGAAGTTTGTGCCGGGAGTGATGAGCTGGCAGTGAGAACTCAGGCTGGAAATAGGCCAAACCAGGAGCACAGTGATGGAGCTGTAGCAAGAGGTGGAGGCGTGCCATTTGCCACAGTTCCTCCTTTACCCACCGTGACTGTAGTAAAGGAGTATGTGGTCAGCTCCAATAGTGAAAAAGAACAGATAGCCTCGGCTCCGTCATTGAATACTGCTTGTCACGAAGCTGGTGAATGTTATGCTCCAAAAGAACAGATGTCACTTACTCATGTGGTGAATGAAGCATCTCAGATAAGCAATGAGTATGAGGTTGAGGGGAAGCAAGCTCCCCTTCCACCAGCATGCACAGAACAACTGTGCAGTGATGCCTCCGGACTCCTCAGGGAACCTCCAATAAGAACACATTCCGATCAGAGGATGGACACACACCCTGAAGAGCCCGAGCTGCAGAAAGGTCTCTACCCACCTGAGAGTAAATGTGTTTCCTCTCATTTTTCAAGTGATGATGAAGCAGAAAGTGTACAAAATACTGCTTCCAAAGCATGGAGCACAGTTCACATCCCTTCAGAGGCAATGGATAACTTAGAAAAGGCATTGTCTTCTAATGCTGACGAACATGGAGGTTCCCTGAAAACCATCCAGCAACGGGAGATGCCTGAAGCCACTGCCAGGGAATTGATTTTAGTCCCAAAGCCCATGGGACCAAAGGAGATGGAGTCTGGAGAAAGCGAGTCTGATGGTAGGTACTTCTTTAAGGGAATGGAATGGGAGACTTGATGTCTATAGGGACTAGGAGAACCTGTAGTATAACCCTGTTTACAGCAGAGAAACCAGGAAGAAAGGAGAAATGAGCTTCCTAGCATCACACAGCTAGGGTGGGGATGCCCTGCTTTACTGGGCTGTTTTTGGTATCTTTAAGATTTCATTTTATTTTATATGTATGGGTGTTTTGTCGGCATGTCTGTGCACATATGCATGCAATGTCCATACAGAAGGGGGCAGCAGATCTTCTGCAACTGGAGTTATAAATGGTTTTTGCATTGCCCTGGGCACTGGGAACTTAATGCAGGGCCTCTGCAAGAGCAGCAAATGTTAACTGCTGAGCCTTCTTGGCAGCCTGTCTTTGGTATCATTGAAGGAAGGGAGTACTGTGCCTGGAGAAAAGAAAGATGAATTTCCTTTAACTTTTGTTAACCTCTTACTTTGACATACAAAAATTACAAGATTGGAAAGCTATCATAGAGTACTGACTGATTCACACTTAACCTTAGAGGCCAGTATTTGGTCTCATTTGTTTTATATTCTCTGACTCTGTCTCTGTCTCTCTTTATCCCTGCCCCTTCTGCCTCTTCCTCTCCTTCACCTCTTCCTCTTCATGTCTCCCTCTCTTTCTCTTTCCCATGCATTCTCTCCATGTACACCTCTCTCCTCTCTCTCTCTCTCTCTCTCTCTCTCTCTCTCTCTCTCTCTCTCTCTCTCTCTTTCTCTCTCTCTCTCTCTCTGTATTTTTGTATACACATATGCTAATGATACTCATTGTTTATAGCTTTTTATACAGTCACCTGCTTGTTAAAATTTGACTTAAGAATCAAAGGTACTTTGGTTTCTTTATGGGCATTTGTCAGGGAGATGTTCTGCCTGTTTTCATTGTGCCCACAGAGATAATCAGGGACTATTGGCAGGGTAGTGGAGTCTAGATTGGCAGGGTAGTGGAGTCGAGAGCAGGAATCTTCAGCTAGGGAGCCTCCCCATTCTGGCACCCTGGTAGTAGGGTACCTTCAGGCAAGTCACATAACACTCTGAATTTTATTTCTTACATAATGAAAGAATGTACATACACACATACACATTTGTGCATATATATGTGTGTGTGTGTGTGTGTATGAAGCATGTATTTGCTAATTTAGTATTTGAAATGACTTTATAAACCACACTTCAAGTAATGAAGATAACTGCATGCGAATATGTTTACACATAATTTGTGTCCTGTTACTGGTCAGATTTCTGTTATTTATTTGTTTATTTATTTGAGATTCATATAACCTAGGCTGGCCTTATACTTTTTATGGAGCTGAGGCTTGTCTTGAACTTCTGACCCTCTTGCCTCTACCACCTGAGTGCTGGGGTCACTGTAAGTGAGCCATCCCAATTAAATGTTTCCTTTGTAAGAGTTGCCGTGGTCATAGTGTCTCTTCACAGCAATAAAAATCTTAACTAAGACAGATATGGTTGTGTGGGGCGTTTACCCACCAACCCCACAACTCCCCAGAGTTTTTTTGAGTGTGAGCAGCAGGAAATATTAGATGGAAGGATTTATATTGCGGAGAATATCGTGGAGATAAACAGATAGAAAATAAAGGATAGCCTCGAGGGGGCCTGGAACCTATTCCAATGGGCCCCGACTGTCTCTGCCCCAGAGTATTTATAGAGACGCCAAGGGGTGGAGCAAAAGACCTCCTCCCCCAGCACAGCCAAGTGCAGACCATCTCAGACACCTGCACTCAGGCCCGTGGTCCTAATCATCCTCTATGCGGACATGCTGGGTAAAGCCACGAGGAACCCGAAAACGGGCTCCCACATGGTTGCAAGCTTATGGAGGCCAGGAGTGGAATGTGATAGTTTGAATGTAATTGGCTCATAGGGAGTGGCACTATGTAGAGGTCCACCTTGTTGAAGTAGGTGTGGAGTTGTTGGAGGAAGTGTATCACTGTGGGGTGGGCTTTGAGGTCTCCTATTCTCAAGTTACACCTCGTTTGGTTTACTTCCTGTTGCCTGCAGATCAAGATGTAGGACTTTCAGCTTCTTCTCCAGTACATGTCTGTCTACATACTGCCATTTCTTGCCATGATGATAATGGATTAAATCTCAGAACTGTAAGCCACACCAATTAAATGTTTTTCTTTATAAGAGTTGCTATGGTCATGGTGTCTCTTCAGAGCAATAGAAATCCTAAGTAAGACAGTCACATTTATTAATTATTGATCTTACTGCCTGCACTATGAGTGTTCTGTTCAGAAAGTTGACTCCTGTGCCAATTCGTTCAAGTCTATTCACCACTTTTTCTATCATGTTCGATGTATCTGGTTTTATGTTAAAGCCTTTGATCCATTTGGACTTGAGTTTTGTGCTAGGTGATTACTATGAATCTATTTGTAGTCTTCTTCATGTAGACATCCAGTTCGACTAGAATCATTTGTTGAAGGTGCTTTCTTTTTTCTAGTATGTATTTCTGGCTGTTTATCAAAAATCAGGTGTCTATAGGTGTGTGGATTTATGCCTGGGCCTTCAATTTGTATCCATTGATCAATGTGTCTGTTTTTATGCCCATAACATGTGGTTTTTATTACTACAGCTCTGTAGTACAACTTGAAATCCAGGATGGTGAGACCTCCCACAGTACTTTTATTGTTCATAATAGTTTTTGCTTCCTGGGTATCTTAGTTAGGGTTTCTATTGCTGTGAAGAGACACCATGACCATGGCAAATGTTATAAGGGAAAACATTTAATTGGGATAGTCAGAGGTTCAGCCCATTATCATCATGGTAAGACATGGTAGTGTGCAGGCAGACAGGGTGTTGGAGAAGTAGCTGAGAGTTCTACATCTTTCAGGAAGTTCTACATCTGACAGGAAGTGGTCTAAGACACTGGGTGGTATATTGAGCATATATGAGACCTCCAAGACCACTTCCACAGTGACGTACTTCCTCCCACAAGACCATAACTACAAGGCCACACCTCCTAATAGTGCCATTCCCTTTGGGGGCCACTTCCTTCCAAACCACCACACTAGGTTTGTGTGTGTGTGTGTGTGTGTGTGTGTGTGTTTCTATAAGAAGCTGAAAATTGTCCATCCAAGATCTGTGAAAAATGGTATTGGAAATTTGAATAGGATTGCATTGAATCTGTAGGTTGCTTTTGGTAGGATGGCATCTCCTTGTATCTTTAGTTTCTTTCTTCAAAGATGACGTTTTATCATACAAGTCTTTCACTTGCCTGGTTCACAACCATCTATAATAAGATCTGGTGCCCTCTTCTGGTGGGCAGGGATACATGCAGACAGAACTCTGTATACAAAATAAATAAATCTTAAAAAAAAAAAGACTAACAAGTTAATTGCATGTTTGAGGTTATAGTCAAATCCTTTCCTTTGGAGTCTGACATTTTTCAGGACTGTTCAGAAAGTTTTGATGACTTCAGAGTGATTCTAATGTTCTCAATGTAGATGAAGTGACATCATTATATTTTGCACAGGAAGTTTCATTGAGGTACAGAGTGTGGTCAGTGATGGTGAACTTCAAGCAGAGTCATCGGAGCCTTCTAAACCTCCCTCTGAACAAGATGAAGAGGAACCAAGAGGAACTCTGGAGGAAGGAATCCCCAGGGACACAGAACACCTCCTACAGGACAGCTCTGACAGTGAGGACTTGGTCAAGAAAGAGCACAAAAAAACTGACGGATATGCTGAGGACTCACCTAATGAATGGCAAGATGTTGATTTGGTAATAATACAATGTTTACCTTAGTGCCGAGGAAATCCTGTGGCTTTGAGATTTTAAGAGTTGCTGGATAAATATTTGTTAGCTGTTTTTAATTCATCTTCTTGTTACTCATGGTTCCCTTTTGAAATGTAAGTTACATCTGGGGTAGATAGGTTTCTCATATGATGTAATCAAGTGACTGAAAGAGACAGTCTTGCCTAGAAATCTCAAGAGGAAAACACTGTAAGGAGAAACAACTTATTGGTCATTTCAACCAGAGGAAATGCAGGCTTTTTATTTTTATTTTTATTTTTATTTTTTTTGTAACAAATGAACATAATTGGGTCGTGACTGTAATGATCTGTGAATGGGAACATGTTTTATAGGAGGAACTAGACATCCTAGAGAGTAACCTCTTAGCAGAACAGAATTCACTGGAAGCTCAAAAACAGCAGCAAGAACGGATCGCTGTTTCTGTAACGGGCCAGATGTTTCTGGAAAGTCAGGTGAGTTTGACTTTATCTTGGGCTTCTGTAGAATTGTCCTTCCTTTAAGAAGGGCTGTATGATATTGTCACACCCCTTGTGGTCAAGGTCATCAGTGCATTTCCTTGTGGGTGGTTTCTCTTAACTACAGGAACTCCTGCGCCTGTTTGGCATTCCCTATATCCAGGCTCCCATGGAGGCAGAGGCGCAGTGTGCCATCCTGGACCTCACTGATCAGACTTCTGGGACCATCACTGATGATAGTGATATCTGGCTGTTTGGGGCCCGGCATGTCTATAAGAATTTTTTTAACAAAAACAAGTTTGTAGAGTACTACCAATATGTGGACTTTCACAACCAATTAGGTAAGACTTAGATTGTGGTCTCTTCCCATAGTTCACCCTCCTGATTTGCCTCATGGTTTTTCTTCAGAAGGATCTAATTTGATGCATGAATGAAAATTGGAGGTCATAGGATTTTAAAACTTGGATTTTAGAAGATAAAACCCTAGTGTTTGTTCTTGCAGTTAAGTCATCTACAAGGTTAGTTGAGTTACCTTACAGTGAACCATAGATGCTCTCATAGGGTAAGGAATGGAGCCATTGGTGCTCTTGATGTTGACCACACATTCATCCATCTGTTCAGCTGGGAAATGCACACTGAGTGACTCTCATATGCTAGTCATTCTTGACAGTGGGAAAATAGCAGAGAATGAAACAATCTAGTGGAAGGAAAAGATGCTGGCTATGTTTACAAGTTATAATGTAATACTTGGTGTGCACCATGGGGGAAAAATAAAACAAGCAGAACAAGAATGAGGACCAGCTGTAGGAGAGCACATGATGTTCCTCACAGAGGTGTCCTCAGGGAAGGCTTTGTTTGTGGCAGCATAGGGCAGACTCCCTAAGAAAATAGTAAGCAAAGCTATAAATAAATACTCAACAAAGATCATGTCAGAGGGATTTAAAGATTTTCAAGGCCTCGAGGCAGAAGATTGCTTATGTACATGTTCTAGAGAAATAAGGAGGCCAGTGACAATGGAGGAGGAGGGTGATGTCAGTAGTTACACCGGAGAGAAGAAATTGAAGCCTCATAGTGTCTGGTACACCAGAGAAAACAGTGCTCGTGTCCTGGATGTGGGATATGGGAGGAGGGCTTCTAGCTTCCCGGTTCTGGGCCAGTGGTAGAACGTAGCAGAGGAAGAGAGAATTGAGTTGGGATAAATTCAGTCTGAGAGGCTCATTAGATCTACAGACAGTTGGTAAGGGAATGCATGTGCCTGTGGTCAGAAGGAGCAGATTAGATAGCTAAATGTAGAGGTCAGCATGTATAGAGAATTTAAAATGAGAATGGAGCCTGGCGGTGGTGGTGCACACCTTTAATCTCAGCACTCAGGAGGCAGAGACAGGCAGATCTCTGAGTTCAAGGCCAGCCTGGTCTACAAAGTGAGTTCCAGGATAGGCTCCAAAGCTACAGAGAAACCCTGTCTTGAAAAACTGGGGAAAAAAAAAGTTAAAACTTAAAATCTCAATATAATGATACTTAACAAAAGAACCTAAAATGAAACATGTCTCTTTGGATGTTGGTTTATCATACACAGTTTATATAATAAAAATACTTATGTTATATAACTTTTATAAAAATATTAAATCTAATTGTTGCTATTCATACAGGATTGGACCGGAACAAATTAATCAACTTGGCTTATCTACTGGGCAGCGATTATACTGAAGGGATCCCAACTGTTGGCTGTGTAACAGCCATGGAGATTCTCAATGAATTCCCTGGACGAGGCCTGGACCCACTCCTAAAATTCTCGTAAGGCTTTTTCTTCATGCCTTTAATTCAGGTATTTGCTTAAATACTCAGATTAAAAGAAAAAAAAAATTTTTTTTTTTTAAATACACTGAGCTCTTACTGTATTGCCTAGGCTGAGCTCAAACTTGCACTCCTCCAGCTTCAGCTTCCTACATAGTTGCTACTGTTGGTGTGTGCCACCACACCAGAGGATCTGTTTCTAAAATCATGATGTCCCAAGCCACTGTTCATTGAAGGAACGGTGGGAAACAGTGGCTGTGGTTTCTAGGGCCCTCGTGAATCTGTTTTCTTCTTAGTCATGCCTGGCTTATCCTAGTCCAAGGACACAAAGCCAGTTCTGCAGTGCTCATTAGTGTATAAGCTGCCTCTGAGTTCATTTAGATGTTTGTAAAGTAGCTGATATGAGTTATATGCAGGCTTCAGCAATGGGAAAGGTAAGTAGTTGCAATCTATATCCTCAAGGTTCCTTGTGGTGATTGGGTAATGGAAAAGCAAATGAAATCATTCAGTGTTGCTAGGGAAATTATTCACCACATGTTCAGTGTTATGAAAGAAGTTGACCAGAAAAGTGCTTGGAGGTCCAGGGCCAGTAACTTTAGATATAAGTCACTACCCATGAAAATGCATGTACTGACACAGAGGAGCACTGTACTGGAGCTGTGACATCTGAGCTTAGGAGACCAATTATTTATTCCTTCACCATGGCTGTGACAAGTATCTGATGCAAGCCACTTAAGGAAGGTTAATTTTATTGATTTGGCTGATGGTTCAGGGTATAGTCTGTCATGTCCAGGCAAGCATGACAGTCAGAAGCAGAGAGAAATATATACTGTGCTCAGCTCACTTTCTCCTTTTCATTCAGTCTGGACCCCAATCCATGAGATGGCTGCTGCTCATATTTAGGAGGACAGACTTCATACCTAAATTAATTCAGCCTAAAAACTCTGTCACAGACATGCCCAGAGGTTTGTCTCTATAGTAAATCTAGATGCTGTCCATTTTGCAGTCAGTATTGTTAGAGACTCCCAATCCCAAGGATTGGTAGGAGCTGTGTCTTTGAAAGTAGTTTTAAAAATTGTGTTTATATATTTATTTTTAAAGGTTTATTTATTTTTATGTATATGGGTGTTTTGTCTACATGTAAGTCTATCACAAACGTACAGTGCCTGCAGAGGCCAGAAGAGGGTGTCAGATCCCCTGGTACTGGATTTACAGATAGTTATTTGCCACCATGTAGGTACTGAGAATTGAACCTGAGTCCTCTGGAAGAGCAGCCAGTGCTCTTAATCTTTGAGCCATCTCAGGTGGAGAGTCAGAACAACTTATGAGGGTCAGTACTTTTTCCACCTGTGGGTCCTAGTGATTGAACTTAGGTCATCTGGCTTGGCAGCAAGCACTTTTACCTGTTAAACCATCTTGCTGACTCAGAAAGTAGCTTTTTCATAAGTTTTCCCTCAGTGGCTTGTTTTTTTGTTTTTTTAAAAAAAACTTGAAATATGACTCCCATACCTTTAAAAAGTACAATTTATTGTTATCTAGTTTATTCACAAAGTTGTGAGGGTACCTTGCAACCATCAGTTTGCAACAGGTAATCAGTTTAATTCATTTGTGTTCTCTGTAGTTGAATCTCCTGTGTTTGAAAAAATGCAGGGACCTTATGGTCTGAAAAGTGAATACTTAGATGCAATGTGAGATTGCAGTGATTGCTGGCTCCATACAGCCTCAGGGCACATGCTGGTGCACTCATCTAATACTTCCTTTCTTTTATTACACTTTTCTTCTTGAAAAATTGTCATACTAAGTTAATACATAGCTCATCAAACATGGTTGGTAAATAACTATGTAGCTACAAATAACATTCTTCCACAAATGTATAAATATATCATAGAAACATTACATAGTATGCATCGAAATGATTATACTTAACACTTTGGTTTATGTAATTGCAATTAATTGGAAGCTACAATTACATGCACATTATAACCCATTAAACATGCACATACATGCACATGTGTACTAGCTGGTGTATTGTATGATATAGTTTTATTTTTTTTACATTGTTTTTCCTTTTACTGAAAATAGATTTTTTTTCTTATATAATATATCATGATTGTGGTTTCTCCTCCCTCTGTTCCCAGCTCCTCTCCACTTCAACTTCCATTTGGATCCACCCCCTTTCTGTTTCTCATTAGAAAACAAACAGGCTTCTATGGGATAATAATAAAATAAAATAAGTTAAAGTAAAAACTAACACATTAGAATTGTGAAAAACAAACAGAAGGAAAAGAGCCTAAGAGAAGGCACAAGAAACAGAGACCCACTATTCGCACATGCAGGAATTCATAAAATCAGTAAATTGGAAGCCATAATATATAGGCAAAGGATACTCTTCCCACTTCCTTTCCTTTGGGTTCCCTGAGCCCTGAGGGGAGGGACTTGATAGACACATCCCATTTAGGGCTGGGTGTTCCAAGATCTCTCACTCTCTGCATAATATCTGGCTGTGGTTCTCTGTATTTGTTTCCATCTGCTTCAAGAGGAAGCTTCTCTGATTATGACTGAGCAAGGCACTGATTTCTAAGTATAGCAGAATGTCATTGTGATTCATTTTATTGCTACATTTTTTTTCTTTTAAGACTATTAGTATTTGGTTTTACCCTTGGTCCCTGGACTATTGAGTCTCAGGTTCTTGGTCATCCAAGCAGGGTCAGGTGTAGCTTCCATCTCCTGGAGTGGGCCTTAAGCCAAATCAGATATTGTTTGGTTATTTCTACAAGCTTTGTACCACCATTGCCCTTACATGTCTTGCAACCATGATACCATTATAGTTTAAAGGGTTTGTTCCTGGGTTGGTATTTACATTTATCTTTTAGTAGCATGCAGAGTACCTTCCTGTATAGAAGACAACAGCATTAGGGGTAAAGGTCATGTAGGCACCAGTTCGACTTCTCCATGTTCAATGAGTTGTGTAGGTGTTGTCTTCAGCAATGGATTTTTGCTGTCAGTCTGTGGAGAGCTATCTATAGTCTTGACGACATCTGGGTTGTTTGGGGTTCCCATGGTAACCAACAACTCCACTAGATATAACCCAATCCTAGAACTGAAAGTTTCAATTAATGACAAGAGATGTCTGTTTGGGGCTCTATCTCTTCCATTATTTGGCAATTTTATTTAGATCACCATATATGTATATATTTTAGGAAGTTGGCTCTTAAATTTAGCTGTCTCTCCCTATATTTCCTCCATCATCTGCCTCTCTCTTCCTTCTCCGCACTTGATTGTCCTGTTCCAGCTAAACCTCCATCTATAACTATCTATTCTATTTCCCTTTCCTGGAGAGATATGTCTATTCCCCCTTTGTCCCTTACTCTATACCTCATCTCTGTGATTTTATGGATTGTAGCTTGGTTACCATTGACAACAGCTAATATTCACATATCAGTGAATACATAACCATATTTGTCCTTCTGGGTTTGCGTTACCTCATTCAGAATGATTTTTTCTAGTTCCATTCATTTACCTGCAGATTTCATGATTCCATTTTTTTTAATGGCAGTGTAATACTCCATTGTGTAAATGTACCACATTTTCTTTATGTATGTACTCTTCTGTTGAGGGACATATAGGTTATTTCCAATTTCCAGCTATTATGAATAGAACAGCAGAGAACATGGTTGAGCAAGTATCCTGTGGTAGGACCTTTGGGTATATGCCCAAAAGTGTTATAACTAGATCTTGAGGTAAATCAGTTCCTGTAGTTGGAATGTTTCTCTGGTCCTGCCTAGCCCTGCAGTCCTACAGCTGCTTATAAAATACTCACTCAGAAGCTTATATTAATTATAACTGCTTGGCCATTAGCTCAGCTTATTACTGACTAGCTCTTACATTTAAATTAACCCATAATTCTTATCTAAGTTTAGCCATGTGGCTTGGTACCTTTTCTCAGTTCTGCTTTGTCATCTTGCTTCCTCTGTGTCTGGCTAGTGACTCCTGAATCAGCCTTCTTCTTCCTAGCATTCCTTTAGTCTTCTCTCCCCGCCTATCCTTCCTGCCTGGCTACTGGCCAATCTCTGTTTTATTAAACCTGTGTACAAAAACATTATCCCACAGCATTTCCCCTTTTCTGTCTAAACAAAAAGGAAGGTTTTAACTTTAACACAGTAAAATTACATATAATAGAACAGTTATCAAGCAAGAATTACAGTTACAATATCTAGTCTATTTTTATTTGGCAAAATTAAAGAAAATATTCTATCTATCTTATATTTTTGAGTCTAAGTTTCATATCTAATTTATCTTTTATCATAACTAAGCAAAATTATATCTAGTCTTCAGCTACATCAAAGACTCCAGAAGGAATGTGGTGATGAATTGTGTCCCCCAATATACTGTGTTTCCTAATAAAATTTCCCTGGAGATCAGAGGAAAAAGCCAGCCACTATATAGAAGTCAGGCAGTAGTAGCACACGCCTTAAGTCCTATCACTTGGCAGGCAGGGATCTGTCTGGATCTCTCGGTTCAAGGCCACACTGGGGGACAGAGCCAGGTATGGTGACACATGCCTTTAATTCCAGCACCAACCATAGAGGTCTGGAGGTCTATACAGATAGATAGGAAGTGACAGAGCTAGACAGGAAGAGGAAGTGATATAGCTCGGCTGAGAGAGCAAATGAGAGAACAGAACAGAAAGGCATATAGGTGTAGGTAGACAAGAAGTAGCTCGCCTTTGGTAGCTGCAGAGTTGGTGAGCTGAGGCTAGCTGTGGCTTTCCCTATTTCCCTGATCTCTCAGGTTTTCACCCCTATGTCTGGCTCTGAGGTTTTTTTTTTTTTTTTTTTTTAAGCCCATTTAGCAATTTGTCTACAAGTTCCCATCTTTCTGATGAGCCACCGCCTTGATTACCACCATTATGTCAGTACAAATTGGTACTCACAACAGCAATGGATGAGTGTTCCCTTATTCCACATCCTTGCCAGCATAAGCTGTCATTTTTGTTTTTGATCTTAGCCATCCTGACAGGTGTAAGATGAAATCTCAAAGTAGTTTTGATTTGCATTTCTCAGTACCTACCTACATCAGTTGGCCTCTGGGGGCACCTAAACATATGTAACAGACATATACATACTTAAAAAGAATCTTGGAAAGAAAGCATTATTTTTCCCTTGCATTTTGGTATTGATGAAGACTACTGTTAGGCTTCTGAACTCCAGAAGGCATTTTCAAGTCATTCACTGAGGTGGACTGCAGGCTGGAACCCAGTTCCTGGTACTAGTTATATGTGAAGAAGTAGAACTGAAGGGTGGGTATTCTTTAGGATCCACTGAATGATTGGGTAGGTGAGGAGCATGTTTTAACTTCCATAGTATTTTCTACCAGTTTTCTGTTGGCACATTGTAGTTCCCTACCTTAAACCTCTGTAACCTCCACCAGCAGCATGTCGTGGTTTGTTTCTGACTCTGAAGCTTGCTCAGGGTTGGGAGTCTTTTGTTCCTGTTCCCTGTCTTAGAACAGCTCAAAGCTCAAGGACCTGCTGAATGTTTCACATGCAAGGCAGTAGGCACTGTCAGTTAAGAGACAGACAGAATGCCAGCAGGCCTTGGATCCTCTCCATCTAGACCTCTGCCTAGGCACAGGCTCCTCAAGCTGTGGTGGATGCTTCCAGTGGTAGCTTTTTCCAGAGACAGGAAATGGACAGGCTTGTCTCAGGCTCTGAGGCTATCACTTCCTGATCATTATCTAAAGTCACAGGTGAAAGAATGGCGATGGTTACTGGCGGAAATGTCAAGGTCATGACAGAACCTGGTTACTTAGTAGCTGAGAGCTTTATTAGGAGGAAGGGAGGAGGGATAAAAGGACCAGGCCTGGGGAGGAAAGAGAGAGAGAAAGATGGGGGTTAGGGGGACAGAGAGGGAGCAGAGCAGAGGGGGGGGGTCTGCGTCCACCTTTTTTAAGGCGCAGATTGTGTGACCATGCCGTGTACACATAGTCGCCAGCGCACATTCATGATGTAAGACGCAAGACCCTGAACTGCGCATGTGTAGCTGGAGTAAGGGCAGAATTCTAACAACAGGAACAGACTAATCTCACTTCTTGATAGGGGTTAAGAGGGAAAAAGGAAAAGCATGGCTTTCTAAAACTTGCCATACTAAATTATCATTAAGGTGGAAAAAAATTTAAAATGGACAATATAAAAAAATCAAAACTATCTATTTTTGCTTAGAACATTGCCCAACACACCAGAGAACAATAGTTCTTGCTACTATTTATAATTATAAATTATAATTATAAAAGACCTACTTACTGTCTCTCTTTTTGCATATATACCTTCTGTCTTTCCTGTCCTACTTTGTGTTGAATGATACCTGCACTAAAATGACCATTGTGTTCTTGTCATTTTTTCTATTTTTTATTATTAGGAAATTTTCTATTCACTTTACATAACAACCACAGATTCCCCCCTCTTCCCTCTTTCCAACCCCCATCCTTCCCCCCCAACCCATCCTCCATCCCCACATTTCTCAAATGAAGATCTCCCATGAGGAGTCAGCAGAGCCTGGCACACTCAGCTGGGGCAGATCCAAGCCCCTCCCCCCTGCACCAAGGCTGTGCAAGGTGTCACACCCTGGGCACTGATCTCCAAAAAACCCACCCATGCACCAGGGACAGATCCCAATCCCCCTGCCTGATGCCCCCCAAACAGTTCAAGCCAAACAAGCTAAACAACTGTCTCCCGTATCCAGAGGGCCTAGTCCAGTCCTATGGGGGCTCCACAACTATTAGTCCACAGTTCATGGGTTTCTACTAGTGTGGCTGGTCATTTCTGCACATTTTCCCATCATGATCTCAACGTCCCCTGCCCACAGAATCCCTCCTCTTTCTCATCGATTGGATTCCCGGAGCTCAGCCTGGGGCCCAGCCATGGATCTCTTCATCTGCTTGCATCAGTCACTGGATGAAGGCTCTATGATGACAGGGTATTCCCTAGTCTGGTCACCAGAGTAGACCAGTCCAGGCACTCTCTCGACCATTGCTAGTAGTCCAAGGTGGGGTCATCCTTGTGGATTCCTGAGAACTTCTCCGGCACCCTGCCTCTTCCTATTCCCATGATGTCTTCATTTATCATGATATCTCTTTCCCTGTTCCAGCTTGACCTCCCATTTCCTTATGTTCTCATCTCCCATTCGTTGCCCTTCATTACCCCCACCCCCACTCCCAGTTTGCTCATGTAAATCTCATCTATTTCTCCTTCACTGGGCTATCTATGTGTCCCTCTTAGGGTCCTCCTTGTTAGCTAGCTTCTCTAGAGCTGTGAGTTGTAGTCTAGTTATCCTTTGCCTTACATCTAGTATCCACTTATGAGTGAGTACATACCATGTTTGCCCTTCTGAGTCTGGGTTACCTCACTCAGGATGATATTTTCTAGTTCCATCCATTTGCCTGCAAATTTCATAATGTCATTTTTTTTTTACTGCTGAGTAGTATTCCATTGTGTATATGTGCCACATTTTCTTTATCCATTCTTCCCTTGAGGGCCATCTAGGTGGTTTCCAGTTTCTGGCTATTACAAATAATGCTGCTATGAACATAGTTGAGCATGTGTCGTTGTGGTAAGATTGAGCATTCCTTGGGTATATGTCCAAGAGTGGTATAGCTGGGTCCTGAGGTAGATTGATTCCCAATTTTCTGGGAAACCGCCATACTGATTTCCAGAGTGGCTGTACAAGTTTGCAGTACCACCAACAGTGGAGAAGTGTTCCCCTTGCTCTGCATCCTCTCTAGCATAGGCTGTCTTCAGTGTTTTTGATCATAGCCATTCTGAGAGGTGTAAGATGGTATCTCAGAGTTGTTTTGATTTGTGTTTCCCTAATTACTGAGGATGTTGAGCAATTCTTTAAATGTCTTTCAGCCATTTGAGATTCTTCTGTTGAGAATTCTCTGTTAAGCTCTGTAGCTCATTTTTTAATTGGGTTGTTCATTATTTTGATGTCTAGTTTCTTAAGTTCTTTATATATTTTGGAGATAAGCCCTCTGTCAGATATGGGGTTGGTGAAGATCTTTTCCCATTCTGTAGGCTGTCGTTTTGTCTTATTGACCGTGTCCTTTGCCCTACAAAAGCTTCTCAGTTTCAAGAGGTCCCATTTATTAATTGTTGCTCTCAGTGTCTGTACTACTGGTGTTATATTTAGGAAGTGGTCTCCTGTGCCAATGCATTCAAGACTACTTCCTACTTTCTCTTCTACTAAGTTGAGTGTAACTGGATTTATGTTGAGATTTTTGATCCACTTGGACTTGAGTTTTGTGCATGGTAACAAATATGGATCTATTTGCAATCTTGGTCCAAGTGTCAGTTTTTATGCCAGTACCAAGCTGTTTTTATTGCTATAGCTCTATAGTAGAGCTTGAGGTCAAGGATCGTGATACCTCCAGAAGTTGCTTTATTATACAGGATTCTTTTAGCTATCCTGGGTTTTTTGTTTTTCCATATGAAGTTGAATATTGTTCTTTCCAGGTCTGTGAAGAATTGTGTTGGGATTTTAATTATGATTGCATTGAATCTGTAGATTGCTTTTGGTAAGATTGCCATTTTTACTATATTAATACTACCTATCCATGAGCATGGGAGATCTTTCCATTTTCTGATATCTTCTTCAATTTTTTTCTTCAGAGACTTAAAGTTTTTATCATACAGGTCCTTCACTTGTTTAGTTAGAGTTATCCCAAGGTATTTTATATTTTTTGTGGCTATTGTAAAGGGTGCTGTTCCTCTGATTTCTTTCTCAGCCCTCTTATCATTTGTATAAAGGAGGGCTACTAATTTTTTTGAGTTGATCTTGTATCCTGCCACTTTACTGAAGGTGTTTATCAGCTGTAGGAGGTCCCTGGTAGAACTTTTGGGGTCACTTATGTATACTGTCATATCGTCTGCAAATAGGGAAAGTTTGACTTCTTCCTTTCCAATTTGTATCCCCTTGGTCTCCTTTTGTTGTCTTATTGCTCTAGCTAGAATTTCAAGTACTATATTGAATAAATATGGGGAGAATGGACAGCCTTACCTTGTTCCTGGTTTTAGTGGAATCACTTTGAGTTTCTCTCCATTTAATTTGGTGTTGGCTGTTGGCTTGCTGTAAATTGTCTTTATTATGTTTAGGTATATTCCTTGTATTCCTGATCTCTCCAAGACCTTTATCATGAAGTGGTGTTGGATTTTGTCAAAGACTTTTCAGCATCTAATGAGATGATCATGTGGTTTTTTTTCTAGTGTTTGTTTATATGGTGTATTACATTGACAGATTTTCATATGTTGAACCATCCTTGTATCCCTGGGATGAAGCCTACTTGGTTATGGTGGATAATTTTTTTGATGTGTTCTTGGATTCAGTTAGCCAGTATTTTATTGAGTATTTTTGCATCAATGTTCATGAGGGAGATTGGTTTGTAATTCTCTTTCTTTGTTGCATCTTTGTGTGGTTTGGGTATCAGGGTAACCGTAGCCTCATAAAGAGTTTGGTAATGTTCCTTCTGTTTCTGTTGTGTGGAACAATTTGAAGAGTATTGGTATTAGCTCTTCTTTGAAAATGTGTAGAATTCTGTGCTGAAACCATCTGACCCTGGGCTTTTTTTTGGTTGGGAGACTTTTAATGACTGTTTCTATTTCCTTAGGGGTTATTGGTCTATTTAAATAGTTTGTCTGGTCTTGGTTTAACTTTGGTATGTGGTACCTATCCAGAAAATTGTCCATTTCTTTTAGATTTTTCAATTTTGTGGAGAAATCTGGAACACCATGAAAAGACCAAACCTAAGAATAATAGGGATAGAAGAAGGAGAAGAATACCAACTCAAAGACACAGAAAATATATTCAACAAAATCATAGAAGAAAACTTTCCCAACCTAAAGAAGGAAATGCCTATAAATATACAAGAAGCTGACAGATCCCCAAATAGATTGGATCCAAAAAAAAAGGTCCCCTCTCCACATAATAATCAAACCACTAAACATACAAAATAAAGAAAAAAATATTAAGAGCTGCAAAGGAAAAAGGCCAAGTAACATAAAGGCAGACCCATAAGAATAACACCTGACTTCTCAATGGAGACACTAAAAGCCAGAAGGTCCTGACTAGACATTATGCAGACACTAAGAGACCATGACTATTATACCCAGCAAAACTCACAATCACCATAGATGGAATAAACAAAATATTCCATGATAAAACCAGATTTAAACAATATCTTTCTACAAATCCAGCCCTACAGAAAGCACTAGAAGGAAAAATCCAACCTAAGGAAGTTAGATACACCCATGAAAAAATAGGCAATAGATAGTCCCACACCAACAAATACCAAAGAAGGGAAGCACACAACACTACCACCAAAAAATAACAGGAATTAACATTCACTGGTCATTAATATCCATTAATATCAATTCACCTATAAATAGACACAAGCTAACAGAATGGATATGAAAACAAGATACATCCTTCTGCTGCATACAAGAAACACACCTCAACTTCAAAGATATTTCAGACACTACCTCAGAGTGAAAGGCTGGGAAAAGACTTTCCAGTCAAATAGACTTGTAGATGTAACCAACCATATTATTAAATAAGAAACACAGAACCAATGCAAAGAAGAAAGCCAAGAGGTCAGAGCTAAGAGCTAAAACCTTACCCTTCCTCCTGTGGTGGTCCTACCTCTCCAAAAGAGAGCTACTTCCTGTGTTAAAGTGTTTATATAGACTTTCTGTTCTGCCTTCTCATTGGTTGTAAACCCAACCACATGACCGCCTCGTCACTGCCTGTCTGTATAGACCTCCAGGTCTTCTGTGGTTGGTATTGAGATTAAAGGCATGTGTCTCCAATGCTGGCTGTATCCCTGAACACACAGAGACTTACCTAGCTCTGCCTACCAAGTGCTGGGATTACAAGTGTATGCCACTACCGCCCGGCTTTTCTATGGCTTGCTAAATAGCTCTGACCCCCGGGCAACTTTATTTATTAACATACAAGTAACATTTTAGTACAAAATAAAATATCACCATATAGACTTAAGAAGCAAGCTGGTGTAGCTATACTAATATCTAATAAAATAGACTTCAAACTAAAACCAATCGAAAGAGATCAAGAAGGACATTACATATTTATCACAGGGAAAATCCATCAAGATGAAGTCTCAATTCTGAACATTTTGTGTTATGACTTTGCTGGCTTTATTGTTTTCTTTGACTGATGGATCTATTTCCTCTATTGTGTCTTCAACACCAGGGATTTACTGATTTTTTTCCATTTTTTTGTTTGTCTTTTCCCAATTTCTTTAAGGGAGTTATTCATTTCCTCTTTAAGGATCTCTATCATCTTCTTAATGTCATTTTTAAGGTCAGTTTCTTCTGTTTCTTCTGCATTGGGATGTTCGGGTCTTGCTGATGTAGGTTCTGATGAAGCCATATCCTGCAGTGGGTGGTGGTGTGGGGGCACAGGGTTGTGTCCCTGGGCCCAAAGCCTAGAGACTGGGGTGTTCAGGTATGAGGACAAAGACTCACCTCTTAGTCCAGTCGGTGCTGGTGGGCTTTGTCTCTGTTCTTGACATTTTTTGGATCCATTTTTGAATTCATTTCACTGACAAGAGGCCTGGAGAATTATGGCTTTGTGCTACTGTGGTTTGAGTGGGCATTCTGGGGGTTTGTTATCTGACAGTCCAGCCTCACTTGTGAAATCTTGAGCAAGGTACTTCTGTGTGAGTTATTTCCTCTTCTGAGAAGTGAGGGTAATGACATGACACATGATATACTTAACACAGTGTAAGGTCTGTACCCTGTAGCTTAGTGTTCCATACTACATACATTTGTGCTAGAATCCAGAAATTACATTTCAGAACTTTAAATGTATATCTTTCCCTTCAGTGTGGCTACTGTAACATCTCCCTGCCTTGTAAATAATTGCTTCTATTATCTTACAGAGAGTGGTGGCATGAAGCTCAAAACAACAAGAAGGTTGCAGCCAATCCCTACGACACCAAAGTAAAAAAAAAATTACGGAAGTTGCAGCTGACACCTGGCTTCCCCAACCCTGCGGTTGCAGACGCCTACCTTAGGCCTGTGGTGGATGACTCCAGGGGATCGTTTCTATGGGGCAAACCTGATGTTGACAAGATTAGAGAATATCCTTTCTTAAAATTTATGGGAATATTAAGCCACAGATTTGTTGGGTTTAAAACTTAGGGGACAGGAAACTAGCTTTGTTTTTTTCTCCAGTGTTCCATTTAGCTGAGACCCTATTAATTCTTTCCCTCTTTAGTTTAACTGAGGCTTTTTTCTTTTCTTTTCTTTTCTTTTCTTTTCTTTTCTTTTCTTTTTTTTTCTTTTCTTTTTTCTTTTCTCCCCTCCCCTCCCCTCCCCTCCCCCTCCCCTCCCCCTACCCCTCCCCCTTCCTCTCCCTTCCCTTTCTTCCTTTCTTCCTTTCTTCCTTCCTTCCTTCCTTCCTTCCTTCCTTCCTTCCTTCCTTCCTTCCTTCCTTTCTTTCTTTCTTTCTTTCTTTCTTTCTTTCTTTCTTTCATGCTGGCTTCATGCATATGAGGCAAGTATCCTTCAGTAAGAATCTTAACTTGAAACAAGAGCTACAGTATGTATGACATGACCACATGTTTAAGATTAATTATTCTGAAAGAATATGGAAGATTAATGGCTTTCCATTCTATGCATTTAAATAATAATTTGGATGGTGGTTTCAATACCTACAAGAGATTTAACCCAGATATGACTTATTTTCTTTCTTTCTTTTGGTTTTTTGAGGTAGGGTTTCTCTGTGTAGCTTTAGAGCCTGTCCTGGAACTCACTCTGTAGACCAGGCTGGCCTCGAACTCACAGAGGTCTGCCTGCCTCTGCCTCCCAAGTACTGGGATCAAAGGTGTGTGCCACCACCACCTGGCAAAAATATTTTTTTTATTTGCATTGTTGTTTTGCTTGCTTATATGTCTGTGTGAAGTTGTCAGATCTTGGAAGTTACACACAGTTGTGAGCTGCCATGTGGGTGCTGGGACTTGAACGCAGGTCCTCTGGAAGAGCAGTCAGTGCTCTTAACCACTGAGCCATCTTTCCAGTACAACTTATTTTCTTAAACAAGTATATAGGATATCTGCTCCTTGCATTTATTCTAGGTTAGCCATACTTTGTAGTGATGAGTCTTTGATGTCCTAGTATGAGTTTTTAAATGTCTTCTGCCTTAGGAGAGTGACTAGAACATGCTGCAAAATGATCGTGTTAGAGTGGCTTGTTTTGCCAGCCTTTTTATCTGACCACTTCAGTCTTTATAATTATGATTTTTCCTGGGGATACAGGGAATGGCATCAGTGGTTGACTCTTAGATCTTGTTTATTACTTGTTAAGTCTCTTATTAAAAAAAAATCTGTAAATCTTAACTATAGCACTTTTTGTCAGAGGTATTTTGGCTGGAACAAGACGAAGACAGATGAGTCCCTTTTTCCAGTACTAAAGCAACTGAATGTCCAGCAGGTAACTGGATTTTTTTATGTCGAGTGATGACTTCAGTTAATAGGATGGTTGCTGTTAATGTTAAGTTAACTCTTATTTCAGGGCAAGTAACTGAAGGTTTGAAATGATGACACCTGAAAGAATAAACTAAAACAGAAGGGCAAAATTGGGCCCTGAGTCCATTTTTTAGTATTACAGTTCGTGCTGCAGTGTCCTTATTTATGCTGACTTTGAAAATATTCTAGTCTAATAAATGGTTTCATAGTAAGATTTTTGAAATGAAATGTATTACTCCTCTGGAGCTATCTTCAATTTTTAAAAGCCCAGGAATTAGTCACTCCAAAACAATTTTAATCATTCATGTTTCTTCAAACACTAACATTTCGAGTTACAACTTAAGATCTGGTCTTTATATTAACATTTCTGCAAAAGAGGTTTTTTAGGAGGAAAATGCCCTTTTGTGTGGCCTTCAGTTCTTCTAAATGGGTGTTTATGCTTGTCTTACCTGTGTGTCCTGCTCACATCAGATAAGCCTTCCTCCATCTCAGAAGCCACTCATACATGTAAAAAGAAATGAGACTACAGTTTTTAAGACAATGAAATCAATTCTCATTAAGTTTGGGTAATTTAGGAAAAAAATCCAGTACAACTGATTTTAAGACTATTCCCAGGGGTTCCCCCCTGTTTATCTGATGACTTTTGCCTACCAGAAGTAGAAGCCCACTAAGAATGAAAATATTTTTTTTTTTTTGAGACAGGGTTTCTCTGTGTAGCTTTGCGCCTTTTCTGGATCTCGCTCTGTAGACCAGGCTGGCCTTGAACTCACAATGATCTGCCTGCCTTTGCCTCCCGCAAGTGCTGGGATTAAAGGCATATGACACCACTGCCCAGCCGAAAAGATTTTCTAGTGACTGGTTATTCCTTAATTTCAGATAAATGCCATTGTAATATATTTTCTCTTCCCATTGTGCATTCTTTCTCTAAAATTAGAAAGTAAAGATAGTAGATTAAAACTGCTACCTTCTTCCTAATAGTTGTTGACATGCATTTATTTTCCCTTGTTTCCCATGTTAATTTGTTCTTCTGCATAAATGCCTCTTGATAGAGTTGGTCTCCTCTTTCTCTTGGCTCATCAGCGTACTCCATCTTCTGAGGATTGCATTGCTTTTTATAGTTTCAGAAAACCAGCTTATGTTCCATAAAAGAGTTCACATTGGCTCTGTTTCTTTTTGGGATTTTAGTTTTTGGGTAGTTATGAATAATGCTGTTATACACACTAAGAGTATCTTCTTAGCAGGGTGTGGTGGTGCATGCCTTTAATCCCAGCACTAGGGAGGCAGAAGCAGGTGGATCTCTGTGAGTTCCAGGCCAGCCTGGTCTACAAAGCAAGTTCTAGTACAGCCAGGGCTGTTACACAGAAAAACTCTGTCTCAAAAAACCAAAACAACAACAGTAAAAAAGAGTATCTTCTCAACAGTGGCTTTGCTAAACTAAAGGCTTGACTTTTGTTTCCTGTAAGGCTTTTAATGGCTCCTAATGCATTAGGGAACTTGTCCCTTGTAAGCACTGTATGATGATAATGCTCTTAAAAGAAGGGCATTGAATGACTTAGACATAGACTCTGTGAAATTCTGTTGCTGCCAAAGAAGATACAATTGTTACCCGCGCCCCCAGGGGAAAAAAAAATAATAGAGCTAGAACTGACTTATGGGAGGTCATGAATCTGAATTCTTGAAACTAGTAATCCAGTGTGAGTGATCAGATTTGAACTTTATTGATTTGGTCTAGAAACTACTCACTAATCTGGTTTATTGTTTTGTTTTATTTTAGACCCAACTACGGATTGATTCCTTTTTTAGATTAGCTCAACAGGAAAAACAAGATGCCAAACACATAAAAAGCCAGAGGCTGAACAGAGCTGTGACATGTATGCTAAGGAAAGGAAAGGAAGAGGCAACTAGTGAGCTGGACAAAGAGGTTGAGGCCCTGAATAAGGCTAAAGGGAAAACCCCAAAAAGAAGCCTAATGAGCCCAAGAGAGACATCAGTCCCCCAAAGAAGGAGGTCTTCAGGAAGTGGTGGGTTTTTGGGGGACCCCCACCTCTCAGAATCACCTGGGGATTCAAGTGAGGATGCAGAAGGTTCATCTGTGATGTGCACACGACGGAGAAGAGCAGCTGAGTTGTCAAAAGTCAGCTGCTCGGATTTGCCTGACGTAGTGAGAGATGCTCATGGAAGGGATGGTTATATGTCCACTAGCAGCTCCAGTGAGAGCGATGGTGACAAAACCAAGGCTGTGCTAGTGACTGCTAGACCTGTATTTGGGAAGAAAAAAGGGAAGCTAAGGAGTATGAGGAAAAGGAAAAGGAAAGCCAAATTTTAAAAAGCCAGTGATTTGGAAGAACAATGTTTGTAATGTATTGAGAACATAAGATTAAATCTATTTGTACAATCTCTATTTTGAATGTGTGGTTTTTATTTTTATTTTATTTTTCGGTTTCTAAAGTGTATTAAAAATCAAAGAACAGAAAAACCTTACATGAAAATATGTCTGTTTTAGTGTCTATATTATTATCCACAAACAAAATTGAAAGATGATATGTTTTGGTCAAACTGTAGCATAGTTACAGCTGTAGCCAGACCAATTCATCTGGTTCACCATTACAGGGATAGACATGTTCCTGTACCTGTGGATAAAACTTTAAAATGTACATTTGTAGATCACTTGAAACAGTCCCAGCATGGTTCCTTAATGAAGATACAGTCAATATTGCTACTGTGTAGAGAATAGTACAGACTTATGAATCAATGTTCATAAATATTCCTTGCTTTTTGACTTACTTTTATTTTACAAATATTCTTTAGTAACAGGTTCACAACTTAAAGAGTTTTAAGTATTTTGGGTGATTCAAATCCTCATGAACTACAGACCCTGGGTGCTGCTCTGCTCTGGAATGCCTCCTAGAGTCAACAGCCCCACAACAGGCCTGATGACAGTGAGGGGCAAAGTGTATGGTTTTAAAACATGGATGCTAAAATGGACAGTGTGCTACAATTTGTATGGCATTTTCTACTTTATCATTGTTCCTATTGTCTTACCACGTCTGAAGCTTTGAGACCACATTAAGGAAAAGGAAAGGGTTTATATCAATGAGTGCTCTCTCGATATGCATTCCCTCTGACTCAGACCTAGATGAGAAGAGAAATATCCTAACTTTTCAGTCCACAATCTGGCAGTTCCAGCAACTCAGTGATTCTCTGTGTCTCAGTGTTGTTCCAAGGCAGATAGGAGAGTGCCTCATGCCTGGATCATGGAGGAACATTGTATGGTCTTAGCAAGTTAATACTAAAAAAATTTCAAGAGTTCTTTTTTCTTTATGAAATAAATTTGTATGTTTGAGATAATAGCAAAAGCAATTTACTATTCAGAATGAATTGGCATATCTGTAGTTTAGTTAGGATTATGACCATCGTGTACTTTAGTAACCCTTCAGCTCATTAAATTTTTTTCTTTAGCTTTGTCTGCATTTTGCTGTGAAAGCCGTATATTCAGTTCTTTATTTGTATCATCTTAAACACAGTTCTTTTAAAGTCTATATTTCGGTCACCTATGAGTTCATGCTGTTTCTTAGTTTGCCTGGTGAACTTTGGCAGCTGGACTGTGTGAAAAACTGGAGAAATTTTCCTGGCTGTCTATCCAGAAGGTCTGTTGAGAAGCAGCTGTGCTGAGGTGGCTCTTCCATGGTTCAGGTCTGGTTTGTAATCTTGCTAACAGTTGTGCTTCTGTTTTCCCCTCATTCCTAGGAAATGGCTTTCAGGAGAACCCACAAGAGGCTTGGGTGTTTCTCTTCTAATTTTTGCTTTTTGTCTCCTTTTGCTTCAGTAATAAGCCATGTTCCCTGAAACAGTTTAGTTAGCAAACTCTTGAATGTAAAATCAACACTGAGGACTTCTATGGCCGCTCACTCTTTTGGGCTTTCAATTCCTGGCTTCTTTGCCAGCCCAAAATGTTACTTTGTCTCTCCAGTTCTGTGAGGTTGCCCAGAGTTGTCTGGGGATACTTGTGTGTGGTCCTTTTTCTGGTTTCTCAGCCTTTTTGTTTCACCAGAGTAGGATTTAATGTTTCTTACTGCTTTGGTAAATGCTTAAAGGAAGCAGGAAGACATATTTAATTTATTGGTATGTATGTTTGACTTGTGAGTTTATGTGAGTGCAGGAGCCCAAGGAAGCCATTAGAGGGCACCGGAACAGGGGATATAGTTGGCTATGGGTACTGTGAGCTAAACTCTGGTCATCTGCAAGACCTGGTCATCGTCATTGCTGAACGGTTTCTCCTTTTAACAGATTTTGAGGAGATACAGTCTATCGTGGTAGGGTAGGCCTGGTGACAGGTTTGCTCACATCTGGGCTAGTGAGCAAGCTGGAATTCAGGTTGGGTTGAAACTTCAAGTCCTACCTGTCAGCAACCTACTTTCTCCATTGGCAACCCACCTCTTAAAGGTTCCACAACCTCTTCAAACAGCTGGGGGCCAAGTGTTTAAACATGAGTCTGTGAGAGAACACATATCCAAAATTTAACAACCAGCAATCAGTAATACCTAGAATTCTTGGCTGCTTTGATAGCTCTGTGATATCATAAAGCAGAAATGTGTGCATCTGTGTGGGTGAGAGTGTAGCTGTGTATGTGTTTAACGTTTGCTTTCTTAACAGAGACAGAATCCTTCTGTAAGGCACAGCCGGAGGCATCAGTCTCCATGTACTCTTCAGTGTAACAAATGATTATTGTCATGTTGGTTAACATAATTGATTTGGGAGTTCTGCATCTTGTAAATCTAGCACTGGGGATTTCATGATCTTTCAAATAACTCCCTGAAAGAGGTAAATAGTTTTTATTTATCAAGTCATTATTCATTCTTGTTTTAAACCATCAAAAAGGGAGTGTGTCCTCTGAGAAGAATTAACTGCCTTTGCATAGCAGTGTGAATTTTTCAGGGTTTTGGAATTCCAGTAATGTTTTACCTATAATACTTATTCTCCAAGTACATACCATGTACTTTTTATATTCCTGTTTTATAAATGAGATAAGCTAAGAAATACAGTAAGTAGATGGCCCCAAGTCATAAGCAATTATTGCCATGAATAATGAAAACTGGACTTCGTGATGCCTAGACCTGTCCTGTACATGAAATGGTCTCAGTTCAGCTCTGTGTACATCATGGTATAGAAGTATTTCTTAGATGTTGTACTCACATTCCTGAGTGTGCAGTCTTGCTTGGCTTTGATTCCTCCTGTGACATTAAAGCTAGCATTATCAGGGAAAGGGAATTTATGTGTGCCCTGAGGCACATGCCTATATGCTGGTGTGTAGATGCTCAGAGAACCATATCCCAGCCTGCTCGTTCAGCTTCAGTGAGAAGGAATAGTGGTCATTTGATTCTTGGGTGCAGAACAATGGTACATACATGCTGGTGTAGTTGTTAGATTTTAAAATATGTTTTCACATCCAGATAGATGACATAAAAACTGCATGGTCTCTATTTCTATCATAGCCACAGAGTCTTAGAATAACTCTTGGCATCAGAATTGAAAACTTAGTTTGCTTCCTCTTGTGTAGCCTACAGTCTCACTGTAGGAGTGGTGTGTATTCACGATCTAGCTGTGTTCCCAGGCAGTCATGGAACATTCCTACTGTTCTTCAGCCTTTGCTTTCTGGGCTTTGCAAAGTCACTGCTGCGCAACCAGAGGCACAGAAGCTTCAGCTGTTGGACCCTAATCCCTTCTGCTTGGACTTGTTGCCAGGGTATACAGTAGCGAATGACCAGCTCTGGAGACAGCCTTGCAGGCATTACCAGAGGCTTCAGCAGCAAATCACAACTTGTGGATGGTACTATTTCACCTTCTGTAAACTCAGCTAACATTTTTAGGTATGTCCAGCCTTACCGTTGACCAAATACTCCAGGCAGACAGGTATAATAAATACTCCTTTAATGAGAGAAATGGAAAACTTGGGGGGAAATGTCTTGCTATTCTTTTAGCTGTGTGATCATGATTTTATTTAAATTTGTTTTTTATTGTGTATAACTGTAGGGAAATAATTTGGCTTCTAACTTACAGAGGCATGCTACAAAGAAAAAGATAGTAGCTGGGAAAATTACTTGAGATCTTTGGAAGAAAGGAGTGTTGTATTAGTTTATGGAAATACTGGGATTGTTTGTCATGTGAAGTCAAACTGAGAAGTAGATATAGCTAATTGTTTTCAGAGACCAACAGCCCATTTAAGCCTATTCCATTTACCTGCTCTTAAGTGAATGGCATACAATACTTGGGCTTGTTGTAAACTGGGGTGATGTGGACTCACAAAGGTAGAAGCTTACCCAAAACACCACCTGATGGTTCAGTTAGTTGGCATTCTAATTTGCTAATGTCACATTGGTGTGAATGAGTGAATTATGCACTCATTGATAGATTTATTTTCAGTTAATATCATGGTTTACACTGTACTGAACCAACCTATTTCTTCCTAATGTTGAAAGTACTTATTTAGAATTGATATCTTTCTAGTCAATATGGCAGTTACATCTTTCCTTGTGATGGCTGAGGTCATCTCTGCTGAGGATAACTTTTTCTATAACAGTTTTTAGTTTCTGACTATGAAGCCATTGCTCTGATTCTGATGGATACTAAGTAGTGTTTATGACCTCTCTTAAATCATGCTATAATATATGATATTTTACTACAAATTTCTCAACTACATCAGAAGTTAAACTGCTACATAAGTATAAGTACATTACTACACATTTTGAATCAATTACTGGCATTTGATATTTTAGTGAATTATGTGCTTATTCATCAAATGATTAAGAAAACATCAACATATTAATTAATTCAGCAGCTGATGGATTCAGGATCTCAAAAAGGTAAATAATTTTGTTTCTTCTTTTAATTTGACCAATTCTGTGTAGAGAAACCATTAATAGAATCTAAAAACCTTACTTTTTTAGTCTTCATACCTTAAAGGGAACTAGGGTTTATTAATTGCATATTATATCTTGGCTTATGTTTGCTAACCTAAAAATACCTTCAGTAATGTTCAATGAATATTGTTAAACACCAGTGATCTTGATGATATATTAGGGATAATTTTGACTGACAATAATAATCTATAGAAAACATAAAACGATTTTAGAGTTTTTCTTTCATCTGTAAAAATTGACATTTTGAAACAGATGCTGTACACCATGCACATTATTGTGATTATTTGTTAAAAGTTTGAGAGAGAGCAAAATAGTTCTATATAAAAACTAAATATTTTGATGATGTTTGGATGAAAGATGAATTTAGGCTACAAAGTATCTCCAACATGTATTTATCATCTTGATACTGATTTTAGGCAAAAATACATAATGTAATTTGGCTCCTAGAGGTAAGAATTTAAACTTGAGTATTTGAAACTGGCCTACCTTTTCACAGTCTTTCTTGAATATGACATATGGCTTTTCATAGGTTACTAAATATAATGATCTTCATTGAGACAAAAGTATTAATTATTACATAGTCTAGAAAAATTGCATTTTTGTGGAGTATTTTAACACAGATGAAATTATCTTCCATTTTCTTTCTGTCCCTCTTCTCTATACATACTGTAGATGTTTTCAGATAACTTCTTTCTTTGGGCCACACCAGGTTTAACAGGTGGTTCCTACCTAGGTGAGCATATTTGCAAACAGACAGAGTTGGGTGCAGCCTACCTAAATTAAATGCCAATGCTTTGCAAACCTAAAGGTTTAGGTTGTAATCTCATAGAGAACCCAGCTCTTCATATAATTTAAATGCAGATGTAATTTCTGTGTTATATAAATAGAATTGTGTCATTTTCATAGCCATTAGTAATAATTCTTGGTTTCAGATGTGAGCATGATGATTTGGCAAATTACAACTGAAGTGGGAGTAGTTCAAAATGAGTTTGAGATAGAGCAAATGTTGGAATATTCTACAATAGGAGCAGACGCACCCCATAATCATCTGTGTAGCTAATTACAAATGCAAAAGTACGTTTAGATGCAGAGTGCTAAGGAGATGAAGTGTGTGCTGCTGTAGCCAAGCCAGATGATGTTTTGTTGGCAAGGCTTCCACCAAGTAGAGGAACATTGGGTTCTCAAGTACTGAAGGATCTTTATCTGTCCTGTTCTTTTACACTTAGTATCGTGGGCTTGGAAAAGATGGAATAAGACCATAGTTCAGTCCTCATATTTCAGTACTTGCAGGAACATCTGAGAATTATAAGATGCCACTTATTTATACACAGATTGAAAGTAGGACTAGGATGAGGGCTGAAAATTCCTCCCTGTATATGCCTAGTAATCTAACTTCTCTAAAGCTTCATTTATCTTAATTATTCTAAATACATCGTGTTGCCTGTCCCCTGCCATAGCCCACAGAGCTGCTAGTACATTTAGCAGAGTGTTGTAAGATAGCAGTTCCTCAGAATCTTCAGCTGTGGAGCAAATTCCATACCCCTACCCAATATTCCATGATCCCAGTGCACACTGGATTCCCAAACCTATTGCTTTGGATTTATTTAGGATAAAATGGTTGTGGTGGGGGATGAAGAAAGGAACAGAAATGGGAAAGCTTTTAGATTACATCATAAGTGCTCACATGGGAGTAGAGGGTAGATGGATAGAGGGTAGGAAGACCTGTCAGTTGTATCAGCTGCAATATAGATCAAACAAAGTGGGCTGATAACAAGATTCCTTGAGCAAAAGTTGACTGTTAGAGAAGGCAGTAAGAGCCTGGATAAAGGCAGCAGCCATAGCAGAGAAGCAACTAGGAAGCCTGTGCTTATGAAGTGGTGTATGTCACCCATTGGGGACAGCAATTGACATTGAATAGTGACATCCAAACCGAAGTTTTGGAGACATCTGAAGTGGATTGGATTGGTAAATTTAAGTTCTTTTTATTTGACATGTGGAAAATTGGTTTATTTAGCACATATTTATTCAGGTTGCTTTTTTAAACCTTCAGTATGTATTAATGGGTAAGTCTCATGTTATCATTGTATGTTTCCAGCTAGTATAGCAAATATATTGCTCTTGACTGCAGCACCACACCCAAGCCTGATCTCAGTGTTAGTCCTCAGGCCAATCTTGTTCAAGGATTCTGATTACAAATGTCACTTTCTTTAGGATGCTTCTCTTGATTCAGCCAACCCACCAGGGTACACCAGGGTGCTTCAGAAATGCCTTTTTTTTTTTTTAATAATCACCAAATTTCATTGATGTTTATTTAGCATCTTCCCCTTTTTGATCCAAATATCAATTTCTCTGTGCAACAATTTCCATTGTCTTTTTGTTTTCCACATGCATCTTGAACAATCCCAATAAGAAAAGTGCCGTTTTTTGTTTGTTTGTTTGTTTCCTTGCAGAGATCAGAGAAGGTGATGATGACAGGCAGGTGGTCGCAGAGATCATGGCAAGAAGTTTTATTCCGACTCTGATAACAACTATTTCTTGGGAAGGCTTTTACTTTGCTGGTCATGAGATTCGGATTACTGAAGCCAAAGATTGTTACGGTGCTGTTGTCTGGCCATCGGTATAATTTATTTAAAATTTGCTGCACCCAACTACTCTCCAGTTTTATTCATTGTTATATTCTACTTGGACGAAGGCAACAGCTTACAAGATTCTATTTTGTGACTTCAGACAACACTAAAAGTTAGACAATATTCAATGGAAAATTGCTTCCAACAGTTAAATTTGTTTCTGACTTTATTGACATTTGCACTTAAATAAAGATGTGAATGCCTTCAGTTTTTATGACTATGAGAGTTGAAAAGGGTAAATGTTTTCACTCCCCATTTTATTGACTCTGAATTAAGCAAGCATAAAGGATGTCTATTTGAGACTCACAAGCAGGATACTCAAAGGCCCCACTCCTTTACCCATTATCTCAGGAAGGGTGGCAGACCACCACTACTCCCCACCCCAACTTCGCACTTTACTTGGAATCATCTGGTATTGTTAGAAATTTGAATAAGGTCAATTTAAACAACTACACTCTGTATTGTCACTCATTTCTGCCTTTCTTTTCAACAAGGACTTTTTCTAGCTGGCCAAAATGTTAAGCCTATGAGAGGATGTACTTCTATCATAATTTTTCTGGAATTATGTATATGAACACCCCCAAATTTACTCATATGCAGATGTGCACATGTGCAGATCATAATATCTATGGCATATTTACCTAATAGAGTTTGATTTTTAACTATTAATACTTCAAACACCCTTTCCTCTCAATTTCCATAGGCCCTTGTTCTATGCTATTTCCTGGAAACACATGCCAAGCAATATAACATGGTTGATAAAAATGTGATTGAAATTGGAGCTGGGACAGGGCTTGTCTCCATTGTGGCAAGTTTACTTGGTAAGGAAGTATTTTTTTATTGAATGTAGTTGGTCAGGAAACTACTGACCAAATATTAGTTATTTTTGCTTTCCAGTGTATTATGATCTGGGCTTATATGTAACTCCTTAATTCTTTTTTAAGATTTATTTATTTATTTTATTTATCTGAGTGCTCTATCTGCATGTATGACTTTATGCTAGAAGAGGGCATCAGATCCCACTATCTATGGTTGTGAGTCACCATGTAGTTGTTGGGAATTAAACTTAGGTCCTCTGGAAGAGCAGTTAAGGTGCTCTTAATTGCTGAGCCATCTCACAGCCCCTCCTTAATTGTTTAAAACAGATTTCATTAAGAAATTCTACCAATGTTAATATTGCTTTGCTCGTTTCTTTCAAAATTTTCCATGTAAATAGTTTTAAATCTTCCTGTGGAATGAGAGCTTACAAGCCTAGGTAGGAGGTAAAATTATTCATCTTGTTAGATTCCTTTGGGGGTTTTGGAGTCCTATACTTTTATGAACATGCATCTGTTAAAATAGGGAAGGAGTATTAGAAATGACATGAAACTCACACCTTAGCTTTGATTTTTAGGGTTTTGTCCCTGGATTTGCTTTTTCATTTCCATTCTCATTTGATCCTACATATAAGACTCAGAATTCTTTCTTTCTGACCCTTGATGATCATGATTATTCTTGGGTTGAGAAAAACAAAAGTGCAAATCAACTTTTTTGAGGGTTGGAAGAATCAGGTTATTTCTTAATACCATGATGCAGGCCCCTCCCTTCAGATGTCTTCTACATTTAAAGAGATGACTGTACAATCTTCTATTTTCTGCATGGGATAAAGCCTGTGCTTCGGCCAACTATTGATGGAAGGATGGCTAATAGAATACCATATCTCCAGACAAAGAGTATTGGAATATTCCACTTTGTTCACTTATGCATCTTTTCATGTGTCTTTGCATGGACTTCTGTAGTAGCCACAGTTCTTTATATGCCATCTGGTGTTGTATTCCAATGGTATTTATTAATGGGTGATCTGCCTGTAAGTCCTGGGTCATTTCTCCACCTAGATTTGCTTATCTTGATTACACTGGTGAAATCCAGGAGCTTCTTTGTGGTACTTGTGCTCCTTGGTCCTGTTCCTATGATAAATACCAGGACCAAAAACAATGTGGTGAGCAAAGGGTTTATTTCATCTACAACTCTCAGGTCACATTTTATCATTAAGGGAAGTAAAGGCAGGAACTCCAGGCAGGAAACTGGAGTCAGAAACTGATACAGAGGCCATGGAGGAGTGCTGCTTATTGGCTTGGTTGTCATGGTTTGCTCAGCCTACTTTCTTATATAACTAAGGACCATTTGCTCTATCTGCAGTGAGCTGGGCCCTCCTACCTCAATCATTAATCAAGAAAATGCCCCTACAGACTTGGCCACAGAACAGTTAGAAGGAAACATCTGTGTTAAGTTAACAGAAAGCTAGCCAGCATGGTATTGGTAGTTTGTTGCTAATCTATGTTATTCACCAAATTTCAAAGCATGCAGACACTTAGGACTCTTTGGAAAGTACTTGTTTAGTCTTCATTATTGATATTGGATCATTGCAATGAGGTGTTTTTTTTTTTTTTTTCTTGTGGTCATTTTTCTCCTAAATGGAGAACAACAATGATGAGCTAGAGAACAACAATGATGAGTTAGACAAAAACCCAGGGGGTCAGCAGGATATAGAAATACCACAAGATTCTGTTCTGTTCTTTTTTAAAAGGAGGGGCAGAAAAGTGTATTAGTGTCCATTCTGAAAATCATTGTCCTTCTGTATGTATTGCCTAGTCTTTTCTTTGGGCCTAGCAGTTGTGAAGAATCTGAGTGCATGTTGGTTGAAACCTGACTGATCTTATTACAAGAGCTTTTCCTACCATTCTTTTTTCATAGGTGCTCGAGTGACTGCTACAGATTTACCTGAATTACTTGGAAACCTGTAATATAATATTTCCAGAAACACCAAAATGAAATGCAAGCATTTGCCCCAGGTTAAAGAGCTCTGCTGGGGAGTAGCATTAGACAAGAACTTCCCCAGGTCTTCCAATAACTTCGACTACATTCTGGCAGCAGATGTTGTCTATGCCCATCCATTCCTGGAGGAGCTTCTCATGACCTTTGACCATCTCTGCAGAGAAACTACCATCATCCTCTGGGCCATGAGATTCAGGCTGGAGAAAGAAAATAAATTTGTAGATAGATTTAAGGAACTGTTTGACCTGGAGGAAATTTCTAGTTTCCCTAGCCTGAATATTAAGTTGTACAAAGCTATGAAGAAAAATCGGAGGAGTGCATAGTGCATATTGTCTGTGAATTAGGACATGGGCATGCCAAGGTAGTTTCTAGTAGATCATTACTTTAAAGAAAACACACACACACACACACACACACACACCACTGTAAGAATAAAAATTAACTCTAAACTTGTCTTATTTTAAGCAAGAATTTTTACACACACAGTAGGTTCATTTGTAAGATTAGGATAATTTGTTGCCAAGTCTGTCTGCTCGGTACTCTAATTACATGGTAACAAACTTTCAGTAACACCATGCTGTGTCACCAGAGCAAAATGGTAATTTTCAATAATGATATCTCTAACTGAATGTTATTAATTTCATTTCTTTTTGAGAATGTATTTTAGATTGGCCTTGAACTTGAGGTCTCACCTCAACATCCTGAGTGCTAGCACTCCAGGTGTGTAACCACCACACCTATCCATATTGTTAATACTTTTAAATATAGGCTTAAGATGTTTTATCTTTAGAGATTAAGAAACTGACTATAGTAAATTTAAAAAGGCAAATATATGATGTAATGGTCAGTGCTAGGTGTCTGTGGTTCCCACCAGTGCCAGTTTAGAGGGTGGCTGTCATTTCTGCTTGGCAGTTTGGACCTCTAGCATAACTACTGAATCAACCAAGCATGTGGAACATTTCCCTCTGTTTATATGAGTGGAAAGAGCATAAGAATACCTGAGATTAGTACTTGTTTTTGTAAGCAAAGTAAAATTCATTTTTTTTACAGAAATGGAAATAATTATGAGAACTTTGGGTTAGAAGTATATAAAAAGATTTAACTTTCTTATCTCAAATAAGTAGACATGGTTTAACAGATATACCTAGATATTTGAAATTGTTAGGGTCCTGGAGAAGTCCCCCCAAAGACCATCATTCCATGTATGCAATTAGCAAGAGTGTTTATTATCTTGAGAAAGATTCAAGTATACTGGGGCTAACCATCCCACACAAAGGCAAAATGGCGATGACCCTAAGAGAAGCTCGAGGCTCCTTTTAAGCATAGCCAAGGGAGATCCTAGGGTAGTTAGGTCACTTTAGCTATGATTGGCTTAAGCAAGTGACAATCATTTAGGACGTTCTAATTGGCTAGGGCTGATGGGTGGTCAGGTTTACAACCATTCCGTTTTTGAGCAGGCCTGGACAAGTCCCAGGCTTTGTCCTTATTTGATTATCACCTTGAGCTTGCTGACTGTGGCTCAGGCCTGGCCTGACCATGTACTCTATGTACCAGGCAGGCCTCCTCACCCTTGGTCTTGGGGGGTGGGAGATTGTTTGTACTTGTTTGTGGCTCTTTCAGTAACTCCTTGTTCAGTCTCAGGAAACTGAAATTGAGGCCTGATATCTGAGAGGAGACTGAGCAACCTGTTATGGTGTCTACTTGGTCCTCTCAAAATCATCTCAGATTTTTTTCACGTGGCCCTTAGAAATTAGAATAAGGTTTAAAGTAATTAAAATCAGTGTGGACAGAGTAAAGAATTAGGCCTTTATGCCATGTGACTGCCTGGACTGTGTTGCTGGCAACACACTGCAGTGTCCTCAGCTAGGCTGTTATGTACCCTTGGTGATACTTGCTCCTCCAGGGTTAGCACTTTCTGAACATTGTCATGGTCCAACACATCTGCGATTCTCTCCTGGACCCTGCATTGTAAGTTAGAATGCAGGCACACTTCAGTATAACTCTTGGTGCATGGATTTTCTGAGGATCATACCACATCAGTTTTCTCTTTGCATGGCTATTTGTCCTTCTCATGTTTATTTAGTGTTCAGCATGCACAGGACAGTGATATCATTATTCTCTCTTCACAGATAAGAACATAGGCCTAGGTTACACAGCTGTGGGATTAAATATAGAGACAGTCAAACCCAGGTCTGTTTGAGCACAGAATCTGCATTTATAATTACAGTACTGTCTTTATGCATTGAAAAAAGTAACTTTCAAACACTTTAAACAACTGAGGTCAGTTCTTCAAAAGGAATAGATACTCAGAAAGAATAACAAATATATTTTAAAATGAGACCTATTCCTCTTAACACTGTCCCTAGACTTTCTACCCATGGGAGGAGACATCACAGAAGGCTGTGGTGGAAGGTATACCTGTGGTGTGGTAAAGGAGCAGACAGAGACTGGTGAGGTCTGAAGTAAGAGACACACCAGGAAGTAGACTATGGAGGTCCTGTGCCATGGCCTAGGATCTCCAAATACAGGTTCTGGGAGTGAATACTACGTGTAGTCCTTAGTTAGGTTGTGCAGCCATTGGTTACACTGTGTGGTCATTGATTAAGCTGTATGGTTGCGATGGAGAATTGAAGAAGAGAATAAAGGCCAGTCTAGCTGACCCATTCAGTACTAGACTTTGACTGGCCTGTTTTCAGGGTATTTCTGATTGGAGTAAGGCATTTGGGTCTTTATATGTTCCTGTATCTGTCCTGGGAAGACTGTTTGGAGGATGGTGGTGGCTGTGATCTGTCTGCCTGCAGCATTTACAGTTACCTGGTGAAAAAGTTATTCTGAACTTATCTGAGCAGTTCGTTACTGTGTCCACCACATCATTTCAGGCTCCTCAAAGAATTCTAGTTCTTTTTTTTTTTGTCTGCTGAAATAGAGAGCCACTGGATGATTCTAAGTAAAGGAATGGAATAACGTTATAGCCTGTAAAGACTTCTTGGCCTGGTGTTCTGAGAATGGGATCTCAAAGTCAAGGGACCAACTGGGAGCTGTGGCAGCCATCCAAGCAAAGGACAGCAAGAAGTCTACATGGGGGAGGTGAGATCAGCTGTTCTAGCTGTACTCTGAAACCAGAGGCAGCAGAGTGTTCTACCAAGTGGGGTGTGGAATGTGAGCAAGAAAGCCAGGGCTGACTCTGAAATATCCTTGTGAGCTCTAGAATATGAACTTAGCTTTTGGTTCAGAAAAGGCTTATGAAGCCCTTTTACAGAGCAAGAAGGAATAAAAGGACTGAGCCCTGAGGTTCACCAGCATTAGGGATCAGACAGACATTTTCAGAATTTTTTGGAGGCTATGTGCCTTTCCTCAGTTGTAGCTGAATATGTGGATCCTGAAAAAATGTGAGTTTAATGGCACAGCCTTCTAGAACTTGTCACTGGTCTGGCTAAATTTCTAAAAGTTGCCTCAGAGGAATCTAAAGGGCTAAATATCATAGGTCTGGCATCAAAGAACTTGGTATAATAAGTTGCGGGGGGTGGGGTGGGAACCCACCTTGACTCTTGTTAAAAAAGTGTTTGAATATCATTGTGAAGTAATTTTTAAGTAGGGAAGATAAAGTGTCCTCTCAAAGACTGTTGGGACCAAACCAACCATTTGGCTCCTTAAAGTTATTCTTCTTCAAACACATCCATACCCATTGTCTTACTCTGTTTATAGGTTTTACTTGAGAATTCTAACACCACCCTCTCTAATGGTGCCTCTGTCCTTCTACTTCACTCTGTGTTTTGTCTGGTCTTCTTCCTGTTTTGTTTTTGTTTTTTTCCTGCAACCTCTCCATGTTTTTATAGTAATTCAGTTTCAAAAGATGTAATTTGTAGAGTCTTTTCTGTCTCACAATTCTCCTTTTAAAAATTTGTAGGAATCCATTTGTTGACTTCAATCTGAACAACTTCTGTTGTGAAGTTTGAGACAAGTGAGATTATGTTTTTAATGATATAATTTTTTTCAATAACTCTTTGAATTTCTAATTGAATGGAGTGCTAGCTATCAAGGTTTTAATTCAGATGGTTGCAGAATAATTATTGCTTCAGAGATGACAAACTGACCTGTAAGTAATGTTCTTTGACAGCTTAAAATGACACATTGGCAATCATGAAAGTGGCTTCCCAGACAAGTTTTAATATAAAACCTGTCTTAGAATTTAATGATACATATTCTTTGTGCCTTTTTAAAAAATCAGAACAAGGTAGGGTAAAAGTATACTTTGCTGCTAGTAAATTATTAATGTGTTTCAACCAAAGATTCCCTTAGTATCTTAGTGACTAATAAGCAGTTGATTTAAGAATTAGGATTGCCAGGTGGTGGTGGCACATGCCTTTAATTCCAGCACTCGTGAGGCAGAGGCAGGTGGATCTCTGTGAATTCGAGGCCAGCCTGGTCTACAGAGCGAGATCCAGGAAAGGCGCAAAAAAAAAACCAAAAAAAAAAAAAAAAAAAGAATTAGGATTTCAAACATGATTTTACAGCTATACATTGGAAAGAAGAGTTGAGGAAAAATTCCATACAGCATCTTTGGGATAAAGAAGCAAAGACTAAGAACTTTTGGGAACAGGCTTCATTATTTAAAATAAGTAATTCAAGGAGATTTAAAGGTGATTACAAGAATGCCAAATAATAAATGTAACTATCCTCTACTTTCTTTGGAGTTTGGTTTTTAACCCTTAGAAAGCTGTCTCATGACTGTCATTCATTTATTCATGCATCTATTTACTACTAATTCACTACTTACTAAAAACTCACACTATGCCAATCCAAGGCTGCAGACACAGCAGGGGTCAAAGTGGACAGGGCTGGTTCCAGTGAAGACTATTAGATTGGTGCAAATGGGCTAAGGCAGAGATGCCATTGGCAGGGGAGAGGGAGAAGTGCAAGCAAAGGGGTGGGCAGCCCTGATAGCAGCAAAATGGAATGAAATCAATGGCCAGGAAAGTGTGAAGGTGACTGAGCAGCAGCCTGTCACTGGGCAAAGGATCTGGAGGACAAGGGCATAAGGAGTAAAGGACAGATTCCAGCACAGGAGCAGTGTGTGCTGAGCTGAGGAAGCAGAGTCCAGTGACCTGCTTGAATTACTCACTGGGAGAATTGTCACTTCTGCTAACTTGTGCTGAATGACAACTGTCATTAGTGGAATGCACACTGCTTTAGGGTCTGGGTAGAGACTACTCACATAGTGTCTTTCCCCAGGACCCATAAAAGCATTTGTCCAGTTTTCAAGGAAAGACATTGAGACCCAGTAGACATGGGTATCTTCCCTGAGGTGACACAGATGTGGTCACTGGGATGGGAACTCTGATCTCTACAGTCCTAAAGCCTATGCTCTTTTCTTAAGCTCTGCCAGAAAATATGAATTTGAATTGTCTTTGTATTAATGGGCTACCAGTTAAATGAAGAGTATTGTTTGTCTCCTGAGAACAAATTAGCATAAATGGGGTACTCTTGAGACATACCTGGAAAGATGAGCACCTAGTCATAACAGCATGCATATGACATAGGTATATAGACTTAGCAAAGGGTATAAATAGAAAATACATTTCTGTTTGCAAGGAATATTAGATGCATATTGGAATAACCAATTCAAAGCCATATGATGATCTTAATGCAACCATTCAAAAAAATAAAAGAAAATTTTAGTATAAAGAAGCTCAGAGAATGAACTGAATCTGGGAGATGGCTGGGGAAAAGTGATGAGGACGAAGTATACTGTGACCTCAGGTGCCTTTTCATCAGAGAAGGCCAGTGGGGCAGGGCTGAACTTTAAAACATCATCTGATACGTTGGTGACTAGGCTCAGTGTGTGACGCTGGTGTTTGTTGCCTGGTTACTAGGAGAGGACACTTACTGTATTAGCTGAGTAGAACAGAGCTGCTGTGGGGGTGAGGTAAGGACAGCAGCTCTTGGAAACCACCTTCCCGCAAGCTTTCCCAGCCATTTAGGCAGTCAAGGATAAGGACAGAGATGCTCTGCAGAGCAGATTGGAACCTGTTGCAGTGAAATGGTTTACGTGGAAATGGCCCTTTAGCCTGAGATTCATCTGATGTCAGGCAGCTTGCTTCTGGAAGGTGAAGTTGCCCAGTCAGCCTCACTTGCTGCCTGAAACCCTCTGACAGGTGACAGCTGCCAGCTGATGCAGCAATATTACTCTGTGTGCTTCCATGATGTCAGAGAAGCTGTCCTGTGAGATGTGGGTTCAGGGGATAGTGCCAATGTCTATGCAGAGCAGTGGCCAGGCCACATAGCTATAGACTGTTCTAGAATAGAGAAAAGGTGATTTTAAAAAAACCTGCTAATGGCTTCCCTAGATACTAAGATAAGGTGGGAAGAACCTAATGCTTCTGACAATATTCTTATTGTGCCTGTTCCTGATCAGTTTTTAAGTTGGCCAGTAGTACTTGAAGCCTGTGGACTATTGTCTCTACCAAGCCAGAACTGCATATGGAGTTTGAAAAATGTAAGAGATTGAAGCCAATATCTGGAGAGATTTCAGCTTGGATGTGGATATTGCATATGTTTAGAACATTCTTGTTTTTATTGACTTTTTTTTTTGCTTCTACTGACTATTTGAAAACAAAGAATTTGGGTTACCATTCCCCCAAAGATAGCACTGAAGATAAGCTAAATTAGAATTGCATACACTTGTCACGGTGAGGCCCCAGTGACCTGTGGAATGAACTTTTCTTCCAAATAGACAAATGGAAAAAAATTCAAGCCATGACTTAAATAAGTGATTTGAATTATGAAAGATTTTATGTAAATACATCCCAATAAGGATTAAATACTGAACAGTATAATCCAATACTTATACTGTTGATACATTTGATAAATATACTGTTTGATAACAGTATAATCTTTAATTAGAGATTGTTAAAATTCTACTCCTCTTCATAGTGCCATGCACATGCTATGAAATAGATGCTTCAAGTAAAGAGAAAATAAAGGCTGGTTTCCAGTTCTTTGAACAACACACAGGTATTTGACTGCATGTGAGTGACGTTGTGTGTGTGTGTGTGTGTGTGTGTGTGTGTGTGTGTGTGGTGTGTGGTGTGTGTGGTAGGTTCATATGTGATGCTGATCCTGCCAGCCCCAGAGCTAACTCTGAGACCCACTGTTCTCATGCATCTCACATCAACCTGAAGCAGGAAGCACTAGAGACTGGGCATTTTGGTAAAGACGTAGATATGGATGTGCCTCCAAGTTGCCACTCTGCTCAAACCCTTATTTATCAAGTCTGCTGCCTCTGAAGCTTAACCTCTTACTGTGCATCCTTCTCCCCAGGATGCACTGTATGATAAATTCAGAGAAGAATGAATATTCTTACCCGAAGACCTTCCTGAACCCCTGAGTAATTAATGCCGTGAGACTCCACCTTTTCCAAGTTGCACATCACACAGGCTGAACTTATTTTTTTTTTGTTTGTATTTCATAGTCTCTTATGTTTTTGTGCTATTTATGTTCATTTGAGTGTGGTGGTATTGTGTTCCCCAAAATATTGTGCATGCTAATAAACTTATCTGGGGTCAGAGAACAGAACAGCCACAATATTAAACATAGAGGATAGGCAATGGTAGCACATGCCTTTAATCCTAGCATTCCAGATCTACCTAGATCTCTGTGTGTTCAAGGATACAGCCAAGCATGGTGACTCACACCTTTAATCCCAGAAAGTGAGCCTTTAATCCCAGGGAGTGATGACAGAAAACAGAAAGGTATATAAGGCATGAAGACAAGAAACTAGAAGCTTTTAGCTGGTTAAGCATTCAGGCTTTAGAGAAGCAGTTCAGCTGAGATTCATTCTGGATGAGGACTCAGAGGCTTCCAGTCTGAGGAAACAGGATCAGCTGAGGAACTGGCGAGGTGAGGTTAGCTGTGGCCTGTTCTGTCTCTCTGATCTTCCAGTGTTCACTCCAATACCTGGCTTTGGGTTTGTTTTATTAATAAGACCATTTAAGATTCATGCTACAACTTGAGCCTAACACTTTTAGCAGGGTTGCAATCTGCCTGTGAAGAGGGAATGATAAAAATCTTGCAGAGATGACTTTATAGTCAAAGGCTAAGGAGTATGTTTCTTGAAATTCTAGCTTAGGGACTCTGAATTTTTTAAAAAAAGATGCTTGTATGCTACTAAAGAACAGACACTGACAATATTTAATTTTATTTCTGCAGTGTATAATAGTTTCATATTGTTAGGCAGATTCTTAGTTTAAACATGTGTTGATGATCTGCATTCTAGAGATGTGACTCCCAACCTGCACATTGTCTTTAAAGGGAAATACCTGATATATACAGACAGTGACAGTCCCTGGGCAAGAGCTTTCAGGGGTATTAAGGGACATGTCATGGCTGGAGTGGAGACTGGGAGAACCTTGTCAAGACAATTTCTTAATTTCTTCACTGTAGAGATGTGTGTCACCCAACTGCTCCATCTGCTGGATGAACTGGATGACTGCCATGTAAGACTATTTTTCATTATTATAGTATAATAGTTTGGTGTAGTAGATGTTTTTCTGTGTCCCACCTGGCCTGTGGTCGGGACAAATCTCTCACCCACAGTCCGCAGCCTTTTATAAAATAGTCACGCAGAGGCTTAATATTAATTATAACTGCTTGGCTATTTGCTCAGGCTTATTACTGACTAGCTCTTACACTTAAACTCAGTCCATTTCTGTTAATCTATATGTCGCCACACTTTCTGTGGCTTTACCTGTGTGCCACTACATGCTGCTCCTTTAGCGGCTCCTGGCGTCTCCCCCAGCCTTCTTCCTGTTTGAATTTCCCGCCTGCCTCTAAACTGCCTTGCCATAGGCCAAATGGCTTTATTTATCAACCAATCAGAGCAACACATATTTGCAGTGTACAGAAAGACATTCCCCCATCAATTTGGTATTGGGCTACTATATTTTTTCTTATTCAAATTTGTGGTGAATTTGAGCCATGTTTTTCATGAAATGTCTTTATAATATGTCCAACTAGTCCCAGTGAAGCAATTTGAAAAACTCAAATTCATAATCATTGTAGAAAAGCCATTTTAACATTAGGAGCTGAAGGAAACTGGAGGTGGGATGGGACAGGGTGTTAATTTTCGCTTTCCATATATAAACATGTGGTTAGCACATTGAATTATAGTGGCTGGAGTTCGTTTTCACTGTATGACTTTTCCTAGGGAGACATAAAGAAATATTTATTCACCCCAGATTGAGAGGGCATCATCAGGCCCAAGGGAAAATTCCATCCATATTCAGTTTAGTGAACCAATGAGTTTATTGGGGTTAGTTATAGAAGCTCAGGGGACTCATAAGCCACTACACTAGTAGGAAGTCCCCTAGGTAACCTACAGGCAGTGATACAATGGAAGAATCCCACCCACAGTAAACTGTACAACTGAAGAATCCCATCCCAAGGATTGTTCACCTCTTATATAAATTTGTGGAGGAAGGGCTTTCATAAGGATCTCATGAGGGACTAATCATGAGTCTCCTGATCCTGTTTCACCTCTTCCCAAACATTATTAACAGTCTTGATCTTGTTAAGGTCTCACGAAGGTCCTCACAGCTGCTTTTCTTCAAGATGGTGATGTTCATGTCCAACACAGAAGAAACAATTCTCTATCTGGGCTGTCCTGTGGAATTTGAAATAAAGGAGTTAAAATAGGTGCATCCCAGTATATTAATCTGTATTTTTTTAAGTTTCTTTTTAAAATTATTATTATTTTTTTAATTTTATAATTTAATTTAATTTTACATACCAGCCACAGATTCCCCTGTCCTCCTTTCTCCTGCCCCCGCTTCCCCTCAATCAACCCCCCATTCCCATCTCCTCCAGGGCAAGGACTTCCCTAGGGATACAGCTCAGCAGATTCTCTTGATTGGCCATTTTCAGAGGAATATTTCCTTAGTGTACACAACTAATCATGCACAGGCTTTCTTCTTGTTCTTACTGCACTATACATGACTAGTGATTTACTGAATGTATGAATTCCAAGTTTTCTCTTTGCATGTAATTGCTAAATAGAGAATTTTCCACATGAAAGACTTCAACTATGTTGAAACCAAACTTAGCCACATTGTCAGATGCAAGATCCCTGAAGTTCAGTCAACATCAAGCAATTGTTTTTGGAAGAAAGAAAACAAACATTTACTTTCCCCAGCATTGAAATATTAATCAGTCTATTCAATAGAAACTAGAATATTATGTATTAAAAATAAACTGCATCCTCTGCCCAATGAGTCACACCACTTTTCCAAAGTACCATCAACACCCTAACAATCAAGGGACATATTTCCTAGAATTGACTGCTATTGGTCACTTGGAAATGGAATATTCGGTCAAATCAACATATATGGCTCCCCCTAAAGACAACCAGTAGAATTTCCATTGAATTCTTGTTTTCTCTAAACTCAAAAACTGTTTGTGTGGCAAGTTCAGAGTCCAATGCTTCACTTTTATAATTGCTGAAATTACTCAAAGCCACGCAACAGTGAAGCAATAGGTAGAAGGAGTTCTTCACAAGCTTCTGGGAAATTCTAGGTACACATCTTCCTCTAGTGGGAAGGTCAGAATGGGGCTGGGGCTTTATCTTTCGCATTAGACATTTTTTTTCTGTGTACATAGATTTACCTAGGGAATTTGAAAGTTATATACAATTATTTTTTAAAAACCACTTATATTTTCTCCAGAAAGTTTGACAATAACTTTTGACAAAAACTTACTTTGGAATTTTGCTTTCTAAAAGAAATCTTTCCATCAGCTCAGACCAATTACTTCAAAATAGCACAGCTGTGCTGACCTTCAGAGCTGGCATTTTTATATGCACCTTTTATCTGAGTTGAATTTCCTCATTTTGTTCACCATTGGGACATATGTGAACCACAATGTTTATGTAAAAATATTATAATTTTTTAAGAGCTAAAGATTCAGAGAAAGTTGGTATGTTCTGTTTTTCCAGGTTAGCAGGGCCCCATTCTCTTCGAGAGCTCTGGAGGCTTGGTCTTCAAAATATTCCAGAGAATTCTTTATACAGAGCATTTGGCAGGAGGTATTGTCATTTCATTTTGTTCAGGCTCTGATTCTCCTAATGGACTGAGGGAAATGTTACCTGTGGGGTTATGTAGCCCTTACCAAGGTTCTCAGGGGCTGTGTCCTATGATTCATGAACCCAGTATGTCAATAATTTCCCCATCACTGTGATGAAATGCCTGACATAAAAGACGTAAGGGAGGATTTGTTTGTCTCATGGTTTTTGAGTGCACACACCAGCAAATCAGGGAAGGCATGGTGGAGATCATGATGGGCATGCATTATGGAGGCCTGTACAACTGAAGAATCCTATCCCAGGCAATTGCTCACTCTTTTATATAAACTTGGGGAGGGGAAAGCTTTTTATGAGGTTCTAATATAGTGTGCAACTGGAAGAAAAAAGAACTAGACAGAAACCAGAGCAGGTATGACCTTGAAAGACCTGTCTCTAGGGGTATACATCCACCAGCCAGGTCCTACATCCTAAAGGCTCCCCAGCCTTCAGAATAGCACAAGGGGAGCTGGGGAACAGGACAGGGTAGAGTGGAGGTGGCATTCTGTATTCCAGCTTGGTACTGGTATAAAAACCGACATGTGGACCAATGGAATCGAATTGAAGACCCTGACATTAATCCACGCACATACTAACACCTGATTTTTGACAAAGAAGCCAAAACTATACAATGGAAAAAAGAAAGTATCTTCAACAAATGGTGCTGGAATGGTGCTGGCATAACTTGATGTCAATATGTAAAAGATTACAAATAGATCCATATCTGTCATCATGCACAAAACTCAAGTCCAAGTGGATCAAAGACCTCAATATAAATCCAGTTACACTAAACTTAATAGAAGAGAAAGTAGGAAGCATTCTTGAATGCATTGGCACAGGAGATCACTTCCTAAATATAATACCAGCAGCACAGACACTGAGCACAACAATTAATAAATGGGACCTCTTGAAACTGAGAAGCTTTTATAGGGCAAAAGACATGGCCAATAAGACAAAAAGAGCCCACAGAATGGGAAAAGACCTTCACCAACCCCACATCTGACAGAGGACTGATCTCCAAAGTATATAAAGAACTCAAGAAACTAGACATCAAAATACTGAACAATCCAATTAAAAAATGGGCTAAAGAGCTAAACAGAGAATTCTCAAAAGAAGAATCACAAATGGCTGAAAGACATTTAAAGAAATGCTCAACATCCTTAATCATGAGAGAAATGCAAATCAAAACGACTCTGAGATACCACCTTACACCTGTCAGAATGGCTAAGATCAAAAACACTAATGACAGTCAATGTTGGAGAGGATGTGGAGAAAAGGGAATACTCCTCCACTATTGGTGGGAATGCAAACTTGTACAACCAAAGTGGAAATCAGTATGGCAGTTTCTCAGAAAACTTGGAATCGATCTACCTCAAGATCCAGCCATACCACTCTTGGGCATATACCCAAGGAATGCTCAATCATACCACAAAGATACATGATCAACTATGTTCATAGCAGCACTATTTGTAATACCAGAACCTGGAAACAACCTAGATGCCCGTCAACTGAAGAATGGATTAAGAAAATGTGGTACATATACACAATGGAGTACTACTCAGCAGAGAAAAACAATGACAGCATGAAATTTGTAGGCAAATGGATGGAACTAGAAAATATCATCCTGAGTGAGGTAACCCAAACCCAGAAGGACAAACATGGTATGTACTCACTCATAAGTGGATTCTAGATATAAAGCAAAGAACAATCAGACTGCAACCCACAGAACCAGGGAGGCTATATAGCAGGAGAACCCTAGGATGACTGTGGCTTATAATAAGTTTTGGTTTTACTAAAAAAATAAATAAATAAAAAAATAAAAAAAACAAAACAAAAACTTAGCTTTGTAGACACAAAGTACCTTTTTGAAGCCTGATGGGCTGTCCTGGGATGTGTTAGCAAGAAATACAAGAGGTCCAGAGATGATTGATTCCAATACTCAGGAGGCAGAGATAGGTAGGTGGTTGTGAGTTTGAGGTCAGCTTAGTTCTAGTGGTTTGAATTAAAATGGTCCCTATGGGCCTGTCAGGAGTGGTACAATTAGGAGGTTTGGCCTTGTTGGAGTAGGTGGGTCTTTGTTGTGTCACTGGGGGTGGGATTTGAGGTTTTAGCTGCTCAAGCCAGGCCCAGTGTCTCTTTCTCTTACTGTGTGCTGATCCAGATGTAGAACTCTTGGCTCCTTCTCTAGCACCATGTCTGCCTATGTGCTCCCATGCTTCCTACCATGATGATAATGGATGAAACCTCTGAACTTTAAGCAAGCCCCAGTTAAATGTTTTCCTTTATAAGAGTTGCTGTGGTCATGGTGTCTCTTCACAACAATAGAAACCCTAACTAAGACACTGGTCTATGTAGTGAGTTCTAGGACAGCCAGGACTATGTAGAGAGACCCTGTCTCAGAAAATCAAAATAAACAAATAAGTAAAGTTACTATTAAAAAAGAAAGTAATATAAGAGGAAAATTAAACTCTTCTCTGTGGGTAGGTTACATGGGAAACAATGAGTAATTTGCTTTATTTGGGTTATAGATTCATGTCAGCAAAGGTAAACATGAAGATTCTCTTTGTAAGCAAGAATTTTTGGAGACATATGTAGTCAGACTTTCTTTGGACTGCCAGTTCGCATATAATGACATGGAGACTTCTTATTATTTATAAAACCTTGGCTTTAGCTTAAGTTTGTTCCCACCTAGTTCTTATAATTTAAATCAACCCATTTATATTAATCTATGTTCTGCCACATGGCTTGTTACCTCTGCTCAGTACCATGCATCCACTTTCTCTGTGTCTGGCTGGTGAATCTCTGCCTCCCTGATTCCTTCCCAGAGTTCCTATCTCTGCCTGGAAGTCCTAACTAAAATCTCCTGTCTAACTATTAGCTGTTCAGCTCTTTATTAAACCAATCAGAAGGTGCCTTGGCAGAGACACATCTTCACAGTGTACAAAAAGATTATTCCACAGAAGATATATCCAATTCTTACCAATCTGTAGATGTGAGAAACAACACACATGTGTAGGGATTTTGCAGGAGAACAGCATCACAATGTGTATAAGGACCTCATTAAAATGTTTCTAAACTTCCCTGTGTTTACATTTGTAGCATAATGTTGTTGATACACATTTTATCCTTAATTTCCTGGGTTGGTGAGAAGAAAGAGACAATAAAGATATAGAATATAACCTTTGCATGAAAGTGATGCACATAAACTCATATTTGAATGCACACATAAACAAAAATAATACACATTTTTAATTTAGTATAGAAATGGCAAAAAGTTGTTGTCTATAGGGCAAGTAATGCTGGATGAAGAGAAGTGAAGCAGGAGACTGTCATTTTACAATTTTGTATTCTTTAGTTTCTTAAATTCTTTTGTTCCTAGAATTACTGCTTTGGTTAAGCCTTTTAAATAAGTTAAAATGTACAATGTACATAAAGAACGTTCCTTACATAAGTTGGTTATACTATGTCAAGTTTTACAAGGTGACTCTAAAGTACTATTAACACTTTAAATTGTAGTAAGTTATAGTTCTGTTTCAGCATAGCTTTACTGTGTTGAACTGGGATGGATCAGAACTTAATAACTATGCATAAGAGAATTATATTTGCGTAATATATGAAAGAGAGAAACTGTACATGGGATACCCCTTCCCCAATGTTATGAGACTTATGCAACTTAACATGTAGCATTTCTTTTAAATTCAGCTGATACTTGATAACATTTCCTGAACAACATCTGGGGTGTTTGACAACCTAGATTCACTTCATGTTTTCCCTCCGTGTTCATAAGGTAATCATGATCAGGGTCATGTATATCTCTGTAGGGCATGAACATCACAGATCACAGCTTCCACAGAGCCTTGATTTACCAGCACTATCCAGATCATAGTGACAGTACTGTCAGTTCTCAAAGGATTGCTACAACGAGGTGGCTAAGAGACTCGAAATATGACAAAAATACGCCAAAAGTGTTTACCTAGGGGGTCTCTTCTTCCTTTTCCCAGGTTTATTCAGATTTTGAAAACTGACATGTTTTTCTCAGATGTTGTAAAACCTTCTATTTTGTGTTTTTAAAGCATCCTTTTACATAATCAATTCTGCAAGTATGTAGGACATGATATTCCTTCCCACACCAAAACAGCTTCTCATTTCTATTATCTTTCTTCAAAGACCGCCCCCCCCTTAAGTAGGTATACTGATATCTACAGTTGTATATTTAATGCAACTTGATCATATAAGCCAAAAATCTAAGCTCCATCGAGGCAATTACTCATTTTAAATGCAGTAATGTCAAAATTAAAGTACCAAGAAAACACTGAAACTAAGAAAGCAAATAAATGGAACAAAATTATTAATAGAATGAATCACAAATTCATCAATTGAAAGAGTTATTGATTTCCTGGAGGATATCAGGAAGTTACAAATGAAATGCAGTTTTTCATGCAGGCCAGAATATGTTTATCACAATATTTTCTGCACATTTACATCGGGGGCCATGTGAGAGGACCAACAGGCAGCAGTGGAACTCATGGAACACAGCTGGGTGGTTGGCAAAGCCACTCCTGAGTGAGCCTTGGAGAGGCACTACATGTCCTGAGGACCTCATCATGATCACCACATCCCTCATAATTTGTGGGCTGTATGAAAACTCTCAGGGGGTTTCCAGCCCCTCACTGGGCAGTGTTACTGGTACTTACAATAATAGTGATTGACTTTTTCCAAGCATTGCTGCTGGAGCAGATTAATGATTCAACCACCACCCTTAGAAAGAATTTAGACAATTGTTAGTAAGGTTAGGTTAAGATGTTTTTGTTAATGGCTTTGAAGTAGAAAATCTTGGGGAACAATTTACAGTTTATAAAGACACACTTTAATAGTTGAACAAGAGATTCATTGAGGTCAGAGAACAAGAGCAGTGACAGCCTGGCTATTGCTGGCTGATGTACCTTTCTTGCTAGGATGGGATGGTGATCAAGGGTGATGATTAATTCCTTGTACCCACTTCTGCCCTCAGCTTCCTGAGATATATATATATATAAACTGTTGATGAGTGGGTGTGCACCCTGAGGATTTAAAGTAGAGCTAACTGGTTGTTTTTCCATATATAAAAGCTTAGATTTGTGATTCTTTTAAGTTTTTTTAAATAAGATTACCTTTTGAGATAAATAATAAAGTGATTAATCCTTTCTTTGTAACTGCAAAATGCAGCCTGCCAGCAAAAGAACTGGCTGAAAAAATACTGTGCTTGCTCACACTCTGTTAATCTATAACAAGTTGCTTGGGTATGAATGTATGTGATTTGGGGATAATTTTCTTTTCCCCTGTAATGTGTAAAATGTTTAATCATGTAAAGGATATGGTAAACACGTTGTTTTTACTTGTATTCATTGTAATCATTCACTTAATAGAATGTAACCACATTGTAATTTTTATACTGCTTGAAAATTTTTTCTAGGGTATATAAGCTATACAGGAAAAATAAAGTTAGCTAGAAAGAAGACATCAAGAAAGACAAAAGGGAAACATCAGGGTAAAAGAATGGAATAGAAAAAGAATAGAGTAGAATAAGCAACAGAAAGAATAATAAAATAAAGAACTAAGCTTTGGCCCTCAGAGAAGTCCTCATGTGTCTATTTGTCTGTCCAGTAGTTTGCCTGCTCTGTATCTCCTCTTCAGTTTCTCTGACCTGCTGTTTGCCATTCATAAGCATGTAGGTGAGACCCTGACTTGCTGAAGATGTATGTGGCAGGAGCCATGTGACTTCTTTAGGGAAACAAGGTTTGAGAATAGCTGACCTGGAGACCCTGACCCATTTTGACAAAGCCTGTTGTTGACAGTTCACTGTGTAATTCTGTGTAACACTGTGTGACCCCAGGAGCACATATGTTACCTGCTCTCCTTGCTTTCACTGTGGTATCCATATTGCTGGCTTTATGGATACCTTTAGTTTCACGTTCTCACAGACAAAATAGCTATTATAAAAGGAAAACTTCCACCTGAGGACGCTCTTCTGAGTGAGCCAGAGGGAATGTTGTTCAAAATATACAGTGGACCTGATTCAACCTTTAAAGCCTTTGATGTTTCAAGTGTGACCATGAATTCAGGCTTCTTAAGTACAGGATGTTGCCTTTCAATGTACCCTGAAAATAGCCTCAAAGAGTCACAGTAGCTCATAAAGTTTATTATTATATATTTGCATAACTGTTCTGGAAAGAATGATTTTAATTACAAGAGTCTAGGAGAAATGCTAATAAGTAGATGATATCAGGAGTTAAGGGAACAGTCTAAAGACAAGGAATGAAGTAGAATCATAGAAGCCCACAGTTCTCTCATTTCTAATAACTGTGTCAATACTTTAAGAAGTTAAGAGAGAAGGACATGAGAACAAGGGATAAACATTGCCAGCCATTAAGAGTAAATTTCTAAGTTATGGTGTATGGTGATATTTTATTTTGTACTGAAATATGATTTTAATTGTATGTTAATAAATAAAGTTGCCCGGGGGTCAGAGCTATTAGAGCAATAGCAAAAGCTGGGCAGTGGTGGCATATGCTTGTAATCCCAGCATTTGGTAGGCAGAGCTAGGTAAGTCTCTGTGTGTTCAAGGATACAGCCAGCATTGGAGACACACGCCTTAATTTCTCAATACCAACCATAGAAGACCTGGAGGTCTATACAGACAGGCAGTGATGAGGCAGTCATGTGGTTGGTTTTACAACCAATGAGAAGGCAGAACAGAAAGTCTATATAAAGACAAACAGACAGGAAGTAGGTCTCTTTCGGAAAGGTCTCTTGGCTGAAGAGGCTAGCTGTAGCAGGCGGGTAAGGCTCTTAGCTCTGATCCTTGGCTTTCTTCTTTGCATTGGTTCTGTGTTTCTTATTTAATAAGGTGGTTGGTTACATCTACAATGTTGTTTATAGGATAAAAGGGAAAACCTGGAAGAGATACAGTAGTACAGACTGTAGAATGAATTGATCCATCTTTGGCTGGTGAATTGATTGTGAGAACCCAGACCTTACAAGATGTAAATATTAACCACTAGAGACAAAACTGTCTCTCATGCCGCATGGTGCTGTAATCGCAAATGCTGCCAATGGGGTACACTGTCCTACCTGAAGGTGTGCCTAGTTAGAAAACTTCCTTTGAGGCTGGGTGGTGGTGGCGCACGCCTTTAATCTCAGCACTCGGGAGGCAGAGCCACGCAAATCTCTGTGAGTTCAAGGCCAGCCTGGTCTACAGAGAGAGTTTCAGGACAGGCTCCAAAGCTATACAGAGAAACCCTGTCTCGAACCCCACCCCCACCCCCCAAAAAAAGAAAAGGAAAAAAGAAAGAAAACTTCCTTTGTCCCTTGGAACTCTGCTTATGCCTCTAACATTAGAGTGTGAATCAAGCAGGTAATGGTTACCAGTGGGAAAGTCGGGGGACAGGAGGGGAAGAAGCAAAGGAACAAACTGGCAATTATTGTAATCATTTTTAGAAACTTAAGGAAACAAATCTAATTGTAAAACTGTCCAAGCAAACCAATGAAATTGTATAAATAAAAACAGCCCAGATTATCTGAGGGCCATTTGTTTGAACAACAGGTGGTCACAGCTTCTTTGATGTGTTGACTTCACACATTCATTCCAGGACATTGGACCTGTCTGGAGATAGGCTTTCTCTCTCTCTCTCTCTCTCTCTCTCTCTCTCTCTCTCTCTCTCTCTCTCTCTCTCTCTCTCTGTGTTTCCTTTTCTGCTGGCCCCAGAGAGTTAAGTTTTACTCTTTCAGATGGAAAAGTTGAGTGATTAGTTCACGGACTCTGTGGATCCCTCCCAATCCTTGAGCTGCTGAAGGCTGGTACTCACACCAGAAACACCTGGTGCCAGAACAGGGACACACTGAATGGGATAATCAAGAGAGCTGTTCAGGAGAGAGAGGAGATTGTCCAGAGTACAGCAGTTCTCCTGAGGATTGTCCAAGAAGAGGCAATTCTCTAATGAATACCCCTGACACACTTACCACCAACTGAACTCAGGCATATATTAAATATATTTCACTTGTAGCATGATAACCAAACTGTTGAGGCAGTGACAGATCCCAAATCTGGTCCAAGAAGGTTTTATGCAATCAGCAGTCTTACAAAGAACAGTAAAGCTACGTTTCTGGGCTGACATTCTCTCACAACCACTGGACATGCATGCACATAATCAGGTCCTGTGTGGAGTTGGGAGTAAGCTCTAGAAAGATACGGCAGAGTGGTCCTGTTTGCAGCAGGAGTGCTGGGGAAATGGAAACCACTTTCTGGTGCATTAGGCTGTGCCCACGGTGATGCTGGGATCCAGTTAGGAAATGATAAAATGTTTACCATCTAATTTTGATACAGATTAAAAGCTGAATGAAACAGTTTGTTGTGGAAAAATGTATTTGAGATGTTGATGACTTTTGAAAACTACTTTTTACATTTGAGATTAAGTAAAATTCTTGCTTAGCAGAGCACTTGTTAACTTCAGTATAAAACTGGAGTCAAAAGTCTCTACCTGGTTGTGAGTGTTTAAAGTCTGATCCCTGAGTAGTTGCACAAGTTTATGAGCCCACACTTTTTTTTTTGTTTCTTTCGAGACAGGGTTTCTCTGTGTAGCTTTGCGCCTTTCCTGAATCTCGCTCTGTAGACCAGGCTGGCCTCAAACTCACAAAGATCTGCCCTGCCCCTGCCTCCCGAGTGCTGGGATTAAAGGTGTGCGCCACAACCGCCCGGCGAGCCCACACTTTTTAAGAGAACTGCAAGCTACTTTGCTTAGGTGAGATAAAATTGGGATTGCATTTAAAACCATGATGTTAGAGATGGATGAAGCAAGGCTTTACTGCATTTTCACCCTCAATGCTAGTGTGGTCTTTGCTTTCCTTTTCTTTTCTTTTCTTTTCTTTTCTTTTCTTTTCTTTTCTTTTCTTTCTTTTTTATAAAAAGAAGGGCAGGCTCAAGAAAGAAGACTTTTTTTTTTTTTCTGAGACAGGGTTTTTCTGTGTAGCCTTGGCTGTCCTGGAACTCGCTCTGTAGACCAGACTGGCCTTGAATATGCAGAGATCTGCCTGCCTCTGCCTCCTGAGTGCTGGAATTAAGGGCATGAGCCATCACTGCCTGGTGAAAGAAGACATTTTTATTACATTGTGAAAACCATCAGCTGAAGGACAAAATGTTTTGGAGAATGTCAAGAGGATCCAGACTGTCAGCTGTGCCAGCTGACAATATGTGTCACACAAAGAAAGTATGGGATTCTCACAGTCAGAGTTAAGACATTGGAGCAGATACTAGGAAACCTGAAACCCAATATTTCCCTGTATAGCATAGCCCAGATGGAGTAACCCAGTTCTCCTTGCTAGAAGAAGGAGTCTTCTTTAGCTGAGGAACATAGATTGTAAAAACAAAGGTTCAAAGTGTTTTATGTTAAAAGAAATTATAATACCCATTTGACAGGAGGGATGTGAATGCTGTACCGTCACAGTCACCATGCCAGAAATCCAGGAGGTGACTTGTGTTATGTGAACAAGAGATCATATAGGAGAGATCTAAGAAACCAATATGACAGGTTTCTCCTACATCTCTTTAAGTTTCCCCTATTCTGCCTTTGCATCTCCAAACCCACTAAGGTCTGAGCTCTTAGGACATTGATTATCTTATCTCTCTTTCATTTGAAAAGCTTTTACTTTCTTCTAGAGATACAGAAATGACACAGAAAACACAAATTTTACCTTTTTGAAACTAGAGTGTTGTATGATAATACTTTCAGTGAGCTCACAAAAGCTCTTCTAGATTGAGGTATTTCTTGTTATTTTCTGACAGGGAACATGTGTCTCATGCACAAATCTCTCTTTTACGATGTAAAAACCAGAGACTGTAGACTATAGTCATTGGATTTAATAGATATTTATTTATTTATTTATTTATTTATTTATTTATTTATTTATTTATTTATTTATCAGAGAGAGGGTCTAATGTAGCCCAGACTGCCTTGAATCTGCTGTGTACCCAAGGATGACCTCAAACTTCTTATCCTCCTGCCTCCACCTCCTGAGTGCTGGAATGACATGCATGTACCTCCATGCTCAGTTTTATGTGGTGTTGGGAATCTAAACCACACTTCCTGCAGGCTAGGTAAGCACTCTACCAACTGAGCCACACCCCAGTCCCGGCAATAGGCCCTTTGAACTTGTTCCTCTTATTAAACTTAAATTTTGTGTTCCATGGTTAACATTCCTTTAAGCCTTGGCAACTCTCTGGAACCATGCATTTGAAGCTTCCAGAAGGGCCACCTCAGAAGGAATAGGGAAAAAGAAGTGTGTTTTGCTATTGAGAATGTGTAAACAGTCTTCCGAGACATTCTGACCAAGGGACCCCCCCCCCCCCCACACTTCTATGCCAACTTGCAAGGCTGAATTATTTCTAGGTCAACCATTTCTAGCTTCTCTTCTCCCAAAGGAGTACTAAAACCTCAGATGAAGGATGCTTCCTAAATTATGCAAGGTGGAACATGAATGGCCTTTGTTTAGTTTCAAGCTCACAGCTCTTTGTGGGCAGACAGAAGGGCCCTGGCTGATGTGATGCCATCTCACATGTCGTTAGTTTGTTAATCAAATGCCCACTCCCTTTCTGATTCCTCTCTTTTCAGCCTGCAGAAAAGTGCTAGTGTCAGATGAAAAGAAAGGGAGAGTTTTATGAGGGAGCAGAAGGCCAGCATTCCTTTGCATTGTGCTGTCGCCTGAGCCATGCCATGTCAGCTGCTGGCTGCTTGTAGCAGAGCAAAGATTGTTAATTGTTTCTTGATAATTCCTGCAAGGGCTTTCCCTCAACTCCTATCTTATGGTAGCTATGGCAAATATATTAGAATTATAAACACAGACATTTAGCAGAATCAATATTCTGCAAAGATAAAGGCTCACACTGGTTTTTTAAAAAACATATTTTCATAGTACTTCCTCATCTTTTGTGAAGTAGGTAGGCTGGATTTCTACTTAAGACAAAGACAAATGGCATCCATTTGCAGCCATTGGGTGACTGGGTTGCAAAGTATTTGAATATAAACAGTGTGTAGTCTGAGGCAAAGGAGATAAAAACACTGACAGAGATTTTGATTTGATTTATAAATTAGAGAGGAGGAAAGCCAAATGTGCAATAGAAAGATAGGAGGGGGTGAGATAATGTGGGAGTGGTGAAGCAAGGCCTGCCGTGGACATTGTGTTCACACTCAGAGGTTCTGCTTTGCCTGTATGATGGTCACATTTGACAGCCTTAGAGGATAATTCCTTCTGTATCCACCTCAGCCCAGCCCAAGCAGCAGGAACAGAGAAGTTCCATACAGAACCAGAGTTCATTTACAGAGGCAGAAGGGTAATGCATTCTCCTGTTCCCTTCCTCAGTGAGCTCACAGTTCAACAGGTACCCAGGGCACTAATTGTGACAATTGCTACTGGTGGTAGTGAAAGATTCTGATACAAGACTGTGAAGAAGAGTGTTAATGACCCCTCACTCACTTCATGTAGACTGGGCACTTTAGGGTAATACAACACATGGCAGATTTGGATGAGAGACAATAGTTGGGAGGTGCAGGTTGGTCCTAACTCATCAGGTTGTGCTACACTACAGAAAACCACACTATAATTATTTTCCTATTTCATTGTTGCTTTTTCAGAATTCACTTTAATATGGGAGGACTCAAAAGTGTCCCCCAAATAATGGTCACCCTAATTACATATGGGAAAAAATTTTACTGCTTCTGCCTTGCTCAGCAGAGCAGCAGGAAAAAGTTACATCCAATGAAATAAAAATTTTAATCAGTATGGTAGTTTCTAGGAAAATTGGGAATCAATCTACCTCAAGACCCAGCTATATCACTCTTAGGCATATACCCAAGGAATACTCAATCATACCATAAGGAAGCATGCCCAACTATGTTTATAGCAGCATTATTCGTAATAGCCAGAAACTGGAAATAACCTAGATGCCCGTCAACTGAAGAATGGATTAAGAAAATATGGTACATATACACAATGGATTACTACTCAGCAGAGAAAAACAATGACATCATAAAATTTGCAGGCAAATGATGGAACTAGAAAATATCATCCTGAGTGAGGTAACCCAGACTCAGAAGGACAAAAATGGTATGTACTCACTCATAAGTGGATAATAGATATAAAGCAAAGGGCAATGAGGTCACAACCACAACACAGAGAAGCTAACTAACAGGGAAGACCCAAAGAGGGACACATGGACCACTCTGGGAAGGGGAAATAGATGAGATCTCCATGAGTAAACTGGGGATGAGGGGTGGGCAATGGAGGGTAGTGGATAGGGGACAAGAACATAAGGGAATGGGATGGTTGAGCTGGAACAGGGAGGGAGGGGGAATGCAATGAAAGATCATTGATAGAGAGAGACAGCATAGAGATAGAGAGAAACCTGGTACTAGGGAAGTTGCCAGGAATCCCCAATCCAGTCAAAGACAGAGAAGAGAGATTCTATGAGCAAGTGCATCAGGATCATGATGGGGAAACCAAACCAAACTAGTGGGAACTCATAAAAGTTGGATCAATGGCTGTGGAGCCTACATGGGACTGGACTAGGCCCTTTGCATGGTGAGAAAATTGTGTAGCTTGATCTGCTTGGGAGGCCCCCTGGTGGTAGGATCAGAATCCATCTCTGGTGAATGAGCCGGCTTTGTGGAGCCCACTACCTATGATAGGACACACTATACCTCGTGTGGCCTTGAGGCAGGGGGAAGGGGCTGGACTTGCCTCTACTGGCCTTGCCTTCTTGTGGGTGGGAGTGGGGGGTGGGTTGGGAGGAGGAGGCTGGGGAGATGGGAGGAGGGAAGAGGGGGATCTTTGATTGGTGTGTAAAATGAATGAAAAAATTTTCTTAATAAAAAAAGAAAAACTTTTTTATCATACAGTGTATCAAAGTTTGCTGAATAAAGTTGGGTGGGTAAACATTGCCTTTAAGATCTTTCAATCTGATGGACAAGAAGCAATGGGTAAAGAGTATATCTTTTAGAAACTTGCAATCAACTACTGCACAGCAAGTGGAAAACCCTATTAGCAGGATTGGTGTCCTTATGTCACACATTAATTAAAAAGGAGCTGCCTTTCAGTCACCATTATATTTAACCATTAGAGTCTTCAAACAGGTGTTTCATGTACAGATTGCCAGAGCAAGCTTCAACAATTGACAACTGACATTATAAATAGCTTTCCCAGCCTGTGTGGTGGTGTGTACCTTTAATCCCAGCACTTAGATTAAAGTGGCAGAGGCAGGCAGGTCTCTGAGTAGGCCAGCCTGGTCTACAGAGTGAGTTCCAGGACAGCCAGGGATACATAGAGAAACCCTGTCTTGAAAACCAAAAACCAAATATAAAATAAATTAGTTTTCCTTTTGAGGCAAAGACTCCTCCTTCAAATTATTACTTTTAAAATAATACACAAACAACCCCAAAGCCTCTGACTTCCCTTAACTCTCACCAGCTGCTCCTTATTCTGAGCTAAGATAGAACATCCAGGAGCATGTTCTCCAAGCTTTTACCTAAAGTAACATCACAAATGATCATATTTACTTCTTGATTATATCCTAGAAAGATTTTGAAGTGTTTAAACGATGGATAACTTGCTGATCATTTTTTCTTAAATTGAGTATGACTGAGAAAAAATTTCACTCATAAGATTATAACCTGATCCAGCCAGCCTAGTCTAGATTTTAAGTTATAATAACACAAGGAACAAATTTATTATTTATACAACAAATAGAAAATAATAGAATTCACTTAAATATACTTTAAAATGAGCTTGAAAGAATTTGATTAGGGACTGAGGATGGGGTGGAGACTGCAGACATGAATCAAACAGTTTTTATTATTGCCACCGGATGGCACCATGAGACCAAACCTCTGTGTATAAAGCAGCAGTTGTGCTGGTGGTAGAGGTAGCAGAGGTGTGGGAAGTGAGGCAAATGGTTTTCAGGCTTCTCTAGATTTCACTTTCTTACTGCTATATTTCTCAAATATTTACCAGCTAGTGTGATATTTCACCTCCTTCTCTTCCACTCCTTGCTGTGTGTGTGTGTGTGTGTGTGTGTGTGTGTGTGTGTGTGTGTGTGTGTGTATGCTTGCCTGTGTGTGTATATGTGAAGGACAGAGGTTGACTTTAATGTCATCCACCTTATAGTTTGGAAAGGCGTCTCTCACTAAGCCTAAAATCTGACATCATGACTAGACTGGCTGGCCAGTGAGCTCCAGGACTCACCTGTCTCTATCTTCTCAGCACCAGAGTTAGAGGCATGCACTGACACTCCTGGATTTCTTAGGTGCTAGAGATCCAAACTCAGGCCCAATGAATTTATGTAATGACCCATCTCCACACTCCTATGATGATTTTTAGAATTTAACTTAATATTTTAAACTGGTACATAAAATCATAAACATTATACATACTAATAGGATACTGTGTTAGGTAAATGCATGTATATATTGTATCATGCTCAAATGAGACATGTGGTTAGACATGTTTATACCCTTAAACATCTTTGATTTATCTGTGGTGAACATACTCCAAATCCTTTCTTCCTTGCCTTTTGAAATGCTCAGTGCATTATTATCATTTGTAGTCAGTACTGTGGCAGAGCACTGTTACTTCCTGTTCCTATCTAACTTAATAGTACCTTCTGATCGGATCAATCATCGCTGTCCCTCCTACCTCCTTTCTACTGTCTCCAGCCTGTGGCAATCTCCATTGTACTTTCAACTTCTATGAGACCAACTGTCATGTATGTCAACATACGAATGATAGCATGGAGTACATGTCTTTCTGGGCTTTGTTTGTTCCTCTTAACATATGATCTTTATTTTCATCCGCATTATTGTAAATAACAGGATCCCATTCTTTGTAATAGTCAAATAGTATTCCATTGTGTATATAGAGACATATCATATTTTTTTTAGCCATTAACTAGCTGATGGTCACTCTGGTCATTTTCATCTCTGGGTTATAATGAACAATGGTTCAATAAATACAGAGTGCAGATGATATCTCTGACAGGTTTATCTCATTTCTGTAGGTTGTATACTGAACTATAGTTGAAATTTTCTTTGAGCAGTCAACCAGCTCCCAAACAAAGACACAGAGACTTATTATTAATTATGAATGCTTGGCCTTAGCTTAGGCTTGTCCCACTAGCTATTTCTATTCATCTATATTTTGCCTCAGGGCTTTTTTTTTAACCTTTATTTCATTCTGTATGTCCTGCTTTCCTGCTTTCTTTGCATCTGTCTGTCTGGCCCCTGGCATCTCCCTGGCATCTCTTTTTTCTTTCTCCTTTTCCAAGCCTAAATTCTTCCTTCTACTTACTCTTCCTGCCCAGAAGTCCCACCTATACCTCCTCCCTCACTATTGGACATTCAGCTTTTTATTAGACAATTAAGGGGCCTTAGGCAGACAAGGTAAAACAGCAACACATCTTTACATAATTAAATGCAACACATACTTATATAGTTAAACAAATATTCCACAACATAAAACAATGCAACACATATTTACATAGTTAAACAGATATTCCACAACACTGAACAGTGACAGATCATATGGCAGTTACCTTAAACATTTTTTTGAGGAACCTCCAGACTTTTCCTTATAGCTGTTTTAAATCATATTTCTATTGTTGTGTGATATTAAAAGAAAACCTTCGTGTGTGTGTGTGTGTGTGTGTGTGTGTGTGTGTGTGTGTGTATGTGTGTATTGAACCTAGAGCCTCATGTATGCTAGGCCACTGTTATACCACCAAGCTATAGTCCCAGCCCAAGTGTGATATTTTAAAAATAGAATGTGGATGATGGATTACTTTTTTTAAACTCAAAACTCTGAGCACGTGTAGAATGAACTTTAGTCTCCTTATCCTACTACTCTGAAAAGCCATATAAGATCTGGTGCAATCCAATCTTTCTTCTTCTTTCCTTCCTTCCTTCCTTCCTTCCTCCCTCCCTCCTTCCCTCCCTCCCTCTCTCCCTCTCCCTTTCTCTCCCTCCCTCCCTTCTTCCATCTTTCTTTCTTTCTTTCTTTCTTTCTTTCTTTCTTTCTTTCTTTCTTTCTTTCTTTCTTTCTTTCTTTGATGTATGTGTGTATGTGTGTGTGCATGTGGGTGCAGGTTGTGTACATGTATATGTTGGTATTTGTGCACGCATGTAAAAACCAGAGGACAACCATAAGTGTTATTCCTCAGGTGCCACCCACCACCCACTATTTTGTTTTTTAAGAGATGGTCTCTATCCACTCCCCCCCCCCCAGATAGTCTTTACTGGCCTGGAGCTTGCTGATTAAGCTAGCCTGGATGGCCAGCAAGCCCCAGAGATCTACCTTTCCGAGCCTCCCCAGCACCAGGATTACAAGTGCACGCCACCATGCCTGGTTTTGTAATCTGCTTTTTCTAAGATCATTATACACTTTTCTAATGCGGGATTAATTAAGACAACTCCACGTAGTTAAAAAGGAGGTTTATTTTGGGGAAAAACTTACAGCTAGTAAAGGGGTTGGTTACAGGATCTGGGAGAGGTGAGGTGCAGTCCAGCTGGGTTCTCTGGAGAACTCTGCTCGGTCTCCCATCCAGCATCCAGCATCACCAGGAACCAAGAGAGCCGGCCCATCTGGATCTCAGGTTTTGAGGGTTCCTGTCTCGGCTCTGCCTCAGGGGGCAGGCCATAGGTAGGTGTGACAGTTACTGGAAGCCTCACTGGGGGGGTCATACTTCCAGGTCAAAGCTGGAACAGCTACCCACTACACTCTTCCTGATATTACTGTCTTCTAGTCACACTTGCCTCTTTGTGCTTCTAGAATTAATAATGCTTGCTCACCCTTGATATTACTTATTCTACATGCCTGGGCTGCTCTTAATCATATTCTTGAAGGACTTAGATCTTAGTTTTCAGTTCTCAGCTCCATAGCCCTGTAAACCATTCAACCTAAAGCATCCACTTAAGCATTTTCAAGGTATTCTCTTAATTCCATTAAATGCGTAAGACTTAATCTGTTTTCTTCCCCCTTCCTTCCTTTCTCCTTCTATCATTTTCTTCTTTTGTTCCCTTTTATTTATTTTCCTTCCTGTTTGTCTATCTACCTACCAATGACATCAATCAATGATAAAATGTACTATGGGAAGGGAATATCTGTACTTATGTCATCTGAGATCCTAAGGTAGAGACACTGTTTATAAATTTAAAACATGTTTTTAAGATGTTTTAATCTTAAGTTAATGCTGACATCATTAATAAACCCTGGAGTTTCTTGTTGACAATGTGTGATATCCAGGCTTCTGTCCAGTGAACCACAGTCTCTGACATTATTGCCATGCACACTGCTACTGAGAATGGAAGATTATACAGGTCAAAGATGGCCAGGCTTGGCCTGGAGGATGTATTGTGATATATTGTATCCCCCAGTATATTGTGTACCCTAATAAAGCTTATCTGAGGATCAGAGGAAAAAGCCAGCCGCTATATTAAACATAGAAGTCAGGCAATGGTAGCACATGCTTTTAATCCTATCATTCGGGAGGCAGAGATTCATTTGGATCTCTGTGAGTTCAAGGCCACACTGAGAACAGAGCCAGGCATGGTGGCACATGCCTTAAATTCCAACATTAGTTAACCATAAAGGTCTGGAGGTCTGTACAGACAGACAGGAAGTGATGTAGCTGGGCAGAGAGAGGAAGTAAGATGGCAGAACAGAAAGGCATATAGGCGTGGGTATATAGGAAGAGGTCTCTTTGGAGGCTGAGGAGTCAGTAAGGTGAGGTTGGCTGTGGCTTGTCCTATTCCTCTGATCTCTCAGTTTTCATCCCAATATTTGGCTCTGGATTTTTTTTTATTAATTAGACCATTAGCAATTCATCTTACAGAAGGCCATGGCAGGGTTCATTTTCCCCATCCCCACAAGAGAGAGATGGAATGCCAAATATTCAATGGCCATCACTTGGTGTCCTGGGGGATGTTTAGGATGGTTAATAAGGGAAAACCCACAAATTAGCCACTGTTGGATGAAGGAATCAGGTACCAGATGGTTCAAAAAGTGTGAGAACTGGGTTGGGGGTCCTATAAACTGATCTGAGTCATGATCCAAGTTACAATATTTATTCAAAGCAAGGGGGCCCTCAGAGTTGGTACAGAATACACCTAGACACCAAATTTCTAGCATAAAGGATATTTATTACTCTGAAGGGTAAGCAGGGGTGGGGGGCTGCCTCTGGATCAGACAAAGACAAACAACAGACGTTTTTTACAAGAGTAGGTTTTTAAGGAGAAAAAGGGAAGTCTGTGCTGGGGTGAGATGGTAAGTCCTGATTGGACAGGTTAGCCAGTGTAGCTACGGTGGTTTGAATAGGAATTGACCCCCACAGACTCATGTGTTTGAATACTTGTCCCACAGGAGTTGGCACTATTAGGAGGTACGGCCTTGTTGGAGGAAGTGTGTCACTGTAGGGGCGGGCTTTGAGGTCTCAGGTGCTCAAGCTAGGCCTAGTGTCACTTCTGCTTCCTGTGGATCAAAATGTAGAACTCTCAGGTCCTTCTACAGCACCATGTCTGCCTGCATGATGCTGTGTTTCCCACCATGATGACAATGTGCTAAACCTCTGAAACTGTAAGACAGTTCCAATTAAATGTTTTCCTTTCTAACAGTTGCAGTGGTCATGGTGTCTCTTTACAAAAATAGAAACCCTAACTATGACAGTAGCCAAAATATAAATTTTGATTGCTGGACCTTGGTGTTTTCGTCAGGTATAAGTAAGTAGCCAAATAGAGGGAAAGACCTCAGGGACTAGCTTTGGGAATGTAATCTAATGGTTTATCAAGGGAGAGAAAAGAGGGAAGGGCAAAACCTACCAGAGCCATATTTGAAGAGCTCAGGCCTGGAGAGTCCTTCAATACAGAAGAATAAGCAAAATGAATGTTTTCCTCTTCCAATTGCTTCAGTCATGGTGTTTAATAATAGCAATAGAAACCCTATCTAACAACAAAAATTGGCCTAGGATCGTGGGATATTGCTCTGACAGATTTGGCTATGTTGTTTTGGGGAGAATTGTGGAAGGACTTCGGAACTTTGGGCTAGAAAAGCCATTGGGTGCCTAGCGCTCAGTGAGCTGTTTTGTAGGAGCTTGGAAGATAAGAATGTTGAGAACAGTATAGACAAAGGAGGCCTGTACTCTGAAGTTTCAGAGGGAAGCAAAGAATTAACCAGGCCTTTTGTGTGAAGAAACTGTGATGTCTGGTTACCTGGAGTCGAAGAATCAACTATGATTAACAAGAGACCAGAACTACTAAAGTAAAACCTTTGCTTTCCTGGAACAATTGATGCTGGTCACCAGGAGCTAAGAAATTAGCAGTGATTAGCTAATCACTAGCAGTGATTAGAAATTAGCATCAGTTGAGCCGGGCGGTGGTGGCGCACGCCTTTAATCCCAGCACTTGGGAGGCAGAGCCAGGTGGATCTCTGTGAGTTCGAGGCCAGCCTGGGCTACCAAGTGAGTCCCAGGAAAGGCGCAAAGCTACACAGAGAAACCCTGTCTCAAAAAACCAAAAAAAAAAAAAAAAAAAAAAAAAAAAAGAAATTAGCATCAGTTAGCCGGGCGGTGGTGGCGCACGCCTTTAATCCCAGCACTCGGGAGGCAGAGCCAGGCGGATCTCTGAGAGTTCGAGGCCAGCCCTGTCTCAAAAAATGAAAAAAAAAAAAAAAAAGAAGAGCATCAGTGAGATGAAATCTTCTGGGAAGTTTCCTCAGAGTAAGCACACCCAAGTTGTGCTCCAGAGGCAGCCAATATTATACTTTGTGCTGGCAGCTGAACTTGGTAGTTTATGAGTCTCCCAGGTAGTACTGGTTTTGAAGGCATGAAGAGATCATGGAGAGCAGCTAAAGCTCGGCACTGTGAGAGGTCAGAAGAGGTTATTGGTGAAGGTCCTGGGATTGATGGGGGTCATGCTGAGAAACTGTGGCTTTGCACCATGAAGAGCCCAGAAGAAGGTATTAGTGAAAGTGCAGCCCAGTTGCTTAGACGACCCCAGCATTTTGGAGATGCCAGTACCATGGAGTGACCACCAAGAACAGCAGCAGTGGTGGAGTGGAGCCCACAGGAGCCTAGAAGACAAGCTGTGTGTGCTGCAGAGGGTGGAGCCAGAGACACTCCTTGTAGGAGCCCAGAAGACCATGAGTAGATCCGAGACATTGAGTACTATGTTGTTTACAGAGTTGGAGTTTGGTTTTGCTTTGATCTGCTTGTGACTATGCCCTGGTTATTCCCTCTTGAAGTAAGAAAATATTTAATTAATTTATTTTTACAGGAGCCCACAGCTGAAAAATTAAATTTTTAAAGAGATTTTAGAGTTGTACAAAGACTTTGGATTTTAAAAGGAAGTTTGGATATTTTAAAGAAACTTCCCACTGCTTCTCCTCTCTCCTCAACCCCATTGTTCTTCCTTCCCCTCTATTCCCCTAGTCTCTCTCCCTTTCTACTCTCTCTCTTCATTCTCCTCTCTCACTTCCTTCTCCCTTCTCTGTCTTTCATCCCTCTACTCCATCTATCCTCACACTCTTCCTCTCTCTAACCTCTCTCCACTCTCTTTTCTCTCCTTCCCTCTCCATCTCTCTTCTCCGCACCCCTTTCTCTCCCTCAGGTCTCCTTTCCCTCCACTCTCTCCTCACACACTCTTCTCTCATTCCTCTGTCTCTCCTGTCTCTAGCCCCTCTATCTTTTCTCTTACTCTCCTCTCCCTTACCCTCTTTCCCCTATTTCCTCTCTCTCCTCATACCATTTCCTCATAGCCTCTCTCCTCCCTCTCTCCTCTGTCTCCCCTCCTCTTCTCTCTTTCCAATCTCTTTCCCTTCTTTCTCCCCTCCTCACATTGCCTCTCTTCCCCTCTCTCTCCTCACATTATCTCCCCTCCTGCCTGTCTCCCCCCTCCTCACATTATCTCCCCTCCTCCCTGTCTCCCCTCTGCTGTGGGATGTTCTGTATGGCAAATGTGTTGCTGATTAGTCAATAAATAAAACACTGATTGGCCATTGGCTAGGCAGGAAGTGTAGGCGGGACAAGGAGGAGAATAAAGCTGGGAAGTGGAAGGCTGAGTCAGAGAGACACTGCCAGCCACCATGATGAGAAACAGCATGAGAAGATGCCGGTAAGCCACGAGCCATGTGGCAAGGTATAGATTTATAAAAATGGATTAATTTAAGACATAAGAACAGTTAGCAAGAAGCCTGCCATGGCCATACAGTTTGTAAGCAATATAAGTCTCTGTGTTTACTTGGTTGGGTCTGAGTGGCTGTGGGACTGGCAAGTGAGAGAGATTTGTCCTGACTGTGGGCCAGGCAGGAAAACTTTAGCAACACCCCTCTCTCTCCTCACATTATCTCCCCTCCTCCCTGTCTCCCCCTCTCTCTCCTCACATTATCTCCCCTCTCTCTTCTCACATTATCTCCCCTCTCTCTCCTCACATTATCTCCCCCCTCTCTTCTCACATTATCTCCCCTGTTTCTCCTCACATTATCTCCCCTCCTCCCTGTCTCCCCTCTCTCTCCTCACATTATCTCCCCTGTTTCTCCTCACATTATCTCCCCTTCTCCCCCGCCTCTTGTCTCACTTTATGCTTTCCTTCCCTTCACACTCTTCTCTCTTCTCACACTGTCCACTCTCTGTTCTCTCTCTTCTCTTTCCATGCTCTATTTTCTCACTCCTTTCTCTCTTCTCTCTCTATTCTCTTTAATTTTTCTCTCTCCTTCTCCCTCTCCTCCCTTTATTCTCCCCTCTTTCTATTCTCTCCTCTCTCTCTACTCTCTTTACTATTGTCTTCCCACCATTTCTTCTCTCTTCCCATTTCTCTCTCTCATCACATACTCTTCCCTCTTCTTTCTTCTCTCCTGTCTCTTCTCTTCCTTTCTTCTCTTCTTTTGCTCATCTCTCTCTCCCATCTGTCTTTACTGATATCCCCTCCTCTTTCCACTCTCTCTATCACCCGTCTCTCTCTTTTCTCTCTTCACATTCTGTTTATAAAGGTGCGGCCAAATCTATATGAATAACAGTTATTTTCCTGTTAACTCACCTACTCAAGTAGGTTAATTGTATCTGTGAAATCCTTCGTGGACTTGAGGGGGCTCCTTCCCTTTTCACTGTAGAGGAGAATTGATGACAATAAGTGAGGTTTCATAATCTTATGGTAGATGATATAAAGGAAGGAAAAATGTAAATGATACAATTTCTTGGGAAATAGTATTTTTTTCTAAAATTATTAAATCTGCAATTAGACCTAGTAACTATATAGACTCTTGTTTCAATGGTTTCCTAGTAACCTACCTCTTATCCATTTTCCTTACTCTCTTCCAGGCTTTCAAATCTATTTTGTTGCCAGCTTATCTCCCACATATAAATTGTTCACATTATTGACTAAAAACATTGAAAAAAATATCTCCTTATCATTGCACTGTATGCTCATCATTGAGCATAATAAATGCATCGGTTTCAGTAGTGGAAGCTCAAAATCTGTAAGAGAAAATAAAAATATCATGCAAATAATTATCTACCAATACTATGATAATGTGTTTGCTTTCATTTTCTTTGCCATATGTTCACAAAATATATACTTTTTACTCCCAATTTTCTAAAATAAAAACATTTAAAAAGAAAATGAAAATTATGATTGTTTTAATGAAAATAATTATCAGAGAGTTCAATATAGTAGTCCATGAATATTTTCTATGTTGCTGTGATATTTCTGGAATAAGCACTCCAACACCCATGAGAGTAGAAGAGAGATGTATTCACCACGGACCAAAGCCAGGATGGCTCCTGAAAGGCTTTGGTCTTGGTCAGTTTACATTTTCATTTATTTTCTTAAACCACAAGGTGTGTGGGGGTAAACAAGTGAGATTTCTCAGAAGGAGCATGGCAGTCATCAGGCTGTGAAGAGCAATGACTGTTTCAGCTATTCCTCCAGGTCATTCTGTTCCAGGCAGCGAGTGAAGTCATGCCTGGCAGATAGTCAGGGCAAGTAGTGCTGTGAGTAAATCAATTGCTCCTTTCTGCCTTGTTCTACTTCATCTCTATAGTGTGTGTATATGTTTTGTGTAAAATGCTTTTGATTCTTTAAGATTGCACTTGAAGCTTTAAGTGAGAGAAACCAATTAGTACTCTAGGTGGCAGCAGTGCTCTGTGAAAAGTTATCAGCACACCTACTAGTGTTTTATGTGCTATAACATCATTTTAATGCTGAGTGGTGGTTGAGCACACCTTTAATCCCAGCACTTAGGAGGCAGAGACAGGTGGATCTCTGTGAGTTCAAGACAAACCTGGTCTACAGAGCAAGTTCCAGGACAGCCAGAGCTGTTTGTTACATAGAGAAACCTTGTCTCAAAAAAACCAACCAATCAAACAAACAAACAAAAAAACCCCAATCATTTTAAATACTAAAATATCACTTCAAATATGTTTTCATATAAAATAATTTTAAAACAAAGTATAACTTTGCAAATACATGATCTTCTAGAAATAAATTCATTTAAAAAATCCCCTGCAATTTTAAAACATGATTTTTAAATAAAATAATTTATATCATATAAGTTGGATTAAGTTATTTTAAAGTTCTTCTACCATTATTATTTTGTTATTATAGCTATATATTAAACTAATATCAATTACTAGTAATATTTTAATAATGTTAAGATTCTAACAAAGAAATTATGATAGTCTTTATTTACTTTTGAACGTGTGTGTATGTGTTCGTATATGCCTACAGGTATAATATGGAAGGGTGGAAGGGTGCATATACATGCTGAGTGTCATTCTTTATGTACTCTCTATCTTTTTTTGTTGATGGCTCTGCAGCTGGGATCCCGCTGTCTCTGGGGGCAGGAGGTGAATAGACGCAGAACCAACAGCACAGGCTCTGTAGACTACAAGCAATCTCATTTATTAAACAAAAGGCTGAAGTGTTTATATGTGTACTTTTTGGCGGGCTCTGCTTCCAGCTGCTGTGGTGTTTCCTGGTTGGCTCTGGGTCTTATGTCAGCAGTTGTCATCTTGGGGGTCTGGTTTCAGGGTCCCCTGGGTCAGGATACTACTGCACATGTCAGAGCTCTCTGTTTGCCTAAGGCATGGCCCAGTGCTTTCGGCCATACCCACCTCATTTTTTCTCTTTTTATTCTTTTTTTATCCATTTGTTTTTCTTTAGAGACAGGCCTCTCACTGACCTGGGATGTGAAAGGTAGGATAGACTGGCTTCTGGGCTCCAGGACCTGCCTTTCTCGGGCATCCCATCACTAGTATAAACACACACCATCTTTCTTTAAATGCTCCATAAATGTTCTCTCTAGGCACAAAGGATACTTTTAATGTTCATCACTACTGATTTCATTGTCATTTCTTCTTATCAATAATTCTGTATCATATTCTCTTGTTGCTTGAGTTTTCCTGCCTGGCCCACAGTCAGGACAAATCTCTCTCACTTGCCAGTCCCACAGCCTCTCAGACGCGACCAAGTAAACACAGAGACTTATATTGCTTACAAACTGTATGGCCATGGCAGGCTTCTTGCTAACTGTTCTTACAGCTTAAATTAATCCATTTCCATTACTCTATACCTTGCCACATGGCTTGTGGCTTACCGGCATCTTCATATGCTGTTTGTCATCGTGGTGGCTGGCAGTATCTCTCTGACTCAGCCTTCCTCTTCCCAGCTTTATTCTCCTCCTTGTCCCGCCTATACTTCCTGCCTGGCCCCTGGCCAATCAGTGATTTATTTATTGACTAATCAGCAACACATTTGACATACAGAACATCCCACAGCACTTCCCCCCCTTTTTTTTTTCAAAAAGGAAGGTTTTAACCTTAACAAAGTAAAATTACATATAATTTGGGAATTTGGGCGTAGCATCTCTTACTACTTCCTGCTGGAGGGGGGCGCTGTATCTTATGGGAACACAAAGAAAATTTTAGGATTATGGAATAGTCCATGAGAGTGTATCGTCTGAACCAGTTGCCTTCAAACCATTCTGGATGTTGGATCATCTGGGCCATGGTGTCATCAGAGACCTTTCAGGGGGTCTTGGCTGGTCAAACCTGATGTCTCTTAATCTGGAACAAATCCATAGCCTTTGGCTTTCTGTGGGAACAAAAGCAGAGTCTCCTTTCCAAAGCAACACATTCTTACATCCAAATTTTGAAGTCAAGGTACCTTTAAAATATACATTTTGGCATAACTCAACAGCTTTTACAATCAAATGTTTTTCTGCAGTTAAAAATCCCAAAGACAACACAATCCAGATTCTCTGTGTAATATTCATCTTTACATGGCTTATTTTTATATTAATTTTACTGTCTCTTTAAAGACTTTATTTTTTAAAACTATGTATTTGTTTCTATAACTGTATATATCACCGTTTTTGTCTCTTTCAAGCCTATGTATATTTTACACACATTGTAAACTATTACATCTGAATCTGTCTTATTGTGAATCTATTGCTTTAAACTGCAGCAGCTGTGGCTGCTGGCTCTGCCCACCTCAGCTTCCCAACATGGCCTAGTACTTTACTGCTGGCTCTGGGAGCTATTGTGGGTTTATGCTTTTATCCAAGCAGCGTGTAGCCCAAAAACCTCTTTTTTTTTGTTTTGTACTAGCAAAGTCTAAATCCACCATGCAGCTTAATGTGCCACTTGCAGAGGCCTCATTCCCACCATACTGCAGGTCGAGTGCACACGCTAGGAACCCACCAGTAGCTCAAACCAGCAGCTGCCGCTCATTTGAGAGAGACAATTAGGAAGCTGTTTTTAGCTCCGTTTTAGAATCTTTTTTCTCAGTTTTAGGTGGAAACTCTTGCCACCACGTTGGATGCCATTTGTTGCTTGAGTTTTCCTGCCTGGCCCACAGTCAGGACAAATCTCTCTCACTTGCCAGTCCCACAGCCTCTCAGACGCGACCAAGTAAACACAGAGACTTATATTGCTTACAAACTGTATGGCCATGGCAGGCTTCTTGCTAACTGTTCTTATGTCTTAAATTAATCCATTTCTATAAATCTATACCTTGCCATGTGGCTCGTGGCTTACCGGCATCTTCACATGCTGTTTGTCATCGTGGCAGCTGGCAGTGTCTCTCTGACTCAGCCTTCCACTTCCCAGCTTTATTCTCCTCCTTGTCCCGCCTACACTTCCTGCCTAGCCAATGGCCAATCAGTGTTTTATTTATTGACTAATCAGCAGCACATTAGCCATACAGAACATCCCACAGCATTCTCTGCATGTTAGAATGGCATTAAAAACGTCTACTGCTACCTGCGAGAGATGTCAAAGAAAATATGCCCATTTTCTCATAAATGATAGTATTTTCATTCTAACAAATCAGTACACTTTTTTTTTGTGAAATAATGTTATGGTCTTTGTATCATATGAAAAATCACATTTCTCCAAATCAGTTGGTTTGGATGTGGGAGGTGGGTATTGCAAAATTAAAGAATAAATGGAAACCCAAACAAACCTAGATAAGTCTGTGCAACTATGTTCGAGACATATTAAAGTTCATATTAAAATCAAGCATTAGTTAGGTGTGAGGATACCTGCCCACAATCCTGTCACTGGAGGTGGAAGGTAAAGATCATAAGTTCAAGGTCAACCTGGGATGCATAATGAGATCCTGTCTTAAAAAATATTCAATGTTCCTGGTTTATCCATGCAAGTTTGCACATGACCATGTAGTGATTTTCTTGGTTTATTTATTCAGGAATTAAATCTGGCTTCCTGATGATTGTAGTAGCAACAGTGTCAGGGACCTCCTGGGTCACTGTCAGACATTTTCTGAGCCAGCAGAGGAAGATTGAATTCGGAGGTCACTAGAAGTTCTTGGACCTTCTCTCCCTACTCTTCCAAAGATGAGGTTGCTGCTGTTAACTTGTGGGTTAAAGTACATTTTCTAATGTCCACATTTCTATTTTTGAAAAGACATTATGGGGGTGTAGAGATGGATAAGCAGTTAAGAGTACTTATTCTTTTTACAAAAGACCTGGGTTCAGTGCTCTGCATACACATGGCAGCTGACAGCCATATGTAACTCCAGTTCTAGAGGCTCACATACCCTCTTCTGGTCTCTACAGGTGCCAGGCATACATGTGGTACACTGATATACATGCAAGCAAAACATCCATGCCCATAAAATTTAAAATAATTTAAAGGAACATTTCATGTTTTGCTTTGTTAAATAATGTTTCATACAGAGAGTTTTTGTAATTCTGTGTTCTCAGGCCACAGTTTCAGATTGTTTGGACAAGTCCTCTTTCTCTATCCACAGCAGAACCTCTGCATGTTCTGTCCTTCACTCAGTTTCTACTGAAATGGATAACCTAGCCTGCTGTCTCATCTATGACACTGAGAATTTAAGAATCTTCTCTTAGCCATCAGGTTCAGAGGATCTATTTCCCCAAGAATTAAGACCAATAATAGACAAGGAAGGATGAGGGAGCTAAATGTTCGAATCTTAAATGATCTTTTAATAAAAAACCCAAAGCCAGATATCAGGGTGAAAGCTGAAAGACCAGAGAAGCAGAACAACCAGCCACTAGTTCTTACCTCTACAAAATCCTCAACCTAAAGAGAGTGAGTTCCTGTTTCCTCATGCCTTATATACTGTTGCTCTGTCCTGCCATATTACTTCTTGGGATTAAAGGCGTGTGTCACCACTGCCTGGCTCTGCTTCTGTCTTGTACTGGATCAATCTCATGTAACACAGTGTGGCCTTGCACTCACAGAGATCTAGATGGATAGGATTAAAGGTGTGTGCCACCACTGCCTGACCTCTATGTCTAATCTAGTGGCTGGCTCTGTCCTCTGATCCTCAGGCAAGTTTATTAGGGTACATAATATATCACCACAGCTAAATACAGAAGAAAGAGAAAGTAGGGTAAAATAATGCTTAAGAATGTCTGAAAAACACATAAGGAATCATATTATTAATCACCAATCTAAAAAATAAAAATCTATAGTACATATAAGACTGTGTATAAATATACATATTTGATTTAAATGAAATTTTTCTTCAGGTCTTAAAATTTTCCCTCCAATAACCCAAGTCTATCTACAACAAGTACCCCAACATTGGGGCTGTGAATCCTTCTTTTGAGTTTTTGGTCAGTACTATCCAAGAGACTCCCAAAACATTACAAGCTATTGTCTTTGATTGCCCTATCCTGAGGTGGAAGATAAGTCCCTATTGTTGAAGACATGTACTGAAAACAGAGGGCTCAGAAGTCCCTGAGCTGGAGCTTACCTACCTGAGGATTAGCTTTCATGGCACCAGAAGGAATCATGAAAATTTTCAAAGTAGGGAAACAACCAACACTCATACTTAGCTATTATACCTACGAACCATCAACCAACATGGCACAATAACCATAAGGATGCAGTAGTGGTGCACATACCTCAGTTGTAACCAAAAGCTCTCTAGTTGGACTTAAGTCCCTCTCAACAAGAGGGATGTCATGTCCAGTACTAGAAACCTAGTCAACTACCCAGTCCTAGTGATGTTATGAATTTTGGGGGAGAACAACAATTACCACTCTACTAGACCAGCATAATCTCTGACTACAATCTAAATATTTGTCCTTATGCACAAAGATAAACATAGTTCTCACCCCTCATAAAGGAAGCTATGCTTTGCAACAGACAGAGACCACTATGGAAAACCATAACAAATCAAACTGTAGAGTTGTAGAGCCAGTCACAATGTATACATCTACATAGCAACTACTGCGCCTAAGGCTCAGGGAACAGTGTTGAAGTGGGAAGGAAACATTGTAAGTGCCAGAGAATCAGGGGATTTTCTGTGAGAGAGTGTCTAATAGTAAAATCAGAAGCTACATCCAAAAAGTCTCCCCAATGTGAAGGTGTGGTGGTATTTTACTTGTACTGAAATGTGATTTTAATTGTATGTTAATAAATAAAGTTGCCTGGGGGTCAGAGTTATAGAGCCATAGCAAGTGCATGGCGGTGGTGGCGCACACCTTTAAGGACCTGGAGGGCGGTACATACAGGCAATGACAAGGCAGTCACGTGTTTAGTTTACAACCAATGAGAAGGCAGAACATCTAGAGTATTTAAAGACGTACACACAGGAAGTAGGCCTCTTTTTCGGAGAGCTCTCTTGGCTGAAGCAGGATAGCTGAAGCAGGAAGGGTAAGGCTCTTAGTTCTGACCTCTTGGCTTTTTTCTCTGAAAAAAAAAAAAAAAAAGCCGGGCGGTGGTGGCGCACGCCTTTAATCCCAGCACTTGGGAGGCAGAGCCAGACGGATCTCTGTGAGTTCGAGGCCAGCCTGGGCTACCAAGTGAGTCCCAGGAAAGGCGCAAAGCTACACAGAGAAACCCTGTCTCGAAAAACCAAAAAAAAAAAAAAAAAAAAAAAAGAGGTTTCTGCGCTACACGCTGCTTTGATAGAAGCATAGACCCACTGTTTCTGAGAGTTGATGGCTCCCAGAGCTGGCAGAAAACGGACTACCGCCATGTTGGGAAGCTGAAGTGGGCGGAACCAGCAGCCACAGCGCCAGTGCCGTTTCAGGCTTAGAAGGCTACAGTTTAAAGCAATAGGCTCAAGCTAATATAAAAAAATAAGCCACGTAAAGATGGCTACCACACAGAGAATCTGGATTATGTTCTCTTTGATATTTGTAACTAAAGAAAAACATTTGATTACAAAAGCTGTTGAGTTATGCCAAAATGTATATTTTAAAGGTACCTTGACTTCAAAATTTGGATGTAAGGATATGTTGCTTTGGAAAGGAGGCTCTGATTTTGTTTCCACAGAAAGCCAGAGGCTATGGATTTGTTCAAGATTAAGATACATCAGGTTTGACCAGCCAAGACCCCCTGAAAGATCTCCGATGACACCATGGCCCTGATGATCCAACATCCAGAATGGTTTCAAGGCAACTGGCTCAGACGACATACCCTCATGGACTATTCCATAATCCTAAAAATTTTCTTTGTATCCCCATAAGATACAGCGCTCCCCTCCAGCAGGAAGTAGTAAGAGAAGCTACGCCCAAATTCCCAAATATACCAAGCTGACTTTGGAGATATGTAAAGGTTAAAACCTTCCTTTTTAAGAAAAGAAAAGGGGAAGTGCTGTGGGATGGTCTGTATGTCAAATGTGTTGTTGATTGGTCAATAAATAAATCACTGATTGGTCAGTGGCCAGGCAGGAAGTATAGGCGGGACTAACAGAGAGGAGAATTGAGAGAACAGGAAGCTGGGTGAGAGGGACACTGCCAGCCGCCACCATGACAAGCCGCGTGGGAAGGTTCCGGTAAGCCACGAGCCATGTGGCAAAGTAAAGATTAATAGAAATGGGCTAAATATAAGAGTAAGAGCTAGACAATGACAGGCCTGAGCTAATGGTCAAGCAGTTTAAATAATGTAAGAGTTTGTGTGTTTATTTTATAAGTGGGCTCTGGGACTGGCGGGACTTGGTGGCGGGAGCTGGAGAAAAATTCTCCAGCTACATGAAGGCTAAACATGAGCTGAATAAGGACAATAACAATAGACGTGCACAAGTGGATGGGGGAAACACCTGAAGGTCTCAACCCTACTCAAAGAACCAAGGCAACTAAGGAATGCTGAGAGCAAGAGAAATAGTAATCCCCAGGGACTAGCACACTGATTGGTTAGCTCATAAAACATACATATAAGCAATATTACACAGACAGAGAGGGCTATATTTAGGATTATACATGTATATGAATTTACATATATGGATATTTTAGCAATAATTAATGAAAAAGAGGCCATAAATTTGAAAGCAAGGAGGGGTATATGGGAGGGTTTGAGATAGATCAAAGGGAATGGTAGAATGATGTAATTCTATCATAATCTGAAAACCAACAGAAAGAAAAAGAAAATAAGCTCTGCTGTGTTTTAAAATTGGACAGTTATACTGTATAGCAATTAGAAGAAAGAATTAGGACAATCATATTTTGTATAGATATAAAACACATATGTTATTTGGTACTGTGTTAAGATAAGTGTACATGCATGTTAAAATATGTAAAATATATTAATGTGGACTTCAAAAAGAAGAGCACAGGGTAGCACAAAAAAGAAACCCCACAAATGATGGGAGGAAATGACTAAATGGATGACCATTGCATCAGAAGAGTAACATGGCAGGAGATGAATGGGACAGTTAATCATAATGCATGCATACATAGGGTATTGTGTATATCTACAATGTAGCATACACACACAAATATACATGGTTTAAACAGTTCAGTATCATACTATTAAATAAATTATTTTGTTGTATTTTTTACCTTTCTGGAGCCTTTGTCTTAGAGCAAAAACTTAGGTAAAAACTTATTTACTTATTTAATTATCCTTTAAACTGTTTCCATAATCAGAAATTGTTCCTTGGATTCATAAGAATAGCAAGTCAAATTTCTTTAAATAGTTTTCTGAAATTCAACCCCAAATTTAAAAGAAAAAAATCAGTCTGTATTCATACAGCGAGATTGATTGATTATAGCAGAACAATATTGATTTGTTGTAAGAACACACAACACTTTAATTTGTCTTTTGACCATGTACATCAATTGCTTCTGCCTCCAACAATGACCCATGTAGACCAGCTCTTTAATATTTTAAATGACTCAGCTCTGCTTCCATTTAGCTTTTTGTAAGAACCAAACAATAAAAAACAAAAGTAAAAAGTAAATGTGAAAATATGTTATTTATATCAGAAAATTGTCTTGACTGATTCTGGAAAAATATACAGAGTATCATTGTTTTTATTTTCTCACTGAATCCAATTTCCATCCAAATGCAGTATTCTTAAGTCTGTAAGAGACATAGCTACTTATTATTTTAATATTTGCTGATGATCCAGCACATTTCCCAAATGCTTTGGGTTCACCACTCAGACTTAATTCTTATGATGATGTGAGATAATATTTTAACCAAGGTAATGAGTTCTATCTTAGGCAGAGTGATTTAATACAGAAAGTAAGTGATAATAAAACTGTGACAGGATTTGAAGATCATTAACTTTGGTCACTATAATAACTTTTATAAAAATATAGAAGAACCAGCCCACTGGATTTCTGTCTCTGAGAATCAAAAATCTGGGGAACCTGGTTGCTGATGTTAGAATCACACTACCTCAGTCACAGTCTTGGAGCAAGGTAACAACCAGTAAAAATAAATCTGGGAATCCATTGCCTTGACCAGAGACTAGGAATCAAGAAGCTGCACTGAAACTTCTTGGTGCATAATCCCAGCAGGAGGGAGGGAGAGGTGGATGAACCTCCAAGAGTTCCAGGCCAGCCTGGTCTGCTTAATGTGATTCAGATCAGCCAAGGCTTTATAAAGAGATACTATCTCAAAATAGAAAAAGCTGCACTGATTAACTCTTAACTTCTACTCAGGGGATATAAAGAGAACAGTCCTTTTATGATTACCCCCTCCTTCTAATTATTTGTTTCTTGAAACCAAAGATTTAAGCAAACAATATCTTTAGAAAAATCCAAATGACCTCAGGAACCATAGCCTCTTAGAGTCTGGGATGTGTATCTTTTGGTGTACATTGAACAGGAGCATGTGTAAATGCTGAGGTAACCATTGCTGGGCCACAGGGAAGCTAAGTGGATTGTCATAATGTTATATTTTGTTAATTTCCTAGAGTTAAATTACAGTAATCATCAGAAGAATGTGTACTTACATAGAAAACCTGAATTTGAAGCTTTAATATAAATAACAGAAGCTATGCAATATGTTTGTATAATCCAGCTTTTAAAGAAGACAATACCTAGAATATCTCATGTTCTAAATGTAATAAATAAACTGTAGCTAGAGTTTTCCTGCCTGGCCCACAGTCAGGACAAATCTCTATCACCTGCCAGTCCCACAGCCGCTCAGACCCAACCAAGTAAACAGAAACTTATATTGCTTACAAACTGTATGGCCGTGGCAGGCTTCTTGCTAACTGTTCTTACAGTTTAAATTAATCCATTTCCATTAATCTATACCTTGCCACATGGCTCGTGGCTTACTGGCATCTTCACATGCTGTTTGTCATCATGGCAGTTGGCAGTGTCTCTCTGACTCAGCCTTCCTTCCCAGCTTTATTCTCCTCCTTGTCCCACCTATACTTCCTGCCTAGCCACTGGCCAATCAGTGATTTATTTACTGACCAATCAGCAACACACTTGACATACAGACCATCCCACAGCACTAAACAGTATTTATACATATATAAATGTGTTTGCTTAGTATTTTCAAATGTGACTCAATCTTAGAAGATGATTTTGAGTTGGCTCATTGTCAAACTCAGTGAGGTCTAGGCTTCATGTCCTTTCGTCAGAGAACTCCACAAAGCTTGAGGACTTTTTGCTTGCTTCTCCACTCCTCAGAATTAATGGTCTAAGTGCTCATGGGCAGAATGACAATCATAATATAATTTTGCCTTGAGAACTGGAATTTTGTATTTTATTTAGTAGGAACACTTTAAAAAGTCGATACTTGTTGACTCATCAAAATGTGTGTTTCCACCAGTTTGTATTTGAAGCAGTCAATACGAACTATTTTTAGAAATTATAAAAATTTTAGAAATTTATAAAAAAATTGCCGAAATTTGCATATGGTGATATTTTATTTGTACTGAAATGTGATTTTATTTTTATATTAATAAATAAAGTTGCTTAGGGGTCAGAGCTAATAGCAAGCCATAGCAGAGCTGGGCGTTCATGGTGCACGCCTTTAATCCCAAAACTTGGTAGGCAGAGCTAGGTAGATCTCTGTGTGGTCAAGGATACAGCCAGCATTGGAGACACACACCTTTAATCTCAATACCAACCATAGAAGACCTGGAGGTCTATACAGACAGGCAGTGATAAGGTGGTCATGTGTTTGGGTTTACAACCAATGAGAAGGCAGAACAGAAAGTCTATATAAAGACAAACACACAGGAAGTAGCTCTCTCTTGGCTGAAGATGATTGCTAAAGCAGGAAGGGTAAGGTTCTTAGCTCTGACCCCTTGGGCTTTTATCTTTACATTGGTTCTGTGTTTCTTACTTAATAAGACGTTTACTTCTAAAATTGGTGCTCAACATGACAAGAATCCATTAAAAACCGCTTGGCTTGGCTTGGCGGCAGGTCTGGTTTCCCACCTGGGCTGCCCGGCTCCCTAGCTTGGGCCCAGGTTGGCTTGGTCTCAGGCCGGACTGACCCCAAGCGGTTAGCTGCAGCTGGAGCTACTTGCTTAAAGCCGGTGCTACAAACAACTCAGGCCTGCCCTGCCGAACAGGGCCCCTGCCTATAAAGCCAATGCACGTGATCAGAGCTTAAGGAAGCAGGAGCCCAGGCTTGACTCGACTCAAGTGGGAACATGTGGCTGGATTTAAGCTTTTACCCAGAACTTGTGGCTATGCTTTCTTGTGCTCTCTCTCTCTCTCTCTCTCTCTCTCTCTCTCTCTCTCTCTCTCTCTCTCTCTTTCTCTCTGTCTATCTGTCTCTCTCTGGATTCACACCTCGGACACTAGGTGGCTGTTTTGAAATTCCCTCAGATTTCTACTGTTCTACATAGACTTGGTAAGTCAATTAACATATCAGATATTTTAAAGGAAACTATTTAAAAGAGAAATTTTTTCCACATTAAAAAAAGTGGATTTTATGTGTACATTGGAAGAAAATTGGGGTTTATTTGAAATTTTAGGCAATCTGACAATGGAACAACTATATGAGAGGATTAATGTTGATCGAATTATGCAGTTTATTACTTTTCTTATCCTCATTTTACTATTTAAAAAGATAGTCAATTTAAGTGCCAGGATAAAAGTTTTAGAAAAACCTGTTAAACCTGTTAAAATGAATTATAGAGAAATTCAAAATCAGACAGAAGAAATTAACAGTGAAGTTGTTTCAAGATTGGATCATAAGGTTACAGAAAGAAAGCCTGTTTTCACACAGTCACCCTTAATTTATCTGGTAACCGTACAGCAGTTGCCTAATCAAATGACTACACAAAATATTTGGGCTCCAATTGAAATGTTAGATTTACGAAGGTTTAAGGAGGCAATAGTATCTTGTGGCATGCATTCCCCATATGTAAAGCAAATGTTAAACTCCTGGTCAACATATAATAGGATTATACCTCAGGACTGGTGGGAGCTGGCACAGGCTGTTCTGGAACCCAGTCAAAGGCTCCAGTGGCAAATATGGTTTAAAGAGGAGGCTAAACACTTAGAAAAAACAATGGAGGGATAAAGGAATACAAGTCTGCCAGGATCAGCTTATTGGAGAAGGCCAATATGCTTCAGTACAAACACAATGTTTATATGATGTCCAAACCCTAATTCTATGTCGAATGGCAGCCTTGAATGCATGGGACAGAGTTGAGGAACCAGGAAAAAAAACTGAGTCATTTACAAAGGTTATACAAGGCCCAAAAGAATCTTTCACAGATTTTTTACAAAGACTGGCTTTAGCAGTAAAGAGAATGGTCCTGGATTCAGAAGCTAGTCAGATAATAATTGAATCTTTGGCCTTTGAGAATGTGAATGCAGTGTGCAAAAGAATAATCAGGCCGCTAAAGACAAGGTCTGCACCCTTGGAAGATTGAATTAGAAACATGGTTAGTGTTGAGGCTTATGACCATGATGATATGTGGGTAGGAGAAGCAATTTCAAAAGGTTTGAGAAATGTTAGATGTTTTGGATGTGGAAAGCAAGGACATTTGAAAAGGGACTGTAAACAGGTCATTCCTAGAAACAGTGTTTCTTCAAGGAACAATGGCAACAGAATGCCCCTTCCTTCTGGAGTATGCAGAAGGTGTGGTAAGGGAAGACACTGGACCAACGAATGTAGATCAACAAGGGACAGGCAAGGTAATCCTCTGCCTCAGTCTTCGGGAAACTCCCAAAGGGGCCTCATGCAGGCCCTTATAGCAAATCCAGTTCAAACCTTTCCTGCAGTTGTAGAGGAAACCCCTACTCAGAACAATTAAATAACCAAATGCCTATTGGAATAAATCATGCTGGTCAAAATGATGAAACAGAGAGAATAGAAAATTCAGGAAAAAACATAAAGAAAATTTATTGGCAAACTTCTATTAATGAACAAAGACCAAAATTAACAATAAAAATAAATGGTGTTTTGTTGTCTGGTCTGGTAGACACAGGTGCAGACGTTACCATAATTGCACCAGAATTTTGGCATACAATTTGGCCTCTTCAGGAGGTAAACGTTCAACTGTTAGGAATTGGGACATTATCTCAAGTGAAAGAGAGTGCAAGATGGCTCGAATGTATAGGTCCAGAAGGACAGAGAGGAAAATTATAACCATATGTGGCTAACATAGCTATGAACCTGTGGGGTCAAGACCTGTTGCAACAATGGAATACTCAAATTAACATCCCTCCAATCTCAGAAACAAATCATAAAGTAGCACATGTTTCTGAGAAATATTAGAAGATATTATTCTAATTAGTGGTCACCAGCCATCCATATTATACAAGAACAGGGCACAACAACTGATGATCTTCCCAAAACACCAACAGCTCTACCTTTAAAACAGTTAACAGACAAGCCTATATGGGTTCAGCAATGGCCTTTAACAACAGAGAAACTCCAGGCTTTAGAAGGGCTGGTAGAAGAACAGTTAAATGCTCAGCATATTGAAGAATCAACCAGCCCTTGAATTCTCCTGCATTTGTTATTAAAAAGAAATCTGGTAAATGGAGAATGGTAAGACCTTAGAGCAATTAACAAAGTAATTCAGCCAATGGGCTCTCTACAATCTGGAATTCCTTTGCCTACTCTGTTACCAAAAGGATGGCCTCTCATAGTTATTGATTTAAAAGACTGTTTCTTTTCAATACCCTTACAAGAAAAAGACAGACAGAGAAAGATTTGCTTTCACAGTGCCTACTTATAATAATTCTGAACTGGTTAAAAGATTTCGATGGAGGGTCCTCACACAGGGAATGTTGAATAGCCCAACTCTGTGCCAATATTTTGTACAACAGCCATTGGAAGTGGTACATAAAAAATTTCCTAAATCTATAATTTATCATTATATGGATGATATTTTACTAGCTGACTCTAATGCAGATACTTTAGAAAGAATGTTTGAAGAAGTAAAGAAAATTTTGCCTTGCTGGGGATTACAAATTGCTCCTGAAGAGATACAAAGAGGAGATTCTATTAATTATTTAGGATATAAAATAGAGCTACAAAAAAATTAGACCTCAAAAGGTGCAAATTAGGAGAGATTGATTATGGACTCTTAATGACTTTCAAAGATTATTTGGAGACATTTCTCATCTACGAACTGTTGTTGGGGTAAAAAATGATGAACTGAATAATTTGTTCAAAACGTTAGAAGGTGATAAGGACTTAAATAGTCCAAGAGAATTATCACCTGAAGCTGAGAAAGAATTGGCCTTGGTAGAAAAGAAAGTATATGAAGGGCACGTGGATCATATTGATCCAAAGCTGGATTGCATTTTGGTTATTTTACCTTCTGGGCATTCTCCTACAGGAATATTAATGCAGAGGGAAGATATTATATTGGAATGGATATTTTTACCAAATAAAGCAAATAAAAAATTAAAAACTTATGTGGAAAAAATCTCTGACTTGATTTGGAAAGGAAAATCGAGACTTCGTCAATTAGCAGGAATAGACCCAGCAGAAATTGTCGTACCTTTAACTAAGGAGGACATTGAAAAATTATGGACAGAAAGTGAACCTTGGCAAAGGGCTTGTAGTAATTTTTTGGGAGAAATTAACAGCAAATATCCCAAAAGTGATAGAATTGATCTTATAAGGAGAGCTGATTGGATCTTGCCTTGAATTGTATGGGAAAAACCCATATCTGGAGTTCATACATTTTATACAGATGCCAACAAACAAGGAAAGGCAGGTTACAAATCAGAAAATTTAAGTAAAATGGTTCAAAGTCCTTATAATTCAGTTCAAAAATCAGAATTGTATGCTATTCTGTTGGTATTAATGGATTTTTCAGAACCTCTCAACATAGTAACTGACTCTCAGTATGCTGAAAGAGTGGTATTACATATTGAGACTGCAGAATTTTTCCCTGATGCTTCAGAATTAACTTCACTATTTATTCAATTACAAGATACAATCAGGAAAAGGAGTCATCCTTTATATATAACTCACATCAGATCCCATACTGGTCTGCCAGGCCCTCTAACACAAGGCAATGATGAGATTGATAAATATTGATAGGAAATGTGCTGGAGGCCTCAGAATTTCATAAAAAACATCATGTAAATAGTAAAGGTTTAAAAAAGGATTTTTCCATAACCTGGCAACAAGCCAAAGAAATAGTAAAGAAATGTCCTACTTGTTCCTTCTACAATCAAACGCCATTACCAGCAAGATGTAACCCAAAGGGTACTCAGAGGAATGAAATCTGGCAGATGGACGTATTTCACTTTGCAGAATTTGGAAAATTGAAATATGTACACCATAGCATTGATACTTATTCAGGATTTCAATGGGCAACTGCTTTGAGTTCTGAAAAAGCTGATTCTGTAATCACTCATTTGCTAGAAGTTATGGCCATCATGGGTATACCTGCACAAATTAAAACTGACAATGCTCCAGCATATGTCTCTGTTAAAATGAAACAGTTTTTTGCTTATTACAATATAAAGCATATTACCAGCATGAACATCCAATTTGAACTTATACCAGTAACACATGCTTTTTCATTTAATCAGATAAAAACTTGCCAAAAGGGAACATCCCCAAAATTAGTCTTGGGGAAAGGTTTTTGTTTTTGTCTTTTAGGAGAATGAAGGTTAAGGAATCTGAAGAACACTGGACAAATGAGACAACTGAAGAAAAGGGACAAATCATCTATCCCAGGAAACAGAGTAAAATGGCGTATGGGTATATCCTCTAAAAAATTTTATAAGTCTTCCTACTTGTTTGTTTCTGCTCTTCTCTAAGGAAATTTAACACTATTGATCTTCTAATAGTCCCAGTTCAATTAAAATTTAAACCTGACTTTGGAGTTGGAGAATGGCTCTCTCCTTCTTTAAACTCAAGCATGTTGTTAAAAGGAAAATGCAAACTCCCTGTATCATGCCAGAAGAAAAGAGCCATCTTCTACTATAAGACAGGAGAAAAACCAAATTAATTAAGGGACTATTCTATTACTAATCTCAACTCTTTGATTCTATTCTGATTCTTTAAACTTTTCTTAAAGTATGAATTTTATATTAAAATTTACAAGATTAATACATATATATACATATATATATATATATATATATATATATATATATATATATACATTTTAAACTTTGTTAAGATATGAATGGTCATATAGAGTACTAACTAATTCTAGAAAAAAGGCTTCAATTAGCTGCATATATGTCTTTGTGTTCGAGTCTCTTATCAGTTTTCTGCAGGAAATCATGACCGGGCCTAACATCAACTGAAGTCTCCAGGAAGAAGATGGGGCCCCATAACAACAACAATTCCATGTGGACAATAATAATATCACTAAGCTGACAAACATCATCTACAGATCAGCTTTGAACTACAAAGTGCTCAGAGCAATTTTGAGAGGGCTAGCTGAGATGATCTAGTCTCAAAGACTACTTGAATAAGGACTTGAGATAAACCCTAAACTTTGGCATTATACACAGACTGGATAATGAAGGATATAGTTACCTTTCCTAGAATTTGACAATTAACCTAAAATTTTCCTTTTCAGGATAAAGATACCTTCGCCCATACCCAGCAGGAAGCAATTTTAAGAATACGATGCCCACATTCCCAAAGAGGTGGTGTGGGGTGGGTGGTTTTTTGGTCTTTTTAATGGGTTTTGGGTCTGGGATAATTTTCATTGTTTAGGGGGGTTGGTTACAAGTTGTTGTCAAGAGTTAGGAAAAGGGCTAAGCAAAGGAGATTAGATTTAAGGTTCTTGTTTAAAAAAAAAGAAAAAAAACAGAAAGAAAAAGAAAAAGACAGTTACTAGTTTTAAATACTTTACATTGGATTGGATTGTTTTATATTATATACAAATTATATATATTGAAATTGATATTGTTAGAAAATATTATACGTATATTTCTAATTGTACTTATACCATTCATTTAACAATGTAATGCAATTTTCTGATCCTTGAATGTTATTATTACTAACTATTAAGATATAAAGAAATGGGGGGGTGGGTGCAAAAAAAAGATATAAAGAAATGAAAGTTAGTAGTTAGACACTATAATAGAACTTGTAGTCATATTAAGTATGTTTTCAAGATTGAGCAGATATATTTTATATAGACAGGTCATCTTCAAACCCTTCAGAGATCTACAGAATATGGCATTTAAAATGTTTTAATAACTCAGAAAATTTCTCTTTTTGTTATGACTATGAGACATGTTGGCTCCTGGCAGTACCAATCTACTTCAGAGAGAATATGGGCATTGAAGAAATTGCATATGGAGTTAACTTTCACTGTGGCAAAAGTTAGTCACTGGACAACAAAGTATTCTCGAATCAACTGCTGACAACAGGACAAAATAGACAGGACATGAAACAAAGGACTACCGATTCTTGCCAAAACAAGTGTGGTTATGGCTTTATCAAAAGGCATCTTCTGAGGCCAGGACAATATGGCACCATCCCTGAAGTGGCCTTCGTAATCCGGAAAAGGTAAAGTGCCCTTTTCTTCGAAGGCAGCTGAACAGGCAGTGGGCCGATGGCTTCTGATGTACAATGGAACTGCAGCTGAAACAGTTATTCTTGAAGAGTAACTAAGTTCACACCTCTCAATAGTAGACTGGCATTTAATAGAGGGATGTGGAGAAGAACGGGATACTGAGATGAAGCCACATATACACAGCCAAGAGGAATGGACAGCTGAATTAAAAAACTATCAATAATTTCCAGAATTTAAAATCCTGAATCATGACATAACACTAGTGGAATTCAGGTGTTTCTGGTACATGGACTGCTCTCACCCAATGTGAGGTTGAACTGTTGACCTTATGTACATCCTACTTCACAAATGAGTCTGTCAGAAACGCTAAGCCTATAGGCTGAAGATGATGCCCCAACACTGCGGAGAAACTTCAGGTGACTGTCCAGGCAGCTGGCTGTTTCTGTCAACTCACAAATTTTTTGGAAGTTGCTTGCATGCACTTCCTGTTTTTATTTTTGTTATCTAATATTATTTCCTTCTTGGGTCTCTGAGGGAGTTGAAGATTAGTTATAGTTGAAGGTTAGTTAGTTATAGTTGAAGATTTATTAAGATAGAAAGTGAGTTAGATACATTTTGGACTTACCAAAATAGGATAGATAATGAAATTATTTTCTCTGAATTTGTCAAATACAAATGGACTAGACATTGTTTAGACATTTATTACTTGTATATATTGTATATAGTTATTGTACTTTTGTATATAGTTTTTCTTTTGTTAGTTATAACCTTTTTCTTTTTTTTTCTTTTTATTAAAATAGAAAAGGGGAAATGTGGTGGTATTTTACTTGTACTGAAATGTGATTTTAATTGTATATTAATAAATAAAGTTGCCTGGGGGTCAGAGCTATTAGAGCCATAGCAAGAGCGTGGCGGTGGTGGCGCACGCCTTTAATCCCAGCACTTGGTAGACAGAGCTAGGTAGATCTCTGTGTGTTCAAGGATACAGCCAACATTGGAGACACACGCCTTTAATCTCAATACCATAGAGGACCTGGAGGGCTGTACATACAGGCAGTGACGAGGCAGTCATGTGTTTGGGTTTACAACCAATGAGAAGGCAGAACAGAAAGACTATTTAAAGACATACACACAGGAAGTAGGCCCCCCTTTCAGAGAGCTCTCTTGGCTGAAGCAGGAAGAGTGAGGCTCTTAGCTCTGACCTCTTGGCTTTCTTCTCTGAATCGGCTCTGTGTTTCTTATTTAATAAGACGGTTGGTTACATCTACAAGAAACAGAAAAGTGGTGGATTGGACGGGAGAGGAGCTGGGAAGGTGGGAGGTGGGAAGAGTCAAGGAAGGAAAAACCATAATTAAAATATTTTGTGTGATAAAAATCTATTTTCAATAAAATTTTTAAAAGGAAAAAAGAGTCACAAAACTTTGAACTGATACATAGGAACTACTGGTCTATAACAGCAAGGTTATAGCACCCCTTTCTCAACACAGTTACACACCAAGCACAGCAGAAAGCCAGGCCAGGGAGTTTCCTCTGCTTGGGCTTCTTGCTGCTCTTCATTTGTCCATAAGCCACAGGGCTAACAGCTCAGTTGCTACTGATTAGCATCCATACTGTGAATAGGATAAACATTTGTGTAGCTACTTGAAAAAAGATAAAGAGAATTGTTTAGCGATCCTAAAACTTGTTAAAGAATCTTAAGTGTTGTGGCCACTGTGGCATATCACTGTGATTTTCTGTGAACATGTACTCTAATAGCACAGAAGGTCCCCCAGACCTTTGTTCTGGCTATTAAACTATAAAAATTTCAAATGTCCATACATGCTGTGGGAAATGATTGTAATAGAAATAGACCCATTCCATATTGACTTTGATGATCTTATTATATAGTCATTAAGATATATTTGGAGTAAAGGAGCTTTTTACACATGCTAAGAGGAGAATCAATGTTACCTAAGTTACAGATACAATAACTTCAAAAGAAGTGATGTTCTATGTGGAAATAGTCATGAAATGAACAGTTTCTTGAATAGTAAAGGTACATTTAGATAAACAAAACTTCATGGAATCACCAAAGAACAGGTTATTAATATTAATGATGGCTTTATTTTGAAAATGAAGATAGCCTGAGGATAAACATCACCATGGATCATTGGTTTCAACTTCTCAAATGATTTATGACATACAGTTCACTACTAGATAGAAAATTGTTGCAAATAAAGAGATATAAGAAGACCCAATTTAAAACACATCAAAATATTTGCTGTCATGCCTCCAGGAAAAATAAAAAGCAGTCTTACCTTTGAAATTGTTCCTAATTCCTTCAGGGTCTGCAATAACTTATTCCTGTAATTCTTTGATCAAAACAATGAAAATCTGAAAGTATATTCAACACACAGTGCTAGAATCCAGCACAAGTTACCATCAAAAGCTTTGTGAAAAATGTTGACCTCAGAGTTTGACATACCAGACCTTTAATCTTACTTCTGCAACTCACTAATTCTGGGACCTCTAGGGAGTTATATGAACTTACTGAGGCTGAAATTCCTGTTTTTGAAATGAAAGCATGGCTTCAGGTTTGATGCTATGTTGCTAAACTCAGTTGAGCATTTTGCTCAGGTTTCTAGTTTAAAGAATGCTGATAATCATGGTGCCTCCTATAAAGGCACATTGAACACAACACTACTAAAGGACCCTTTAAAGACCCAGTTCCTAATTATATATTGAACTTTGTTTTTCAGAATGATAGTCTCAAAAATGAAGACAAGTCCAGAAAATCTGAGTTTTCTTCTGCTTGCTTTATTGGGCAGTTTGTTCTTTATTGATATATAATAATTTATATAGGTCTAGGGCACAGTGTGCTAGTTCAGTACATATGTACTATATAAAATTTTTAGATCAGGGAAATTATCATATCAATCACCTCAAATACTTAACATTTCTCTGGTTCAATACACTAAAATTTTTCCTACCAGCTATTCTGAAATACACAATTAATTGTTGTCTACTACAGTTATCTGATGGCTAAATTTCTTCCTCCTACACAATTCATAATATTTTCTCCCATCCATTTACCATTTATGACATGATTTATTTTATTTCCTTTTTTATTTTTCCACAACATAAATTTTTATTAAATATTAGGGAATTTTGTACAATGCATGCCAATCACACTTACTTCCCGTTCCTCCCAGGTCCACTCTTCCCACCCTTGTGTCCTCCCCACCTCCAAAAAGAAAAGGGAGGAGGAAAAGGAGGAAGAGGAGGAGGAGGAAGAAGAAGAGAAGGAGGAGGAGGAGGAGGAGGAGGAGGAGGAGGAGGAGGAGGAGAAGAAGAAGAAGAAGAAGAAGAAGAAGAAGAAGAAGAAGAAAAAGAAGAAGAAAAAGAAGAAGAAGAAGAAGAAAAAGAAGAAGAAGAAGAAGAAGAAGAAGAAGAAGAAGAAGAAGAAGAAGAAGAAGCAGCAGCAAGTCCAATTTGTGTTGCCCATGTACTCATTAGAACAAGGTCAAACTCCCAGCGGCCAGCTCCTTAAAGAGAACTGAATCTTTTCTCCCTCTACATCAGAAGTCATCAACTGTGAAGAGCTACACTTCAGCATCTTTATCACAATTTTTAAGGACTCTGTTCTATGTCTTGCTGTCTGGACTATGCTGTGGGTTGGTCTGTATGTCAAATGTGTTGCTGATTGGTCAATAAATAAATCACTGATTGGCCAGTGGCCAGGCAGGAAGTATAGGCAGGACTAACAGAGAGGAGAATTGAGAGAACAGGAAGCTGGGTGAGGGAGACACTGCCAGCTGCCACCATGACAAGCCGCATGTGAAGATGCTGGTAAGCCACGAGCCATGTGGCAAGGTATAGATTAATAGAAATGAATTCATTTAAGCTGTAAAAACAGTTAGCAAGAAGCCTGCCATGGCCATACAGTTTGTAACCAATATAAGTCTCTGTGTTTACTTGGTTGGGTCTGAGTGGCTGTGGGACTGGCGGGTGAGAGAGATTTGCCCTGACTGTGGGCCAGGCAGGAAAACTTAAGCTACAGGACTATTTCTTATTTTTTGTGTACACAGTGGTGAGGGGGCAGAGGTTGGCACAGAAGCCTTCAATGTCTCGTTGTGAGTCTGCGGTCATCCATACCACTGCAAAGAATGCCTCCCTTCCCAGAACAGCTGGACCAGCACAGATTACAGAGATCAACATGGATTATGCCAATAGCATGGATCACAGAATTCTTATAAGGAGACTTAACCCAGAAAACGAACCATTCTTCAACTCAGATATCCTGTTGTTGCTCAGAGTCAGGGTAATTTTGTGGTTAAGCAGCTTGTCTGGAGTCAGGAGTTTCAGGCTGCTGTATACCACCCTGTCCTCAGCACTTGCTGCCTTGCCAGTATCCTTAAGTGTGGTTAATATACATGATCATTTAATTTTTAATTTCATTTTTCTTTTTATTAAACATATATTCTTCTCTCAAACAGTATAAACTGAATACAGTTTCCCTTCTCTCTAGTTCTCTCAGTTCCTCCCTACCTTCCTTCTCCTCTCCTACTCTCCAGATCCATGCCCTTTCTATCTCTCATTAGAAAAGAACAGGCTTCTAAGAGATAACAACAGAACATAACAAAATAAAATATAAGTTAAAATAAAAACCATCATATTGAAGTTGGACAAGTCAAGCCAATAGAAAAAAAGAAGAGCTCCAAGAGAAGGCAGAAGAATCAGAGACCCACTCATCCACACATTCAGGAGTCTCATAAAAGTACTAAACTGAAAGCTATAGTATATATGCAGAGGACCTGGTACAGAACCGTGTAGGCCTTATGATTTCCTCACTTGTTTCAGAGGGCCTTGTTCTCCTGGTGTCTTCTGTCTCTTCCATCTCTTCCACTTCTGCCATCTCTTCCATGGGGTTCTCTGAACTCTGGGAATGGGGATTAATGGAGACATCTCATTTAGAGCTGTATATTCCAAGTTTTGCAATGTCTGGCTGGTAATGGAAGCTTTGTTTGATGACAAGAGGTGGCCACTTGGGACTTGGTCTCCCTCATTATTTGGAGACACTACTAGGATTGCCTTCATATATTTCAGAAGGTTTCCATTGCACTAGGTTTTCATAACACCCCTCAAATGCTCCTTATTTCTAGCTGTCTCTCCCTGGATTCTCGTCTTCAACTCCATTTCCCCTTTTGATCCCCACCTGATCTTCCCATTCCCATTCCTCCTGACCTTAGTAAACACATAAAATCTATTCTATTCTCCACTCCCAGGGTGATCCATGTGTCCCCCAACAGCCTTTCTCCATGCCTAGCTGCTGTGGGATGTTCTGTATGGCAAATGTGTTGCTCTGATTGATTAGTAAATAAAACACTGATTGGCCAGTAGTCAGGCAGGAGGAAGTATAGGCGGGACAAGGAGGAGAATAATTCTGGGATGTGGAAGGCTGAGTCAGAGACACTGCCAGCTGCTGCCATGACTAGCAGCATGTGAAGATGCCGGTAAGCCACAAGCCACGTGGCAAGTTATAGATTTATAGAAATAGATTAATTTAAGATATGAGAACAGTTAGCAAGAAGCCTGCCATGGCCATACAGTTTGTAAGCAATGTAAGTCTCTGTGTTTACTTGGTTGGGTCTGAGCGGCTGTGGGACTGGCGGGTGTCAGAGATTTGTCCTGACTGTGGGCCAGGCAGAAAAACTCTAGCTACACCTAGCCTCTCTGTGTCTATGGATTGTAGCTTGGTTATCATTTCTTTAATGGCTAATATCCAGGTATAAGTGAATGCACACATTAATTATCTAGGTCTGGGTTCCCTCACTCAGAACGATTTTTTCTAGTTCCATCTGTTTGCCTGCAAATTTCATGATGGCTTTTTATTTTTTAAAATGAGCTAAGTAATATTTTATTCTGCAAATGTTCCACATTTTCTTTATCAATTCTGTTGAGGGACATCTAGATTATTTCCTGTTTCTGGCTATTATGAATAGAGCAGCAATGAACATGGTTGAACAAGTGTCCCTGTGGTAGAATGAAGTATTCTTTGGGTATATGTCCAAGAGTGATATAGCTGGATCTTGAGGTAGAACATGATTATTTTATATTGGATGATTTTTTAAGTTCCTTATATAATTATCTACACTAATGATTTATGAGATATATAATTTTCAGGCATATTTTCTCATTCAGTAGTTTGTCTCTTCACTTTAGTGACTATTTCAATTGTTGTTTAAAACTTTCAGTTTGATACAATCAAGTTGTTGATGCTTTATCACCTGTGTCTAAAAAGGATCATATTCAAGCAACAAGAACAGATCCTAAACAGGTCCTCACCAGGTCCTCTGTGTATATGTTATAGCTTTCAACTCTGTATTTTTATGGGACACTTGAGTATGTGAATGAGTGGTTCTCTGATTCTTGTGCATGCTCTTGGGCCTCTTTTCCTTCTGTTGGGCTGCCTTGTCCAGCCTCTCAATGTGATGTTTTTTGTTTTATTTTATATTTTATTTTGTTATGTTTGTTTGTTATCTCCTAGAAGCCTGATCTTTTCGAATGAGAGATAGAAAGGGAGCAGATCCTGAGGGGAAGTGAGATGGGAAGGAACTGGCAGGGGTCCAGGGATAGGAAACTCTAATCAGGATGTATTGTATGAGAAAATAATCTATTTTTCAATAAAAGGAAAAAAATAAAAGTAGCTTAAAAATATTCAAAATCCTTTTCCAGACTTAAGCATGTTCTTAAATATTTTCTTTGTTTTCTTCGAGTACTTTCATAATTACAACCTCCCTATTTAAACCTTTGAAGTGGTAACTCTCCCTTAAGGGTCTCACATCCAAACTTAGATATATCTTGCTCTCTGCAACTTTCTAAGAAACACACACTAAGCTTTCAGGTGTGTTCCACTTTCTTCTGAGTCTCTCTCTCTTTACCCTGTGCTTTAGTCTATTTTAAGATATCTTTACAAAACTTCAACCTTTCTTAACAAAAAAAATCTTTGACCTATATTGAGTTTACTTTTGTGTTTGTCAAATGGTAAATGTTCTAGTTTCATTCGGCATACAGATTTACCATTTCCATTATTGTGTATTGAAGTGGCTGCTCTTTCTAGTGCATAGTATTGGTGCCATTATTTAAAGTCAACTGTTTGTAAATACATAGATATATGTTCTGGTTATTCATTGTCTTCTATTGATTAATATGTTAGGTTTTGTGTCAACCCTGTGTTGTTTTCTTTACCATAGCTTTGTTTAATATTTGAGAATAAAGTATTGTGATATGCCTACCTTTGCTCATTTGCCTCAAGAGTATGTTGACCATCTGAGGTATTCTCTGGTGAATTTTGAAAGTGCTTTGTCTGTTTCTCTGAAGAATGTCATTGTCATTTAGATTTGGATTGATTTATGAGTACAAATAATTTAACAATATTAATTTCCAAATCGATGATGAGTTGTCTTCCTATCTTTTGGATCATATTTAATTTCTTTAATCAACATATTATGGTTTTCATCATAAAGCATTTCATTTCATTGAGGGTATTTGTTTCTAGATTTTTTGGCAACTCTTGCAGATGACATTTTAAAATGTATTTTTCAGCAAGTTTGTCAATGTTTTAGCACTACTAAAATTTCTATCCTGTCACTTTAATGAATTTAGTTTTCATGGTATTTTATTACCACATACTACAACCTTGATTAGAACCTAATGAGGCAATGACAACATTCTCTAAGAATGGTACTTTTTACTGAGAATGGGCCAAACCCTTTAGAATTTATTTATTTTTATTATTTTTTCAAGTATGTGTGTGTGTGTGTGTGTGTGTGTGTGTGTGTGTGTGTGTGTGTGTGTGTGTACATGAATGCAAGTGCCCAAGGAGGCCAGAGGTATTAGGTCCCCTGAATTCAGAGTTACAGGTAATTATGGGCCATTGAACATGGATGCTGGGAACATCTGCAAAAGCAGTACACACACATAATCACTGAGTCATATCTTCAGCCATGCCTTTATGTTTTAGATAATTTTTGTGAGGTATCAAACTTGCAAACACTGGGGTGGTTGTATATTTGATATTAAAAAATCAGCAATAGCTTTTGAGATGCATTAATATAATAACGATGCTTGTGTGGGAAAGCACAGTCATAAAGTCTGTGGTGTAAAAGTAGGGGACAGATGTTCATGAATATAATAGTGATGGTTGTGTGAGATACCACAGTCAAAAAGTCTGTGGTTTAAATGGAAGAGGACAATGAAGTTCACCTGGCAACCATTTCTGTTAAAATAGTATTGCTTTAAAAGTTGAGGCTAGGTTAAAGAATGATAACCAAGCTATAACCCATAGATTTAGAGAGGTTAGATACAGAGGAAGGGACTAGGGTGGATACATGGGCCTCCCTGGGGAGGGGCAATAGAATAGATTTTATGGGTGATGAGGGGCAGGGGGCATGGCAATGGGAGGAACAAGTAGAGAGTGGGAGGGGTGATGTGGTTGAGGGAGGAAATGCAGGGAGAGAGAGAGAACTAGAATTGAGGGGCATTTGCGGGATGCCATGGAAACTGTAATCAGGATATGAGAAAAAATATTTTTAATAAAAGGAAGAAAAAAAGAAAAAAAATTTGTGGCTAGGGTATCATTCAGTGTTAGAGCAACTACCTGACATGTATAAAGTACAGGTTAATTTCAGTAAAACACACACACGCACACACACACACACACACACACACACACACACACACACACACAAAATCTTTTCTTGAATACAAGAAAAAATTTCCAAGAGATTTTTCTTAAACAAAAGGTTAAAAACTAATATCTTAAAAATAAATCGAAGATAAGAGCCAGCTTATAATTCAGTGGTGCTTGTGATATGCTAAAATGCAGCCATGTTTGGTGATTCTTCAGTTCTTGTATATTTTTAAGATTGTATATATGACCCAACTCCTACAATAATCTCTGAAAAGTAGGCTATCTGCTAGAAACATTTAAAACGAAATGGAAAATCACCAAATGGGTGATCATAGTGTGTTCCTGTGTCATGCGTGACTGATGTTGATGAGTAGTGAAAGGATCATTAATGAAGCTGTGTTGGGTGAGCTAGGTAATCAGTGTGGTCAAACTCTTGAAATTACTGCAGGGTTTCTGAGGGGGAAATCCAAAATGTCCCTGATTAAAGGAGGCACGCTTCAGCAGATCTGAAGGGAACATCCAGCTGTTTGGTTCCACAGGACTCACAGATTAACCTCTGTATGTTGTATATTTATATTTGTTTTAGAGATGAAATGTCAGGGTAAAAGTGAAAAAATGTCTGGTGACAAACAATGCTGACCTCTGAAGAGACATCAACATTTTTTTTACTCCCTTTTTCTTCTGCAATGTAAATTTATGCTGTAATTTTATTTGTAGACTATGTTGAGTAGAGTAGATGATTTTTTTTTCATATATGACAGCCAACTTGCTTATCTAAATCATGTTCACTGGAACATAAATGCCAGAAAAATGTGCAGAAGGAATTGAAAAGCTAAGTGCTTTCAATGTCCATAATAATGATGACTATAACTGATAGAAAACACTTAGGAGGCATGTAGAAACATCCTAAAATATATGTTGAAAGTAATTAGCAAGTTCAGATGTTGTGTGATCTGAAAATTTTCCTGGAGCTCTGAATATTTCACCATGCCTTTGGTGAATGGCATGCTCCAAAGTGTGTTGGAAAGATGAGACAGAGCAATTTTATATAACTGGAGTTCAGGAGATGGCTCTGAAAAGTAAAGCAATTATTGCTAAAGTGTCAGGGTCTGAGTTTGAACCATCGGACACACATAAGGCTGAGCATGGTACCGCACATCTGTAATGTCAATGTGCTGCAGAGAGATTGGACATAGAACCAGAGTCCCCAGATGCTGGCAGAATAGCTAGCCTAGCATACACAGCTGCTAACAAGAGGTTCCCTCCTTACACAAGGTGGAAGGCAAGGACTGCCACCTGAGGCTGCCCTTTGACCTCCATGTTCATACCATAACAAATGCACACTTCACACATAAATACATAAACCCACGCCTCTCCGTTTCTCATACATACACATATAAAGATGAAAAACATATGTATGTAACTACAATTAATGAAAAAAGAGACCATGAATTTGGATGAGAGCAAGAATAGGTATATCAGAGGGTTTGGAGGGAGGAGGTAAAGAAGCTATATATTATAATCTAAAAAAATAGTTAATAAATTTATGAATAACAAGTTATTTGTAATACATTTAGCTTATTTGTTCCCTTGCTCTGTAATTTCTTTATATATATATATATATAGGTAAAACATTAATTTTAATTAATTAATTTTAAACTAAGGATCAAATTTTTATGTTTTACATTAATGTATTTTAATGTAACTATATGAAAATATAGCTACCCAAGAAGATGTATTAGTATTTATTTTAATATAAATATTTATTTTAGTACATTTTTATATTTTAAGTATATTTCAGAAAGAATAGGTGTTTGTAATTTAAAATATTTTGTTTTCAGTAATTTCCTTAATAAGGACCACATATGCCTTAATAAACTATAGAGAGATTGTTCAAGACACAATTTTTTGCACTCTTGAATTTTTCAGTTGCTCTAGTGTCCTACAAATAAAGTGGTACTTTTACAGATTATCTGCCATATCTTTGTTTTTTTTAAGATGTATTTGAAGAATTTTATTTATGATAAAATGCCAGTGTTAAGTCTTTCCACATAATAAATATTACAAAAAGGAAAAAAAAGAAAATCTTGCAACTCTTTGGAGAGGATAAACATGGCCTGAACACATCATTTTGAAAGAGAAGAGACTAAAGTATCCTTCAAAAGTCACCGGTACACAAGTTATAAGGATGGGTTAGAGATTCATTTCTCATTTAGACAGTAAATTATTCTCAAATGTTCCTGGAGGTTATATGACTCAGTGTTTAATTCTTTAATAGTATAGACTTCTCCAGGATTACAAAAGAGATTAAATAAAGTAATGATTTCTTACACAATTCAGTAGACAGCCAATTCATCTTTCTAATATTAACTGGTTGAAAGAAACTTTCATGTATTTATGTCTTGCTAGGAAGTAAGCTAGCAATATCATGAAAAATGGGATTCAAAAGACTAGGTATATTATATAACTTAACATTAAGTAGAAGGAAGAACTAAAATGCTTTTAGGAAACAGTAGAAAGTAGAAAAGTTTCAACATTGCTTATTGTTGTAGCAACTGCAACAACGTAATATAACTACACAGAGTGAATGAATAATCTGGTTTTGAATGATCATAAATTGACATGGTGCCACATTCGTTAAAAACAATAACTGATGGGGGAATAACACAATAAAGCAATGAGATAGTTATTAAAATGAGAGCCAACTTGCCCTCATGTTATCATTAAATTATTATTACTTCCATATTTCCTTTCCCTTGGCAAGTAGTTCTAATTAATATTTCTATTTTCCCCCTTTAATACATTAAATTACAGTCTAAAAGTAAAAATTGTTTATGTAATCATCATTAAATTCAAAGTAAAAATAACCATGGTTTTCAGATTTTAAGAAGAGATTCTGGCAACAGACAAAACCAGATTTCACATTTGGGAATAAACATTTAAAACTGTGCAGTCAAATTGAGAAATGATTTGGCTGTTCTGTGGATACTTTATCTGACAGCATCTGATTTTAGAATTTCAGGACTCGGAGAGCTATAGAGAGCTTTGCTGAGTCCTGGGACTGTCAACTTTTCTTCTAATTGATTCCTGAGGTCTTCCAGGGTACTTAACACTTACCATGGCCCATGAAGAATATTCACTGTTCTGCATGCTATCATCCCATCCACCACTCTACAGAAGAAACAACTTTCTATTACTCCAGAGATACTTTTTACTTTGCCATGTATGATGGCTATTCTTTTGACTACATCTGGAATTAACTTAAAAACTCAAGCTAATTGGATCACTTGTGGTAGGAAGGCTCATTTTAAATTCTGATCATTTGACGTAGGAAGACCCACCCTAAATCTGGGCCACACCTTCTCATGGTAACATATACAGGATGTAGAAGAAAGAAGCTTTTGCTTTTTGCCTGGTTGCCCTCATTCTCATTGTCAAGTTCATATACCCTGCTTCTCATCCATTCTTTCACTGGTGTTAGAGTCTACTTCTTTTGGGATCCTGACATATACTGAAGACCAACTGAGACATGCAGCCTCACGGACTGAACAATTACTGGATTCTTACACTTTCTATCAGGAGACAGCCATTGTTAGCCAAGCTGGACCACAGCCTGTTTTATTTAAATACTCATTGATTGTTACCTAAACATTAATATTCCATCATCTTTTAATTATATTTTTATTATTTGAAACAAATTTTTTACTTTACATATATTTTGATCATATTGTTCCCCTCCCTCAAGTCCATTCAGATCCTTCCCCCCACCCTACCCAACTTTGAATTCTTTCTAAAAAAATTCCCAAAACCTCATTCAACAACAAAACTTCCCCAAACCAAGAAAACAAAACAAAATACCACCCAGATAAGAAAGAAAAAACACCAAACTATAACCAAATAAAAGCAAACAAGAAAATGTGGAGTTTGTTATATATTGCTCAACTACCCCTGAACACGAGGCCTGCCCTGAGATGATTGATATACACAGTGTCACTCCATTGGAAAAAAAAGATTTCTCCTCTTCCAGGAGATATAAATAACAGTTCAGTTCTTAACCTCTACCCTAGTGGCTAGGTTTTTTTTTATTCATTCATTCATTTAAATATATAAGAAAGTAAAATATAAGATAAAGTGAAAACTATTACATTGAAGTTGAAGCAGACAATATCCCATCATCTTAATCTAATGAAGATTCACTTTGCCTTTAAAAGTGTTTGAGAATGTCTAAATTATGCTCATGTTCATAAGTTGACAATCATAATTTAGAAGCTAGAACTTGATATGTGTGGGTTTATTTCTTTCTCATCCCTAACATTATTCTATATTTCAATTAATAGGTGAAACAGAACATGTTGATTCCACTAGAAGAGACAGCTGTCTAAAGAACTGACACATTGCCACAGTAAAGAGCTTTTAGCCAAGCATAACGAAGATAACCAAATAGTCCAAATGATGAAAACAGCAAAAATAAAGGCAATAAAGTATAAAATCAACAGTTAAGCTGAGTAGGAAACCTGGAAGAAATGGACTCATCTAAAAAGAGTAAAACAAATTAAACCCATATTTTTAAACATTAAAAAAAATCGATTCTTTGGGAATTTTCCATCATTTCACCCCAATCCCATTCATTTTTCAGTCCTTCGGTATCCACCCTCTACCCTTGTAATCTCCCCCACAAAAGGAGATAAAAACAAAAATTAAAAGAAAAAGAAAAAAGAAAGGAAGAAGAAAGACATCTTGCCTTCTCTCATACCAGTCACAGCTGTTGCATCTCCCGTTCCGTTGGGCTCTGCTCCTCTGTGCCTCCTGCCTCTCCATCATATATTTTTTCCTTGTAGTGGCATTGGAAGTTGTGGTGTGTCATGCAGTATACCCTTTAAAACAAACATTTTTATTTGCAAGTGTTCATTGCAATGAGTCACTGGCCTGGTTCAGGGCCTCTGGTTTCTGAAGCACCATTGGTACTGGAACTTCACAAAGACTCCTCCTCTTCGATATCCAGAGTTGCCCAGAGTCACGGAGATCCTGTGGCTGTGGTTCTGCAGGACCAGCTCCTTCACATGCTCCAGCAGGTCATAGATGGGGTTGATGTTGGAGTGGGCCAACCCAAGGCCCTGAATCTGGGCCTGGGTGTTGGCTGAGTTGGTCAGCCTAGTTCTTCGAAGGGCCTTCCCTCTCCTGGCAAGGGGCAGGGTCAGTTCTCCCATGCCCGCACCATCTGGGCCAGCTCTCCCAGGCCCATGTCACTGCTGATGTTGCAGGTCCGAGAGGGATAGTACCAGCTCTCCCGAGGCCAGTGAGGGGCAAGGCCAGCTCAGCATTGTTCCTATATCAACATGGCTTCATGCTGTATCCCAGGCTATTGACATCTGCACGGTCTTGGTGATAACACAGCCCATGGACATTAACACAGACCCTGGCTGCATTAGGACCATGGACTCAGTCATGGCCATTGGTGGCAGGCCAGGCCCTGACATCACCATGGCCTCAGGTGGCAGCACAGGCCACTCAGATCAGTTTGGCTCTGGGTGGCAGCATGACTCCCCCCAGACATCAACATGACCTCAGGTGGCAGCCCAGACCATGGGCATCCTCAGGTGGCTGTGCAGGCTCCTTGTATCAGCCTGTTCCTCACTCCTGTTGAGTCTCCAATTCCACCTCTGTCTATGGCACATGAACGCACGAATCACTCAGTTTCTCTTCCTCTCCCACCTCTTTACCACATACTCTATCTTCCTGTCTCTTCATCACACATGTGTTCATTGTAGTGGCACCTGCAGACCCAGGTCATGGGGCCCTGGTTGAAGCCAATCCATATTTTAACAATGAAAATATTTTATATAACTTGGGAAATGTGCTTTAGATGCCAATTAAAACTTTAGGATACTTCTGTGAAATTTTCATATCTGTCCCTTGTTCAAGCGGCAAAAGCAGACCATTTTATAATATAAAGTAAATCTTTGCTTTATGTTTAAAGAAAGTAAACTCTCACAAATTTGCCAAGAAATTATGAAGGACCAGAGAGGACACCCATTGCTGTGTGCTTAAATGCGTGAGTCCCACACTCATGGTGCCTGGACAGCAGAGTTGAAGGGGAAGTGCAGTGGGCACAGGAGAAACTATGGGAGGGTCTTTCCATGAATGTTGCCAGCACTTCAAATGATGAAAAAATAATTTGTGTAAGCCAGTATTAGATAAAGTATAAAGTAGAACACATTTATAAATACAAAGCCCAGATTATCTTTATTAATTAGTTTTTGGTTTCATTTTCCATTTATAGTACCTAACAGGAATCTGTGTATTGTAAACAAAATGAGTTAGAAATGTGTGATCTTTTAGGCATTTGGGGTCTTTGTGAAAAATACCTCAGTGCTTGAAATCCAAATGGCATATTAAAACTATAGGTGCACTCTGTCCATAGGTATTTTGAGAGAAGTTCACGGGAGATCTTGTGAGCATATGCATAAATGTGAAGAGATCTCAAAAACAAACAGTAAGATGTGCTTCATACAGCATGTTATTGTCCAACTGTGATATGTTTAAAGAAAACCATAATTTTGATCAGCAAGCCTTATACCCTGCGATGGTTTGATGGTTTCTTTCCTTGTATTGCTGCTGGCACAGCCGTCTTTTTTTTTTTTCTTAGAACTTATTTTAATTACAATATTTCTCCCTCCAAACCAAGAACATGTGAGGAAGGTAAAGGGGATAGCAGAAAATAAGTGATCTGATAAGGGAAATGGGAAAGAGTGTGTGGGGACTCCTTAGGGAAGGGAGTGAGAGGTAACATAATAATGATATCTGAAAAAGCTGGAAGTAATCATACTGTTAATTATTTACTAAAAACTACGACATACCTAATTCTATGTATATACTATACATTTAATATACACTATATATTTAATGATCTTTTATCATCTAGGCTGATGCTGCTCCTTCTCACAGCCAAAAACCACCTAAACAAGACCCCAATAACAGATGTAAGAAGCCTTCTGTTGAGTTGTTGGTCAGGGCTGTCCAAGAGATTGCCTTTGGTCACCCACTGGAGGTGAAAGGTAAGTCCCTATTGCTGAAGACTCTGTGTGCTTCAGAAACAGAGCCCAGAGACCCCTGAGCTGAAACTGACATGAATGCTCCCCTCACTGAGGATTAGTTTTCATGATACCATAAGGTGCCAAGCTTCCAAAGGATGGAGGCAATTAACAGTCCTACAATTAACGTCTACCTATGATGCCTATGAGGCACATCAACAATCAGCATGGCACAATAACCCCAAGGTTGCAGTTGTGGCATGCACACCTTGGTGGTAACCAACAGTTCTCAAATCGGACTTTAAATCTGTTCAACAAGGAGATCATACATACCTGGTCCTGGAAACCTAGTCAGCTACTCAGTGCTAGTGAAATCAAAATTATTGGAAGAGAATCTACAACCACTAGTTTACTAAAACAGCAGTCCCTTTCACATGGCATCTTAGCTCTGTACTACTTTCCATTAATACTACCTTTCAAAGTGATTGTTATTGATTAGTACCTATTGGCTAATTTACCACTTCCTAATACAGCCTTGATGCTTACTCTCTTGATTCTTTTAACACTCAGCCAAAGAAAGAGTGGATTCACTGTTGACCTTTCTACCTAAAACTGACACCAAACTGATGATTCAATAACAATTACCAGATTAGAAAAAATGTCCAATTCTTGAATTTATGCATGTAGAATAAGTAATTTATCCTCAATTACTAGATTTCAATATAAAAAAGAATTGCTGAACAAATATATTGAAAATAAGATATACATAAAAACAGCTTGATAAAGAAAAAATGATTTAAGAGGTGAGTTTGAAAGAGATTATGTGCTATAGTTTCATATTATAGTTCTAGTTTTACTTACCAAGCTAATGAGAGGTTTATGTTTCACTAGCAATATTTGCTGATAATGAACATCATAACCTTTACTCAAATGTTACTTACAAATAATAATGGGCAGTATGAAATATAGGTAGTTGAAGATCTACTATTTAAAAGTAGTAAAAAAGGCTGAATACTTTAATGAGGGATATTTTATAAACTCTAAACTTACCAGGCAATAACTCTAAGAAAAGATATACATGATCTTCATACTAAAAGCTAGAAAACAATGCTGAAAGATGGACAAAGTTTCACAAGATAACAAGGAACAAGGTTGGGTAACTCACCCTACCTTATTTAAGACATAAGAAAGGCTAAATAAATCTAAGATTGCTAGATTTTAGCATGAATGAATCAAATGAACAAATATACTGAAAATAGAGACATATTAGCAATTGACACACAATTAAGATGCCAAAACAATTGATTCAGAAAACAAAATTTTTTTTGTCTTGTTTTTTTGAGACAGTGTTTCTCTGTGTGGTTTTGGTGCTTGTCCTGGATCTCACTCTGTAGACCAGGCTGTCCTCAACTCACAGAGACCCACCTGGCTCTGTCTCCCAAGTGCTGGGCTTAAAGGCATGCACTACCATCACCAGGCTTATAAAAATCTTTTCAACAAGTGGTTGGTGCTAAGGATTGTAAGTAATATTTTTGGGCTGAAGATGTAGCATAGTTGGGTGCAAGATGATTGCTTACCATGCACAAAGCCAGTACCATAAACTAGGTGTAGTGATTCAAGCCCTCAATCCTAGTATTAGGGTGCAGAAAGCCAAAGAATCAGAAGTTCAAGATTATATAAGGAGTTTGAGGCCAGCCTGGGTAATATAAGATCCTGATAAAGACCCTCAAAAAAATAAAGAAAAATGCCTTTCATAGTTTGGTGAATGTGCTACTTAGCATTGTTGTATAATGAATTACTTCAAAATTTAGCTGTCTAAACACAAAATCATATTTGCTCACATAGTTGCTGAAGGTTATGGATCCAAGGACTTTCATGACTATTCCAGATCAGGGTTGCTTTCTAAGCTACAATCAAGTCACCAGCTTGCATTATTGTCTTGTTCTGATGATTTAACCTCTTTGCTATCTGATGGGTATTTTACTTCTTTTTCTAAAGAGCAGACTGGAATTGCTTATCCCCCAGAAAATGAGAGGGATGGGGAAATATTAAAAAAAAAAACCCTAAATAACCCAGTTAAAACATGGGATACAGATGTAAACAGAGAATTCTTTTTTTTAATTTTATTTTACATTTTAAAAATTAATTTTACATACCAACTACAATTCTCCTCCCTCCCCTATTCCTGCCCCCCCCAATTCACTCCCCATTCAGCAAAACTGGTCCCACTGCTAGGGGCCTGCACAAAGAGGCCAAGCCACACAACTGTCACCCACATGCAGACCATCTAGTTCAATCCCATGCAGGCTCCCCAGCTGTGGGCCCAGAGTCAGTGCATCCCATATACTCAGGTCAGCTGTCTCTGTGGGGTTCCCCACCATGATCTTGATGCCCTTGCTCGTGTAATCCCTCCTCTCTCTCTTCGACTGGACTCCTGGAGCTCAGCCCAGTGCTAGGCTGTGGATCTCTGCATCTGCTTCCATCAGTTACTGGATGAAGGCTCTATGATGACAGTTAGGGTATTCACCAATCTGATTATAGAAGGCCAGTTCAGGTACCTTCTCCACTATTGCTAAGAGTCTTAGCTGGGGTCATTCTTGTGGATTCCTGGGAAATTCCCTAGCACCAGGTTTCTCCCTAACCCTATAATGGCTCCCTCTATCAAGATATCTCTTTCATTGCTCTCCCTCTCCCTCCCTCCCCCAACTCACCCATCCCTTTCCCTCATGTTCTCATCTTCCATCCCCTCCCCTCAAACCCCACCCCCTACTCCCATTTCATCCAGGAGATCTCATCTATTTCCCTTTCCCAAAGTGACCCATGCTTCCCTCTTAGAGTCTTCCTTGTTACCCAGCTTCTCTGAGGCTGTGGATTGTAGCCTGGTTATTTTTTGCTTTTCATATAATATCCACTTAAGAATGAATACATACCATGTTTGTCTTTCTGTACTAAACAGAGAATTCTTAACAGAGGAATCTCAAATCACTGAGAAACACTTAAAGAAATGTTAAACATACTTAGCCATCAGGGAAATGCAAATCAAAACTACTTTGAGATTCCATCTTACATCTGTCAGAATGGCTAAGATCAGTAACAAAAGTGACAGCTCACGTTGGTGAGGACATGGAGCAAGGGGAACACTCCTCTGTTGCTGTTGGGAGTGCACATTTGTACAGCCACTATGGAAATCCATATGGCATTTCCTCATAAAATCGAGAATTGATCTACCTCAAGATCCGGCTATACCATTCTTGGCCATATACTCAAAAGACACTCCATCCTAGTACAAGTATTTCCTCAACAACGTTCATAGCAGCTTTATTTGCAATAGCCAGAAATTGGAAACAACCTAGATATCCCTCAACTGAAGAACGGATAAAGAAAATGTGGCACATTTACACAATGGAGTATTACTCAGCTGTTAAAAAAAGACATCATGAAATTTTCAGGCAAATGGGTGCAACTAGAAAAAAATCATTTTGAGTGAGGTAACCTAGATCTACATCGACAAGTATGATATATATTCCCTTACAAGTGGATATTAGCTGTTAAGTAAGTGACAATCAAGGTATAATCCACAGACTGAGAGAGGTTAGGTAAAGAGGAGGCCTGTGTGGGGAAGCATGGAACTCTCTGGGAAGGGGAAATAGAATAGATTCTGGGTGGGCTTGGGGGTGGGTGAGGACAAGAGCTAGAGGGATCGGGTGAAGGGAGAGACAGTTGGAATTGGATGGCATTTGAGGGGCAACATGAAACTTCATACAGTGGAAACTTCCTGGAATCTATGAGGACCCCAGTGAGGAATCTTAGTAATGGAGGATATAGATTCTGAACTGGCCATCTTTTGTAGCCAGGTAACGCTTCCAGAGGTGAAACTGTGCTACATTTGGTTGATTTGTTCTCTGAGAAGTTCCTGTGGCGATCCCTAAACAACTCAGGTTGATGATAGGACAGAAGGTTCCTCTCTGAAAACTGACTGTGGCTTCCTATTGCTGAGGACAGCTTCCACACAGCTCACTGAATATAGAGAAGTTGAGTTGGTGAGGTCTTGGAGCTTTCACCCCTATATTCTAGTCTCTTTGGCTGGAGAAGATTGGTATCTTGTCCAGTTATCATCAGAGAAGCTTCCTCTAGCAGCATATGGGAGTGGGTGCAAAGACCCACAGTCAGACATTATTCTGAGAGAGAGTCTAAATTGGAGGTCTTCATTGAGACCCTTCCCTTGGAGATCTGGAACCCTTCAGAAGAGGGGGAGGAAAGATTGTAGGAGTCAGAGGGAATGGAGGATCCTAGGAGAACTTATCTCATCAAATCACCTAAGCAGGACTCACACAGGCTCACAGGGACTGCAGAGGTGCCATGGTCTAGCCAGCCTGAGATGGGGAAGGGGTGTCGGTGCAAAGAAATGAATTGCCCAACAACCAGATGAGTTTCACACAAGTGGCCAGCCCTGAATAGCTCCAGCTGTTTTTATTTATACATCAAAAACAAGCATGTTTTTCCATACTAACAAACAAGTTTTTCCATCCTCCAAAGTTAACCTCCTGCAAGAACAAATATGTCAAATATGTTTTTTCCCCAACTTTTACATCAAAACATCTTTAAACCAAAAATAACACTTATCATTTTGCTAGCTTGGCCGGATATCAAACCAGGTACATCTTGTCTTTACAAAACTCAAGGTGATAAACAGGTACACATTTTCAAGAACAACAATTTCATTCAAAACATATTTATAGAAATAGGGGTGATCTGCCTCATCCTGTCAGATGAGAATTCCTGGGGTCTGAAGTGACATTTAGCATCCCCAGACAAGAAACCTAAGAAGCATCAGCTCCCAAAGAATTTTAGGGGAAAATATTTGAGAAAAAAATGGGGTTTCCAGGAATTATCACATCTGTCCCATGCATGATTGACAAAATGACACTAAAGCCACCAAGAGGATTATCAATATTGTAAGAGAGAAGAGGGCGCAGGCTTCATGGTCCCAGCAGTCTTCTGTGCTGTCCCTAAAGTCCAGTGGTCCTTGCCGAGTGAGACTCTCTCTGTGAGCTTTTGTACCATCTGGAGACATGCTGGACAAATACTCATATACTGGTCCAAAACTAAGCCACATGGCTCCCAACACTGTGGCAAGCACAAGGGCCTGCATGGGTCTGCACCAAGTCCTCTTTGTATACATTATGGCTATTAGCTTGGTGGTTTTGTGGGGCTCCTAACAGTGGGAGCAGGTGTATCTCTGACTCTTTCGTCTGCTCTTGGGACTTCTTTCCTCGTATTGGATTGTCTTGTCCAGCTCAATATGAGGGCTTTTGCCTTGTCTTATTCTATCTTGTTTTGTCCTGTTTGGCTGTCATCACTTGGAAGCCTGACCTTTTCTGAAGAGGAAATGAAGGTTGAGTGGATCTGGGAGAGAGGAAAGGTGGAGGTGTGGGAGGAGTGGAGGGAGAGAAAACTGTGGTTGGGATGTAATGTATGAGAGAAGACTCTATTTTCAATAAAAATAAAAAATGGAACCTCATGGGACTGAAACACTTCTATATGGCAATACCACCGTTAAGACAAAGCAGTGGCTACAGAATGGGAAAAGATTTTTACTAATTGCAAAACTGATAAAGGGCTAATATCCCAAAATATGCACCCCCCCCAAATCAAGAAAACAAATAAGCCAATTAAAAATGAGGGATAGATCTAAACAGAGCATTCACATAAAATGAAACACAGGTGTCTGAGAACCACTTAAAATGTTCAACATCCTTCATCAACAGAGAAATCAAAATCAAATCTACTTTGAGAATTCATCTTACACACACCAGAAGGCCTAGGACCAATAAAACAAGTGACAGCTCATGCTGGCAGGGATGTGGAGTAAGGGGAGCACTCATCCATTGCTTTTGGGAGTGCAAACTTGTCCAGCCTCTATGGAAACCAGTGTGGCAATTCTTTAGGAAGCTGGAAATAAACCTAATGCAAGATCCAGTTATTCTAATGATGTGTGATCCAAATTAATCTTAACAATAAAAACCTGGAGTCAGATATTGAGGGTGAAAGCTGAATAATCAGAGAAACAGAGCAGCAGCCACTAGAAACTTCTTACCTCTACAAATCCTCAGACCAAATGGGGGCCAAGATCCTGTCTCCACTAGCCTTTTACTCCTGTCTCTATCTCCCTAGTGCTGGGATTAAAGGCATGCACCACTATCAACCAGGCTTTGTTTCTCTTTTAGACTGGCTCAATCTCATGTAGCCCAGGGTGGCCTTGAACTCTGATCTTCCTTCTTCCTCCTCTCACGTGCTGGGATTAAAGGTGTGTGCCACCACTGCCTGTCCTCTGTGGTTAACTATTGGCTAGCTCCATCCTCTGATCCTCAGGCAAGCTTTATTTGTCAGAACACAAACAAAATATCACACAACATATTTCTTTTGAAGTTATGCCCAAAGGACTGTACATCCAACTACAGAGACACTTGCTCAACCATGTTTATTGCTGCTCTATTCCAAACAGCCAGAAATTGGAAACAGCCTAGATATCATCAACTTAAGAATGTTGTATTTAATGCCTACTCCATTAGATGGAACACATGCCTGACACTGCTCAGGTAGCTAAGAACTTGAGACTAAATGGCCATGAACCTAGGAAAAAACCAAATACCACTGTTCTCATAATGGTATGTAGCAATAAAATGACTCTTAATGTCATTATGCTATACTCTAGATTAGTGTCTTGTTCAGTCATCATCAGAGAAGCTTCTCCTGCAGAAAATGGGAACAAATACAGAGACCTACAACTGGGAAATGTGGAGAGTGAGAGACCTTGAAACATTCAATCCTAAATGGAATGTCTTCATCAAATCCTTTCTCTCAGGGCTCAGAGAACTCTGCAGAAGAGGAGGTGGAAAGATCGTAAGAATCAGTGGTGATGAAAGACATCATGGCTATAAGGCCTTCTAGACACAACAGGACTCACACACATGTGAATTCACAGAGATTGTGGCAGCATGCACAGGGCCTGCACAGGTCTAAGTGAAATGGGATCCCAGAACTAAGAGGGGAAGTGGACACAATCCCTAATTCAGAAGCTATCTCCAAATGGTAACAGATCACAAAGAAAAAATTAGTTTTCTTCAGTCAGTGTACAAACCACACTTATGTGAAGGCCTCATAGCCAGAAATAGATGGCAGCAAACAACAAATTTAATGCTATTTTCAGAGGGTTTGTCTCATAATGCTTTGGGCATTTTATTTTACGTTACAGGACTTTTGATTGTATATATATATATAATTCCTGTGTGACTTCTGTGTATATGAATGTGTGTGTCTCTGCCTCTTTATGTGTCTCTTTGGCTTTTTCTTTGGATGCTTTCCTTTTCTTTGTTTTTGTCCTGTTCGATTTTATTTTGTTTTTAGGTGCCTTTTTCTTCTAACGAGAGGAAGAAAGGGTGTAGATTCAGTTAGTTAGAAATATGGAGAGGATATGGGAAGAACTGGGGACAGGAAACCATAATCAGAACACATTGCATTAAAAAATATCTATTTTCAATTAAAAATAGGCAATAAATTCAAGAGGACAGATATAAAACAAAACTGAGTTAGTTCATGCCACCTGTGTGTGTGTGCCCAAGGAGGCCAAAGGAGTCAGATTTCTTGGAGCTGTAGTTCTTCGAGGCTGTGAGCCACATGGAGTAGGTGCTGGGAATTGAACCTGGGTACTAGAAGAGCAGCAAGTGTTCTTAACCACTAGGCCATCTCTTAGAACTCTTTCTAACTATTCAGTGTTAGTGAGCTCATGATTATTGGAGAAGAATCCACAACCTTTAATTTACCAAACCAATATAACCTTTAACAAAAATCTAAACATTTGTTCTTATACTTAAACATATGTTCAGTTTTCACCCTTCATCAAGGAAACTTCTTTGCAACAGATGGAGACCAGTACACAAAACAGCAACAAGGTGGTGGTGGTGCACGCCTTTAATCCCAGCACTCGGGAGGCAGAGCCAGGTGAATCTCTGTGAGTTCGAGGCCAGCCTGGTCTCCAAAGCGAGTTCCAGGAAAGGCGCAAAGCTACACAGAGAAACCCTGTCTCGAAAAACCAAAAAAAAAAAACAACAAAAAAAAAACCCACCAAAACCAAAACAGCAACCAATCAAAATTCAGAGTTGTAGAGCTCAGTCCCAAAGGATACATCTACAAAACAATTCAGCACCAATATGGACCCAGGGAACATTGCAGAAGAGGAAGTAGAAAGACCTCAAGAGTAACAGGATCAGGAAATTTGCTATAGGATTGTGTGTCCCAGTAAGTTAGAAGCTACACTCATAAAACATCACCACATGACTGCTTAAACATGAACTGAATAAGGACAACATTAGACATGTCAAAGTGGATGAGGAAAAGCCCAAGAAACCTCAACCATACACGAAAAACTACAAGCAACTAAAGAATGCAGTGAATAGGAAAAATAGTCTTCTCCAAAGAGTACACCAATTGGGTATCCAATACCAAAAAGTCAGCCATGAAAACATGTATAAATAATATTATAAGAACTGAGCAGTCTATATTTAGGAACACACACACACACACACACACACACACACACACACACACACACTAAAAATGAAAAAAGAGGCCATGAATTTCAAAGAGAGCATAGAAAGGTTTATGTGAAGGTTTAGAAGGAGGAAAAAGAATGGAGAAATGTAAAAATACTATAATCTTAAAGTTAAAACAAAAAGAAGTTTAAAGAAAATGTGTAAAATTAAAAAGATTGAGCTGATAACTCTTGGGTTCTCAAATACTTGAATGTATAACAATTGTCATGTGGAAGTGATTTTCAAAGTAGAGTTATTACTTTGTTCTGAGGCATCTTGATTTCTCTTTATTTTGTATATGACAATACTTGCACAAGACTATGTGGAAAATCTCACAGTTTGGTAATTTGGAAATCATAGCACTACTATATCTCTGTTGCTGTGGGATGTTCTCTATGCTGTGAATGTGTTGCTCTGGTTGGTTAATAAATAAAGTGCTGATTGGCCAGTAGCCAGACAGGATGGAGAGGCAGGACAAAGAGAGAGGAGAATTCTGGGAAGTGGAAGGCTGAGAAAGAGACATTGCCAGCCGCTGCCATGAGTAGCAAGATGTAAGACATCCATAAGCCAAGAGTCACGTGGCAAGGTATAGAGTTATAGAAATGGTTTAATTTAAGATATAGAACTAGATAGCAAGAAGCCTGGCATGGCCATACAGTTTATAAGTAATATAAGCTTCTGAGTGATTATTTTATAAGTGGGCTGTGGGACTGTGGGGGGCCTTGGCTGACTTGGAGAGAAACTTTTCAGTTACACTCTGTTTGGAATACCAAAGGCCATCTACTGCCACAAAGAGTGCAAGGGCTGAGCTTTTCAAAGAGTAATTAATTATTAGAGGGAGATGGTAACAGAACAAGAAAGAAGAGTCCAACTGAGAGATTATTTACACCACAAAAATGAAATGGGAGCAGTATACATCTAGGTAGATCAGGTGTTTCCTTGCCCATGGACCTGCAGGTGAGAAACTTCATTCATGAAGACCTATCTTTTAAAAAAAGAGAATTTGCTGAGTGCTGCAAATAACTTCTAATGTCTTTAGATGCCTATAATGAGAATAAATCTAATAAATGGATTAAGATAAAACATTAATGCTAATGAATATAAATATTTGTTTCTTACTAGAGTGTGTAGTTTTGAAAATTTAGCCATTTATTTTCTCTTACAAGATGATTCTGGTGTTATTATTTCAACAATTCTTGTGAGAAATAATTAATTATTGCATTTAAGTATAAACACATTTTCAATGGTGATTTTCTATTTCTTCTTGAAGAAAGCCAGAAACAACTCTAGCATCAAAAATTTAATGCTCTAAAAGCAAAGGATATTTAGCATTATTTTAACATACAAAATCTTGGCAGTCTGTCAGGCTTGTAAAAATCAGAAAAAGATACCTTTAATAAATATAAGATAAAAAATACATAGATGCCTCATGGAAGTAAAATAATAAGTTATTTTAAAATGATTTAAAATAATAAATTATATAAAGTGTTTATAAGAGATAATTCTTTGAGGCAGGGTCTCACTAAGGTAGCTCTGGCTGGATTAGAACACAGTGTATAATAACCTGGCCTTGAACTTACATAGATCCACCTGCCTCTACATCCCAAGGGCTGGCATTAAATGTGTGCACCAGTGACCAGCCCAAACATGACATTTAACAACATTGTGCGGTCTACATTTTTAAGAAAGATAGTCCCTCCTGACAGTGAAGATAACATAAAATAATAATATAGAGTGATATGAAAAGGAATATAGACAGCATACACAAAACTAACAGAATTAAGCAGGCAAATAATGCAATTGGTTGTTGATATTATGTTGATAGTTAATTAGGGTTTAGCGCTGATTTGCAGATAAAAAGAGTAGGTATTATAGTTAAATGTTATATCATAAGATTTATATATTTCCACTTTTAGGACACTATACCACGTTCTTTGTACACTGGAAAAAATATCTACCTTATTGTAGCTGGGTCCTTTGCTGTTGTTCCCTTTGGGGGCAGGGGCCAAGTAGGCACAGAGTCAAACCACGCAGACTCTGGGAGAATGTCGAAACAACAAGCTCAGTTTATTCAGAAAGAGGCAAGCCTTATATACCCTCCACCCCACCCTGGGGGAGGGGGGAGGTCTGATGAATACACATCTGCTGTTGTGATATGGCTGCCTGTCATTGGTCTAGGTCATCTCCAGATCATGTCTCAGCTGCTGTTGCTAAGGCCATTAGGCAGACCCAGGCTGGTTCTCAGAAAGTATCTTTTTTACTTGTTTGGGCCATCTGGCCCTCAAGCCCGTCAGGGATGAGTCATCCCACATATCCACCCCTTTTTATTTTATAGGACATGCTCAATGGGAGCTAGGGTGCATTGCCCTAACCTTGTTGACCCCACCTCAGGAGAGCTCAGCATAATGGACTGTGCCTGTATTAGACTGGCTTGCCAAACAAGCTTGTATCTGTCATTGACTACCAGCCCTGGAAGAGCATCAGTCCTGGAGAGCTGTCTGGGTGGTGGGCTTTAGGCAGTAGCCTTTTGTATCTCAGTGAGCCATGTATGCATTATCTCTCTAGGAGGACTTTGATCTAGGTGTCTGAGAGCCAATAAAACCTGTAGGGTCGCCTTTGTGACCGCCTTCTGTTGGTGAACCTGTTGCAGAAGATATTTGTTTTTTTTTTTTTTTTTTTTTAATTTTTATTTTGCAATACAATTCAGTTCTACATATCAGCCACAGATTCCCTTGTTCTCCCCCCTCCCGCCCCCCTCACCTTCCCCCCAGCCCGCCCCCCATTCCAATCTCCTCCAGGGCAAAGCCTTCCCCACAGACTGAGATCAACCTGGTGGACTCAGTCCAGGTAGGTCCAGTCCCCTCCTCCCATGCTGAGCCAAGGGACCCTGCATAGGCCCCAGGTTTCAAACAGCCAACTCATGCAATGAGCACAGGACCCGGTCCCACTGCCTGGATGCCTCCCAAACAGATCAGGCCAATCAACTGTCTCACCCACTCAGAGGGCCTGATCCAGTTGGTGACCCCTCAGCCATTGGTTCATATTTCATGTGTTTCCGTTTGTTTGGCTATTTGTCTCTGTGCTTTATCCGACCTTGGTCTCAACAATTCTCTCTCATATAAACCCTCCTCATTCTCGCTAATTGGACTCCCAGAGATCCACCTGGGGCCTGCAGAAGATATTTGAACAAGAGAAGGATTAGTCAAAATTTCAATCTCAAGGACATGGATGGGACCCCAGTCATTTATATGGTGCCAATCAAAGTCCTTCTGGTGATGCATTAGAGACCTTGTAGGGGGTGAGGCAACTGCTTAATATCTAGGGTCGCATGCCAGTGATGACATGACCTTCACTGATACCACAGTAGCAGGGCAAATCATACATTACCCTACTGAAGCTTTTTCTTTGTCCAAAGTCTCTTGGTCTGTTGCTGGACACACATCTCTGGAGGGTACCCATATTGATGTGGTGGTATTCTGGGGAAAAATGCAAGCATATCCTTGCCCCCAGGTTGATAGGGAATGGAGTATTGCCACGGGCTTGTATGACAGGGTTAGTATATGGTCCTCGGCCGGTGAGCATCTCAAGAGAAACAGCGATGTTGTGCTGTATATTAAAATAAACCTGAGCCTCAACCTGGTTATCATAGGCAGACCATAGGCTCCAACACAGCCTTCATCAAATGGTGCCAGTCATAATAAGTCTGTAAATGCATTGCCCATTGCCATAGGACTTGCTCAAAATACGGTGAGTCAGGACCTGATTCATTAGCAGCCTTCCGGAACAAAGATAGGTCTGCAAGAGGGGTAGGTATCCATGGCTGGTTAGCCGCATTGAGGCCCACATTAACTGGAAATGCCATGGTGGGCATGAGTCATCCCACACCTTATAGGTGGGATAGACCTTTCAGACCTCAGGGGATCACCACTTAGTGCTGCAAAGTATGAAGAGTTGCTGGACTTGAGTCCCTCTTAGTGACCTTGTAGGGGGTGAGGCAACTGCTTAATATCTAGGGTCGCATGCCAGTGATGACATGACCTTCACTGATAAATGAGATAATAGGGGCTAAAGAGATAGCTTAGAAGGTTAGAGAGCTATATGCTTTTATAGAATAGCTGAATCTGTTTCCCAGCACTCACATTGGGCTGCTCATAGCCACCTATAACTCCAGTTTCTGGATATCCAGTTTCTCCTGACCTCTGCAGACACCTACAGTTATATAGCACACACAAGCTATGGTGATTTTTCTCTTGTAATATGTAAATGATATCCTAAGGAATACATGGCATAAATGGCCCCTGTAGGCTACTTCTGTGGATAAACAATCATCTATATGTACTGGAGAGGACACAGATGTTTTCCAATTTTCTTATTAGTAATGGTGGAAAAAATTTATTCAGGGATTCCTAAGTGTCCATAAATTCAGAGTAAGAAATTGTGGTGTTCAGGTTTTCCTAGGTAGACGGAGCTGGATGGGTGTATTGCAGCATAATGAAACTATATACAGCTTAGTAGATACTAGGTCAGAAGTATAACAGCCTTTTTCAGTAGAGCTCAGTGGGGCCTGGCATCATGAGCGGTAAACCCAGAATTTCTTAGTAAATGAAACCAAAGTCTGAACAGTTAAATAGACTTTTATCAGACAAAGAGTAAGATGTCATTAATTAATCAACAAATTAAAGTCTTAGGTTGTTTCCTAGTCTATTCCAATATCACACAACTTAAATGTCTGTCTCCTTTATTATCTTCATTCTGACTTCCTTCTGGTAATTCTATTATTAAGAGTAGATATTTTATTCAAATGACAAATGTGGCCATTACTTCATAGCACTTTTCCCATAGCCTACATGGTGCCACAGAACCCAGCCTTTTATGTATAATCTCATACTTTATCATGCTCTGTAGTTTTCATCAGTTACATTACTTTTCCCTTTTATTTCATTTTTATAGGCATCTGTCCCTACATCTGATACAAAGGCTTTGCTCCTGAAGATGCCTTCACCCTTCAATATCCTTCCTTCTTTAGCATTATTAATTACTGTCTTGGTTACTGTTCTAATGCTGTGAGGAGACACCATGACCAAGGCAAATCTTATAAAAGAAACATGGCAGTAGCACCACGGGTACTGGAGAAGTAGCTGAGAGCTTTTACATGCTGGTCTTTAGGCAACAGGCAGAGAGAGAGACAGAGAGAGAGAGAGAGAGAGAGAGAGAGAGAGAGAGAGAGAGAGAGAGAGAGAGCGCACTTGGACTAGCACAGGCTTTGAAACTTCAAAGGCTACCGCCAGTGACACACCTCCTTTAAGAAAGACACACCTCTTAATCCTCAAAATATTTATCAGCTGGTAACCAAGCACACAAATATACGAGCCTGCTGAGGGGGATTCTCATCAAACAACCCTGATTACTTTATCATTAGTACAGAAGAATGCTGTGGGACGGTCTATATGTCAAATTGCTCTGATTGGTCAATAAATAAAACACTGATTGACCAGTGGCCAGGCAAGAAGTGTAGGCGGGACTAACAGAGAGGAGAATTGAGAGAAGAGGAAGGGGGGGGGATCACAACACTGCCAGCCGCCGCCATGACAAGCAGCATGTGAAGATGCCAGTAAGCTATGAGCCACGTGGCAAGGTATAAATTTATAAAAATGTATTAATTTAAGATATAAGAACAGTTAGCAAGAAGCCTGAGCCATTAGGCCATACAGTTTATAAATAATATAAGTGTCTTGTGTTTATAAGTGTGCTGTCGGACTGCTGGGGCTCAGTGGGACCCGGAGAGAAGCTCTCTAGCTAAAGAAGAATAATATAGACAACTCAGGAAAAAATAATATTTTGACTTATGGTTTTAGTACTCTGTATGTAGTTGCTTTGCCCCATGTACTTGAGTAGAACACCACGATGGCACAAGGATGTGGCAGAGGAAATACTTCACTGTCTGTTGGACAGGAAGCAGAGACAGGGGAAATACTATAATTTTCAGACTTTCTGTAGTTCCAGTGGGAAGGTACCCTGCAACCACATTCAAGGTAGATCTTCCCCACCCAATTAATCCTCTCAGTAAACATCCTTATCATACAAAATCACCCAGAAAAGTGACTTTCCAATCTCCTAGGTGATTTAAAGTGCAGTTAAACTGATAATGAAGATTAGTTACTACAAATACTTTCTGTGAAATCTAATCTTTATCAATACCAGCCTTCTGGTACTTGAGTTTTATTGCTTCTGATGTCATGATCTTAGTGTTTGACCTGCTCACACATATTCTTCTTTTTTGGTCTTCTCTGTTGCTATGATGAAATGTCCTGCTCAAAACAATGTAATAAAGGATGGTGTTATTTTAGATCACACTTTGAGGATATAGTCTACTGTGAAGAGAAAGTTATGGTGGCAGGAGTGTAAGGTAGCAGGCCACACTGTATTCACAGTCAAGGAGCAGGAGGAGTTGGATGCTGCTGACAAATTTCTTTTCCCCTTTTTATGTAGTCCAGGATCCAGCCCATGAAATGTCCCTGTCCACATTTAGGGTAGGCCTTTCCACTCAATTAAGTGAACATACCCAGATACTGATTTCATTTTTATAACTCCTCACAAACATATTCAGGTTCTCCCTTTCTGGGTAAGTCTAGGTTCTGATAAACTGACAATAAATAGAAACCATCATGTAAGATTAATATAATATATATATACTTAAGAATACTACAAGAGCACTATAGTATAAGAATACTTGCATAAGAACACCATAAATATTATATATACTACATAGATATGGTATGGTATTCTATATATGATATACTATGGTATTCTATATATGATAGTTGCATGAATATTTTATTGTTGTTGAACACCTTCATTATTTTATACTTGCAATTGTTCTTTTCAAATGACATTTGTAGCATTCTTTAGTTGTTTGTAGTGATTTGTGTAGGGTTGAGGATTCTGGGCTTTTCTCTATCCACAATAGCATGTTGCTCTTGTTTGGTTCATGTTTAGGCAGTCATGCCTGTGAGGCTTTATGACTATAGCTTCTGACATTACCAGGAGATGTAATCTCACAGCAAACACTCTGGCTCTTACAATCTTTTTGCCCTCCTCTTCCACAGTGATCCCTGAGATTCAGGTTCAGGAGTTATATTATACATGAATCCACTGGAACTGAAGTCCATAATTCTGCATTCTGTTTGGTTGTGGTTTTTTGTATTAACTACAAAGAGCAAAATCTTTCAGGCCCTGCTTATCCTTTTAAATTGTCATCATTTCCATCAGTACTATCACATCGTTTGCTTTTTACTCCCTCGCTCTTTAATTTTTTTGAGAACGTCATGCATGAGTACTGCATCAGTTGAGGGTAGGCTTGTGTATCATAATATCCAAACAGAATACGGGAAATATATTGATAGTACATTTTTAGAAAATGAGCAAAAATATTTTTAAAGATATTTTTAAAAATATTGTTTAGTTTTAAACTAAGACTGCAGTTAAAAATTCAGTGCCTGGAAAACCTGACTCAGAAACACTGATTTGACTCAGGTATATTCCAGGAAAGGACCCTCTATTTGAGCACTGATTTATTCTAAATAATCAAAATTTAGTATCACAAGTAATACAAATAACTTAAAATGTATAATAGTTTTAACAATCAAGTTTTATCCTACAAATTCTAAGACTTTTTTTTTTAGAAACACTCTCAAATGTCAGAAAATCATGACAGTGGTTATTTGGAGGATATATACATATATGGAGAATATATACACATACATGTATATATTTGGAGAATATACATATATATGCACGTGCATTGATATAGGATACTTTTCCAGATTTATTCAAGGACAAATGCTACTACTGATTGTTCTTTTACAGAATCCCTTAGCATGGCAATATATAATGTATGTAAATAGATGATTTTTCATTCTTCAAAGCATTTCCAACATGACTGCAAAAATAAATTTGTACTAACATCTGCTTTTCCAACCTATAAAATCTCAGGGGTCTTTCATCCCCATGCTTTTGTGAGCATATGACACCAAGGGTAATTAATGTGGGTTATCTTATGCAAACATGGCAGAATTTTAGCAGCTTTTTACTGATTGCTTTAAACTTTATTTTATTTTTAAACTTAGCATACAAAATACTACGTATCATAGTGTCATTTTGAACAAAGTATGTTGTAGTTAATTATTGTCTCCCTTTCCCTGATTTTTATAAGAAACCAAATAAATGTAATAACATTTAGAATAGTGATTTCTGAGTCAGTGAAAAACAGCTAGAAATATTCAGCAGTAAACAAGCAGTAGTGAGCACAAAATGTTTGTAAAGCATTTGCTTGTCAAATGTTCCCAGGAAATGATGTCTCTGACATAACCTAAGTAATGTACGGCAGTACTAGTCAAGATGGCTTGACTAATTTCTTAAATTAACCACAAAGTGTGATTACTCTGTCAGCTCATAAGGATTTGGTGGATAAATGTCAGCACTACATGTACAGATTTTCTTCTGATGTAATTTTTCTCAAATAAACGGAAATGTGTTGCCTATAAAAGCTCCATGAACCATTTTTTAGAAAGAATGCAAATGGTGTCCATATATGTATATATATATTTGTCTCTATATATTCTGGCTTAGTTTACTATCTGATCTGAAAATTACTGGCTTGTAAGGTGGGATATGCTTAACTTTTACAGGACCTATTACAGATTTTGTATAAGTAGACAGTTTTTTCTTTCAGTATTCACTTTGAAACTCAACACTTCCTATAATGAAAGAAATAGCCATTTCTTTTGTTCTTCATGCATACTTAGAATTATAATGGATTTCATTAAACATCAGTACATGGAGATACAAAACATACATTTATTCAAGAAATTAGAGTTACTTCTTACTATTTGGTACACTATAAATAATAAACAAAACCCACAAATAGCAATGATAATTGAACTTCCATCAACGTGCAATTAAATGAAAATTTATTTTTAACTATTTTATAGCCATTATTGAATTCTTCTCGATAGCTTTCTTTGTTCATCATAGACACTAAGATATAAACAACTTTGCTTCACCAATGACATACGGTTAATCATGTTACCTATGCTTTTTGTTTAGTTTCTGCCACAAAACTACACTTAGCTTACGATACATCAGAGATGACAGGCTTCATTTTGAGAACATCATGATTGGTCTGGAAATCCAGAAGATGAGCTTTAGGCATTTCTGAGCAACTTTATGACACTACAGGCAGCCTAAATACCCAGCCTCAGACACAGACATCCTTAAATTTTCTAAATAATCACCCTTCTTTCCTGTGTTTTTCTTATGTAAACTCCATCTATTTTGCAAGTTAGTCAGTTGAGATGCATTTCAAACTGTAATCTATTTTAAGATAATAAGTACGATCTTGCCCCAGACTTCCCTTCTGGAGCACAGCTCCCATCTTGCCCCAGACTTCCCTTCTGGAGCACAGGTGAGTGCCTTAGCTTGCCCTGGACCCCATCCCTGGGCACCAGCCACTCTGGGGAAGACCTGCCCAACTTGGCCCCAGGTTCTGGCCACTAGGCAGGTTCCCTTCTAGCCCCACAGGGAAGGTTCCCCTTCTCCAAGACCCCTGGCAGACCCTGCAGTCTCCATGCCCTGCCCCCATGCCCATCCACCTGAGCCCCAAGCCTCTTCCTGAGACTTAGAGGCTGGCCCCCAGCTCCCATCTTGCCCTGGAATTCCCTTCTGGAGCACAGGTGAGTGCCCTAGCTTGCCCTGGACCCCATCCCTGGGCACCAGCCACTCTGGGGAAGACCTGCCCAACTTGGCCCCAGGTTCTGGCCACTGGGCAGGTTCCCTTCTAGCCCCACCGGGAAGGATCCCCTTCTCCAAGACCCCTGGCAGACCCTGCAGTCTCCACACCCTGCCCCCACGCCCATCCGCCGGAGCCCCAAGCCTCTTCCTGAGACTTAGAGGCTGCCCCCCAGCTCCCATCCTGCCCTGGACTTCCCTTCTGGAACACACACACACACACACACACACACACACACAGAGAGAGAGAGAGAGAGAGAGAGAGAGAGAGAGAGAAGCTCCCATCTCGCCCCAGACTTCCAATTTGGACAAGAGAGCTCCCATCTGGACAAGAGAGAGAGACTTCCTGAATCTGTCAGCTCTGTCTGAACCAAGTGTGCGGATAAGGCTAAGAACGAACCACAAGGAGATGGGCAGACATCAAGGCAGAAACACATACAACAAAATGAATAGCAATACAGCATCACCAGGCCCTAGCCCTCCTCCAACACCTAGACCTGAACATCAGAAATTGAAAGAAGCAGAAGAAAATAGCCTTATGAATGACATCATGAAGAAGCTAGAGGCTTGTGTAGAGGAAAAGACAAAAAAATGTGAAGAACGCTGTAAACAACTAGAGGAAAGGGCAAACAAATTAGAAGAAATCAATAAAGTCCTAGAAGAAAACAATAAAGTACTGAAAGAAAATCAAGAAAAATCAATGAAACAAATGAAGGAAACAGTCCAAGACCTGAAAAGGGAAATAGAAAAAATGAAGAAGACACAAACAGAGGGAATGCTGGAAATAGAAAATCTGAGTAAACGATTGGGAACTTCAGATGCAAGTATAATCAACAGAATGCAAGAGATGGAAGAGAGGATCTCTAGCGTTGAAGATACAGTAGAAGAAATAGATTCATCAGTCAAAGAAAACACTAAAGCCAACAAAGTCATGAACCAAAATGTGCAAGAAATTTGGGACACCATGAAAAGACCAAACCTATGAATAACAGGGGTAGAAGAAGGAGAAGAATACCAACTCAAGGGCACAAAAAATATGTTCAACAAGATCATAGAAGAAAACTTTTCCAACTTAAAGAAGGAAATGCCTATGAAGATACAAGAAACCTATAGAACACCAAACAGACTAGATCCCCCAAAAAAGTCCCCTCACCACATAATAATTAAACAACTAAATGTACAGAATAAAGAAAGAATATTAAGAGCAGCAAAGGAAAAAGACCAAGTGACATATAAAGGCAAACCTATCAGAATAACACCCGATTTCTCAATGGAGACTTTGAAAGCCAGAAGGACCTGGACAGATGTAATGCAGACACTAAGAGACCATGGATGTCAGCCTAGACTAATATACCCAGCAAAACTTTCAATCATCATAGATGGAGTGAACAAGACATTCCATGACAAAGCCAGATTTAAACAATACTTATCCACAAACCCAGCCCTACAGAAAGCACTAGAAGGAAAATTCCAACCTAAGGAAGTCAGATACACCCTCGAAAACACAGGCAATAGATAAAGCCACAGCAGTAAACCCCAACGAAGAGAAGTACACACACCTCACCACCAAAAAATAACAGGAATGAACAATCACTGGTCATTAATATCCCTCAATATCAATGGACTTAATTCACCTATAAAAAGACATAGGCTTACAGAATGGATACGAAAGCAGGACCCATCTTTCTGCTGCATACAAGAAACACATCTCAAATTCAAAGATAGACACTACCTAAAAATAAAAGGCTGGGAAAAGACTTTCCAATCAAACGGTCTTAAGAAACAAGCGGGTGTAGCCATCCTGATATCCAGCAAAATAGACTTCAAACTAAAATCAATCAAAAGAGATCAAGAAGGGCATTACATACTCATCACAGGAAAGATCCACCAAGATAAAGTCTCAATTCTGAACATTTATGCCCCAAACACAAGGGCACCCACATATGTAAAAGAAACATTACTAAAGCTTAAATCACATATAAAACCCCACACATTGATAGTGGGAGACCTCAACACCCCACTTTCACCACTGGACAGATCTCCCAAATTGAAACTTAACAGAGAAATAAAAGACTTAACTGATGTCATGACTCAAATGGACTTAATCGATATCTACAGAACATTCCATCCTAACAAAAAAGAATATACCTTATTCTCAGCACCCCATGGAACCTTCTCTAAAATCAACCACATACTTGGCCACAAAACAAATCTAAACATATACAAAACAATTGGAATAACCTCCTGTGTTCTATAAGACCACCATGGTCTAAAGTTGGATTTCAACAACAACAAAAACTACAGAAAACTTACAATCTCATGGAAACTGAATAATACCCAACTGAATCACCAATGGGTTAAGGAAGAAATAAAGAAAGAAATTAAAGACTTCCTAGAGATCAACGAAAATGAAGACACCACATATCCAAACCTATGGGACACTATGAAAGCAGTACTAAGAGGGAAATTCATAGCACTAAATGCCCACATAAATAAGTTGGAGAAATCTCACACTAGTGACTTAACAGCACACCTGAAAGCTCTAGAACAAGAAGAAGCAAAGTCTCCCAGGAAAAATAAACACCAGGAAATTATCAAAGTGAGAGCTGAAATCAATAAAATAGAAACAAAGAGAACAATATAAAAAATTAATGAAACAAAGAGTTGGTTCTTTGAGAAAATCAACAAGATAGACAAGCCCTTATCCAAACTAACCAAAAGACAGAGAGAGAGCATCCAAATCAACAAAATCAGAAATGAAAAGGGGGACATAACAACAGACATTGAGGAAATCCAGAGAATCATCAGGTCATATTTCAAAAACCTCTATTCCACAAAACTGGAAAACCTAAAAGAAATGGTTAATTTTCTGGATAGGTACCACATACCTAAGTTAAATCAAGACCAGATAAACTATTTAAATAGTCCAATAACCCCTAACGAAATAGAAATAGTCATTAAAAGTCTCCCAACCAAAAAAAGCCCAGGACCAGATGGTTTCAGCGCAGAATTCTACCAGATCTTCAAAGAAGAGTTAATACCAATACTCTCTAAATTGTTCCACACAATAGAAACAGAAGAAACATTACCAAACTCCTTCTATGAGGTTACAATTACCCTGATTCCTAAACCAAACAAGGATACAACAAAGAAAGAGAACTACAGACCAATCTCCCTCATGAACATTGATGCAAAAATACTCAATAAAATACTGGCAAACAGACTCCAAGAACACATCAAAACAATTATCCACCTAACAAGTAGGATTCATTCCAGGGATGCAAGGGTGGTTTAACATATGAAAGTCCGTCAATGTAATACACCATATAAACAAACTCAAAGAAAAAAACCACATGATCATCTCACTAGATGCAGAAAAGGCATTTGACAAAATCCAACATCCCTTCATGATAAAGGTCTTGGAGCGATCAGGAATACAGGGAACATACCTAAACATAATAAAGGCAATTTACAGCAAGCCAACAGCCAACATCAAATTAAATGGAGAGAAACTCAAAGCAATTCTACTAAAATCAGGAACAAGGCAAGGCTGTCCACTCTCCCCATACTTATTCAATATAGTACTTGAAGTTCTAGCCAGAGCAATAAGACAACATAAGGAGATTAAGGGGATACAAATTGGAAAGGAAGATGTCAAGCTTTCCCTATTTGCAGATGACATGATAGTATACTTGAGCAACCCCAAAGATTCCACCAAGGAACTGATACAGCTTATAAACACCTTCAGCAACATAGCAGGATACAAGATCAACTCAAAAAAATCAGTAGCCCTCCTATATACAATGGACAAAGAAGCGGAGAAGGAAATCAGAGATACATCACCCTTTACTATAGCCACAAATGACATAAAATACCTTGGGGTAACACTAACCAAGCAAGTGAAGGACCTATATGACAAAAACTTTAAGTCCCTGAAAAAAGAAATTGAAGAAGATGTCAGAAAATGGAAAGATCTCCCATGCTCATGGATAGGCAGGACTAACATAGTAAAAATGGCAATCTTACCAAAAGCAATCTACAGATTCAATGCAATCCCCATCAAAATACCAACACAATTCTTCACAGACCTGTAAAGAATAATACTCAACTTTATACGGAAAAACAAAAAACCCAGGATAGCCAAAAGAATCCTGTACAATAACACAACCTCTGGAGGCATCATGATCCCTGACTTCAAGCTCTACTATAGAGCTACAGTAATAAAAACAGCTTGGTACTGGCATAAAAACCGACATGTGGACCAATGGAATCGAATTGAAGACCCTGACATTAATCCGCACACCTATGAACATATAATTTTTGACAAAGAAGCCAAAAGTGCACAATGGAAAAAAGAAAGCATCTTCAACAAATGGTGCTGGCAAAACTGGATATCAACATGTAGAAGGCTGCAAATAGATCCATATCTATCACCGTGCACAAAACTTAAGTCCAAGTGGATCAAGGACCTCAACATAAATCCAGCTACTCTGAACCTGCTAGAAGAGAAAGTAGGAAGTAGTCTTGAACACATTGGCATAGGAGACCACTTCCTAAATAGAACATCAGTAGCACAGACTCTGAGAGAAACAATCAATCAATGGGACCTCTTGAAACTGAGAAGCTTTTGTAGAGCAAAGGATACGGTCAACAAGGCAAAGCGACAGCCTACAGAATGGGAAAAGATCTTCACCAACCCCACATCTGACAGAGGACTGATATCCAGAATATATAAGGAACTCAAGAAATTAGACATCAAAATGCCCAACAGTCCAATTAAGAAATGGGCTATAGAACTAAACAGAGAATTCTCAACAGAGGAAACTCAAATGGCTGAAAGACATTTAAGGAATTGCTCAACATCCCTAATCATCAGGGAAATGCAAATCAAAACAACTCTGAGATACCACCTTACGCCTGTCAGAATGGCTAAGATCAAAAACACTGAAGACACCTTATGCTGGAGAGGATGTGGAGCTAGGGGAACTCTCCTCCACTGCTGGTGGGAATGCAAGTTTGTACAACCACTTTGGAAATCAATATGGCCCTTCTTAGAAAATTGGGAATCCATCTCCCCCAAGATCCAGCTATACCACTCTTGGGCATATACCCAAGGAATGCTCAACCACACCACAAGAGCACTTGTTCAGCTATGTTCATATCAGCATTGTTTGTAATAGCCAGAACATGGAAACAACCTAGATGCCCTTCAACTGAAGAATGGATAAACAAAATGTGGTACATATACACAATGGAATACTACTCAGCAGAGAAAAACAATGACATCATGAGGTTTGCAGACAAATGGATGGATCTAGAAAAAATCATCCTGAGTGAGGTAACCCAGACTCAGAAAGACAAACATGGTATGTACTCACTCATAGCAGGATACTAGATGTGGAACAAGGATGACTGGACTGCTACTCACATCACCAGGGAGGCTACCTGGAAAACAGGACCCCAAGAAAGACACGGGGATCGCCCAATGACAGAAAAATGGAATGAGATCTACATGAACAGCCTGGACATGAGTGGGGGTAGTGAAGGGCGAGGGTCGAGGGAAAGAGAGCTTGGGGGAGTGGGAGATCCCAGCTGGTTCAACAACAGAGAGGGAGAACAAGGAATAGGAGATCATGGTAAATGAAGACCACATGAGAATAGGAAGAAGCAAAGTGCTAGAGAGGCCCACAGAAATCCACAAAGATACCCCCACAACAGACTGCTGACAATGGTCGAGAGACAGCCCGAACTGACCTACTCTGGTGATGGGATGGCCAAACACCCTAATTGTCGTGCTAGAAACCTCATCCAACTACTGAGGGATCTGGATGCAGAGATCCATGACTAGGCCCTGGGTGGATCTCTGGGAGTCCAATTAGTGAGAATGAGGAGGGTTTATATGAGTGAGAATTGTTGAGACCAAGATTGGATAAAGCACAGGGACAAATAGCCAAACGAACGGAAACACATGAAATATGAACCAATGGCTGAGGGGTCACCAACTGGATCAGGCCCTCTGAGTGGGTGAGACAGTTGATTGGCCTGATCTGTTTGGGAGGCATCCAGGCAGTGGGACCGGGTCCTGTGCTCATTGCATGAGTCAGCTGTTTGAAACCTGGGGCCTATGCAGGATCGCTTGGCTCGGCCTGGGAGGAGGGGACTGGACCTACCTGGACTGAGTCTACCAGGTTGATCTCAGTCTGCGGGGAAGGCTTTGCCCTGGAGGAGATGGGAATGGGGGGCAGGCTGGGGGGAAGGTGAGGGGGTGCGAGGGGGGAGAACAAGGGAATCCGTGGCTGTTATGTAGAACTGAATTGTATTGCAAAATAAAAATTTAAAAAAAAGATAATAAGTACATCACATTTGTATCAATTCATTCAAAGAGGGTTCAAATTTTTAAAAATTACCACAATTTATAAAAGCAGCAAATATGCTACTGTAAAAATAATACTCAAACAATCATAAAAATATAAATATTATTGAAATATATTGTATATTTAAAGCATTAAGGATGTGGTTATGAAATATTGTTTAATTCTCTGCTATGTTCTTCTATAGTTAAGACCATAACTCTTTATTGATATTTATCTAATGGATACTTACATTTCATATTTTTTCCCCAGTAACCCGTAATATGTGTTCACAGCCAAGCTCTGGCTACTTGACTGGGTAAAATCTCTTTTCTCTGTTCATTACATCAATCCATGAAAATTTAATGATATCACCTAAGTGAAAGACACTGTTTTAGGGACAAGGGCTGCAAAACAGTAAGCACTGGCATTTCAATGTATATAATTAATTATCAGATAAGCAACCAAATATATTGGCATATTGCTTAACTATTAATAACACACTAATTTTTATGCTTTTTTATCATTGAGATTATATTTCTTCATTTTTCTCCCTTCAGACCCTCCCATATACCTCTCCCCAATTCCTTCAAATTCATGGACTCTTTTTTCACTAATTGTTGCTGCATGCTTATATGTATAAGTATGTGCATATATTCCTAACTATAACCTGTTCAGTCTAGATAATCTTACTTGCCCAAGTTTTCACAGCTGAGTACTTCGCACTAGACAACCAATTGGTGTGCTCTTCCCCGGGGAGGACCACCTCTCCCACTCCCAGCATTCTTCATTTGCCTATAGTTCTTTGTATAGGGTTGATGACTTGTTGGCTTTTCCCTGTTCCTTTTGGCATGCTCATTGTGTCATCCTTTTCAGCTCACATTTGGGTAGTCATGTTGGTGAGACTTTATGGGTGTAGCTTCTGATGATACTAGGAGACACAATCTCACAGCAAACTCCCTGATGTTCTGGCTCTAACCATCTTTCTGCCTCATCTTCCACAATATTCATTGAACCTTATGTGCAGGGGTGTTTGGTAGCTATATCCATTAGGACTCTGCATTTTTTATTGTAGTGGTTTTCTGTAATTGTCTCCGTCAGTTGCAAAGAGAAGTTTCCTTGATGAGAAGTGAAGACTACACTTATGTGTGGATTTAAGGAGAAACATTTAGGTTGTAGCCAGAGATTATGCTGGTTTAGCAAATTAGAAGATGTAAATTCTCCTCTAATCACATGACTTCACTAGCGGTAGTTAGCTAGCATGGTTTCTCTTTTGTCGAGTGGGTTTTAAGTCCAATAGAGAGCTCTTGGTTACTGCCAATGTATGTGTGCCACTACTGCATGCTTAGGGTTCTTGTGCCATGCTGGTCATTGATGTAGCTTATAGACATCAAGCTGTGCAGGAATGTTGGTTGCTTCCCTCCTTTGGAAGCTTGCATGGTGCCTTCTGGTACCATGAAAGCTCACCCTCAGAGAGGGGGAATTCAGGTCAGTTCCAGCTCAGGAGCCTATGGGCCCTGTACTGGTTAGTTTCTTGTGTCAACTTGCCACAAGTGAGAATGATTAGAGAGAAAGGAGCCTCAGTTGATGAAATGCCACCATGGGATCCAGCTGTAAGGAGTTTTCTTAATTAGTGATCAATGGGGGAGGTCCCATTCCACGTGGGTGGTGCCATTCCTGGCCTGGTGGTCCTGGATTCTAAAGAAAGCAGGCTGAGCAAGCCAGGGAAGCAAGCAGTAAGCAGCACCCCTCTATAGCCTCTGCATCAGTTCCTGTGTTGTGGGATATTTGATTGCACTGTGAAACTCCAAGACTGTTAATAAAATTAACCTTGACTCAGGGTGGAGCCAGCAACTAGTTGACAAGAATTAGCCATATAGAGTACAGAAGACCCAGGGAAATGGATAGAGTTGCACAGGAAGTAGTAGGGAGAGACTTGGAGATTTTGTAGTCTTTTTGGTCTGGAATATGTGGAAAGAGATGCTCTCTTGCTGGGTCTCTGACCAAAAAAAAGGTCAGCTGGTTGCTTCTTGGTTTCTCTGATCTAACAGGTTTTCACCCCAATATCTGACACTCGAGTCTTTGTTGACAAATAGAATAATAGAGACTTAGTTAAAACCTACATATTGTGGCTGCAGCAGAGCCAATGCCTTGGAACTGGAAGTCCCTCCAAGCTGTGGCCTGAGTGGTTGGTGGGATGCTGACTGCTGGTGCTGCAGACCATAGTTAAAATATCAGTAGATTCAGGTGCAGCTACTAAACTGACAGAAAACACTCCTGCTTCCAGGATCCTGCCCTGTTTGAGTTCCTGTCCTGATTTCCTTCAGTGATGAACAGCAATGTGGAAGTGTAAGCTTGCTCCTCCCCAGCTTGCTTTATGATGATGGTGTTTTGTCACAGCAATAGAAACCCTAAGACAGGTACATGCCTGAAGTGCATGGTGTCATTTTTGTTTTTAATAAAACCACTTAGTACAGGGCTATTGATTCCACATTTTATTTGACTACTACCTTACCTAAGATTATGGTATTTTGTGAAGAAAATATTTTATTCAAAATCTGAAAATCAAAAATGGGCCATGAATTAAGAACAGAAGAGGATTTTCAGATTTTGAATAAAATATTTTCTTCACAAAATACCATAATCTTAGGTAAGGTAGTAGTCAAATAAAACATGGAATCAATAGCCCTGTACTAAGTGGTTTTATTAAAAACAAAAATGACACCATGCACTTCAGGCTCTGGATAAGTGAGACAGTTGATGAGCTTGAATTGTTTAGGAGGCCCCCAGGCAGTGGAGCCAGGACCTGTCCTTGGTGCATGAGCTGGCTGTTTGGAACCTAGGGCCTATGTTGAGACACTTTGCTCAGCCTTGGTGCAGGGAGGAGGGGACTGGACCAGCCTCAACTGAATCTACCAGGCTGGGCTGAATGCCCAGGGGAGACCTTGCCTTGGAGGAGGTGGGAATGGGGGGCAAGGCTGGGGGTGGGAGGACAGGGGAATCTGGGGCTGATATGTAAAATTAAAGTAATTATAAAATAAAAATATTTATATATAAAAAAGAACAGAATAGGTAGACATTCCAAAAGAATGAAAGAGGAAAACAGGGTGGAGTATGATCAAAATATATGTTTATGTGGAACTACCATAAGGAAACCCATTACTTAGTACAAGTAATATATGCTAATTAGGTAATGAAGAGACTAAAGACCAAAGGCTTAAATGAGGAATGAACTTTATAGAATATTTCAAATAGCTTTCAGTCAGAAAAAACTTCAGAGATATGTGTATCATGTATGGTAGAAGAGTATCCTATCTTGAAATCTAATGTTTTTTTTTTTTCTGGGAAATTATGGGCACATATTATCAACAGGTATTCTATGGGCATAAGCAGCTTCTGTATTTCTAATACTCCTATTGCTACAGTTTCCATCCTCTCAATGGAACAGTTACAAAGATTTATTGTAACCCTAAGTGTTTTGGTACCTAAATCTCCATAGTACATTCTTGGAGAGATGCATTGACATGAACCTCAATATTTAAATTACACCCAGATACTAGATTCATCCAAAAGAGATAACACTTTTTTATAATGTGCTCATACCTATTACATTTTTCTTTTTAATAACTTATTTGTTTTTACTTTATGTGTATTGGTGTTTTGCCTGTGTGTATGTCTGTGTGAGTAGTGTCAAGTAAGTCCCTTGGAATTGGAGTTACAGACAATTGTGAGCTGCCATGTGGATGCTGGGAATTGAACCTGGGTCCTTTGGAAGAGCAGTCAGTGCTCTTAACCTGAGCTATCTCTCCAGCTCCCATCATATTTTTCTTAATTGCCTAATTGATAAGGGCAAATGACTGAATTTAGACTTCCACTAAATGTTGATAGAGGCAGAAAGATGAAGTGTATTTCAGATGATTACACATTACATTAAACTCTCTACACTGTCCATTAAAAGGTTAGTCTGGGAAACAAAGTTGAATCATTTGAATAATGAAACATTAAGAATATATTTCTAAGTTAAGATAAATTATGTTATTTTTGACCTCAATTAACATTATTAATCAGGTATGGACTGCATCTTCTAACTGACAGTCAGAGTAAGTGGCCAGTATTATCAGTCACTGCCAATCATATTTCTTAGTCTTCAACAAGTTTTAAACTTCTAAAAAATATGTGATGCTTTCCATAAATTAGAATGCTGTTACCAAGTGTAGGTCAATCTAACATTGCAATGGGATTAAAAAGAAAAAAATGTTCTCATGTCATAGAAGTTAACAAAGATAAAGCATAAAACTTTATAGCATGGAATTTTAATGTTACTAATGTTGCTTATGTTTGCACACATGTATACAAAAATATTATTTCATGAGAAATTATAAGTATTTGGAAACTCAATGATTTATTACTTGATTTATTTGTGTTTATTTTGATATGTTTAGATACTTAGATGAGAATTAACATAATTAAATGACTACTTGTGAAAACCTTTAAGGTAGTTCATCAGAGTTGTCTTTAGAAAAGATCAACATAATTATAGTACATAAACATAAAATGAAATGTAGTAGGAAACACATTTTATTTAGATTTTTAAAAGATAAACTCAAACTATAAAACTTTTGAGAAGTAATATTTTGCAGTTACATATATAACCTCATATATAATAAAAGTGGCATTTCATATCAGTGAGGAGAGGACGGATAACATGATACATGAAACAGATTGGTGCTATACCAAAATCATACACCCCTTAGATGGCTGAGATCTAATGAATGATGGCTGCTGACACTGAACAATACTACAGTACTGTCATGCTGTTTCAGCTTTCAAACTCTGCCATGGAAATAAATGAGACTGTGGGATCTGCATAATACTCTATTTTTGAGAAAAATACTGTTTCCCCTTTCCATTGTGTGTGTGTTGGCTCCTAATGAGCAATATACTGAGTAGTAACATTATTTCCAAGATACCTCTATGCATTGTGCCATGCACAAGGCTTTTAACCACATTAGCTATATTTTCTTTTTTTAATTAAGAAAATTTTTATTTATTTTAACAGATCCCCCTCTCTTCCCTCCTCCTGCTTCCGAACCTTCCCTGCAACCTACCTCCATTCCTTCCTCCAACAAGGTAAGGCCTCCCATGGGGAGTCAGCACAGCCTAGTATGTTCAGGTGAAGCAGGTCCAAGCCCCTCCCTCTGTATCAAGGCTATACAAGGTGTCCCACCAAAGGTAGTGGGCTCCAAAAAGCAAGATTATATACCAGGGATGTATCCTGATGCTACTGCCAGGGGTCCCTTAAGCAGATCAAGCTACACAACTGTCTCGCTTATGTGGAGGGCCTAATCCAGTCCCATGGAGGCTCCATGGCTGTTGGTCTAAAGTTCATGAGTTTCCACTAGTTTGGTTTGGTTGTCTCTGTAGGTCTCCCCATCATGATCTTGATGCCTCTTGCTCATAGAATCCTTCTCTCTCTCTGACTGGACTCTTGGAGTTCAGCCTGGTGCTCGGCTGTGGATCTCCACATCTGCTTCCATCAGTTACTGGATGAAGGCTCTATGATGACAGTTAGGGTATTCACCCCTCTGATTACTGGGGTAAGCCAGTTCAGTCACCCTCTCCCACTATTGCTAGTAGTCTAAGTTGGGGACATCCTTGTGGATTCTTGGGAACTTCCCTAGCACTAGGTTTCTCCCTATCCCCATGATGTCTCCCTCTATCAACATATCTCTTTCATTGCTCTCCCACTCTGTCCCTGTTCCAGCTCTACCATCCCTTATGTTCTCATCCTCCATTCCCTACCCTCTATTGCCCACCTCCTCAACCCTCAGTTTACTCAGGAGATCTCATCTATTTCCCTTTTGCAGGGCAATCTATGCATCTCTCTTAGGATCCTCCTTGTTACTTAGCTTGTCTGGAATTGTAGGTTGTAGTCTGGTTATACTTTGCTTTAAATCTAGTATTCACTTGTGAGTGAGTATATACCATGTTTGTCTTTCTGAGTCTGGGTTACCTCACTCAGATATATTCTAGTTCCATTTATTTGCCTGCAAATTTCATGATATTGTTTTTTTACTGCTAAGTAGTACTTCATTGTGTATATGTACCACATTTTCTTTATCCATTCTTCAGTTGAGGGGCATCTAGGTGGTTTCCTAGATAGGTTATGGCTATTATGGATAATGCTGCTATGAACATAGTTGAGCAAGTGTCCTTGTGGTATAATTGAGCATTCCTTGGGTATATGCCCTAGAGTGGTTATCATTTGGTCTTGAGGTAGATTGATTCCCAATTTTCTGAGAAACTGTCATACTGATTTCCAAAGTGGCTGTACAAGTTTGCACTCCCACCAACAGTGGAAGAGTGTTCCCCTTGCTCCACATCCTCTCCAACATAGACTGTCATCAGTGTTTTTGATCTCAGCCATTCTGACAGGTGTAAGATGGTATCTCAGAGTCATTTTCATTTGCATTTCCCTGATGACTAAGGATGTTGAGCATTTCCTTAAATGTCTTTTGGCCATTTGAGACTCTTCTGTTGAGAATTCCGTTTAGCTCTGTAGCACATTTTTAATTGGATTGTTTGGTATTTTGATGTCTAGTTTCTTCAATTCTTTATTTATTTTAGAGATCAGCCCTCTGTCAGATGTGGGGTTGGTGAAGATCTTTTCTCATTCTGTAGGGTGTTGTTTTGTCTTATTTACTGTGTCCTTTGCCCTACAGAAGCTTCACAGTTTCAGGAGGTCCCATTTATTAATTGTTGCTATCAATGTCTATGCTACTGGTATTATATTTAGGAAGAGGTCTCCTGTAGCAATGTGTTCCAGGCGACTTCCTACTTTCTCTTCTATCAGGTTCATTGTAACAGAATTTTTTTTTTTTTGATTTTTCGAGACAAGGTTTCTCTGTTGCTTTGCGCCTTTTCTGGAACTCGCTTTGGAGACCAGGCTGGCCTCGAACTCACAGAGATCCGCCTGCCTCTGCCTCCCGAGTGCTGGGATTAAAGGCGTGCACCACCAACGCCCGGCTCATTGTAACAGAATTTATGTTGAGGTCTTTGATCTACTTGGACTTAAGTTTTGTGCATGTTGATAGAAATGGATCTATTTATAGTCTTCTACATGTTGGTATCCAGTTATGCCAGCACCATTTGTTGAAGATGCTTTCTTTTTTCCATTGTACAGTTTTGGGTTCTTTGTAAAAAATCAGATGTTCATAGGTGTGTGGATTAATGTCAGGGTTTTCAATTCAATTCCATTGGTCCACATGTCAGTTTTTGTGCCAATACCAAGCTGTTTTTATTATTATAGCTCTATAGTAGAGCTTGAATTTAGTTTGGTGATGCCTCCAGAAGTTGCTTTATTGTAAAGGATTGTTTCAGCTATCCTAGGATTTTTGTTTTTATATATGAAGTTGAATTTTGTTCTTTTGAGGTCTGTGAAGAATTGTGTTGGTAGTTTGATGGGGATTGCATTGAATCTGTAGACTAGTTTTGGTAACATTGCCATTTTTACTATGCTAATCCTACCTATCCATGAGCATGGGAGATCTTTCCATTTTCTGATATATTCTTCAATCTCTTTCTTTAAAGACTTACAGTTCTTGTCTTACAGTTCTTTCACTTGCTTAGTTAGAATTACTCTAAGCTATTTTTTATTATTTGTGGTTATTGTAAAGGGTGCTGTTTCTCTGATTTCGTTCTTGGCCCATTTATCATTTGTATATAGGAGGGCTAGTAATTTTTTTTTTTTTAGTTAACCTTGTATCCGGCTACCTTACTGAAGGAGTTTATCAGCTGTAGGAGTTCCCTGGTAGAATTCATGGGGTCACTTATGTATACTATCATATTGTCTGCAAATAATAAAAGTTTGACTTCTTCCTTTACTCTTGATCTCCTTTTGTTGTCTTATTGCTCTAGCTAGAATTTCGAGTACTATATTGAATAGATAAGTGGAGAGTGGACAGCCTTGTCTTGTTCCTGATTTTAGTGGAATCAATTTGAGTTTCTCTCCATTTAATTTGATGTTGGCTGTTGGCTTGCTGTAATTGCCTTTATTATATTTAGGTATGTTCCTTGTATTCCTGATCTCTCCAAGACCTTTATCATGAAGGGGTATTGGATTTTGTCAAAGGCTTTTTCAGCATCTAATGAGATGATCATGTGGTTTTTTTTCTTTCAGTTTGTTTATATGATAGATTATATTGACAGATTTTCATATGTTGAAACATCCTTACATCTTTGGGATGAAGCCTATTTGATCATGGTGGATAATTTTTTTTTGATGTGTTCTTGGACTAGGTTTGCCAGTATTTTATTGGGTATTTTTGCATCAGTGTTCATGAGGGAGATTGTTCTGTAATTCTCTTTCTTTGTGACATCTTTCCATGGTTTGAGTGTCAGGGTAACTGTATCCTCACAAAAAGAGTATTGGTATCAGCTATTCTTAGAAATTCTGGTAGAATTCTGTGCTGAAACTATTTGGCCCTTTGCTTTTTTTCTTTTTTTTTTGGTTGGAAAAATTTTAATGACTGTTTCTATTTCCTTAGGGATTATAGGTCTATTTAAGTTGTTTATCTGGTCTTAATTTAATTTTGGTAAGTGGTAACTATCCAGAAAATTGTCCATTTCTTTTAGATTTTTCAGTTTTGTGGAGTACAGGTTTTTGAGATATGACTGATGATTCTCTGGATTTCCTCCTTGTTTCTTGTTACGTCTCCCTTTTCATTTCTGATTTTGTTAATTTGGATGTTCTCTCTCTGCCTTTTGGCTAGTTTGAATAAGGGTTTCTTTATCTTGTTGGTTTTTTCAAAGAACCAACTCTTTGTTTCATTGATTCTTTGTATTGTTCTCCTTGTTTCTATTTTATTGATTTCAGCCCTGAATTTGATTATTTCCTGGCATCTATTTCTCCTGGGTGAGTTTGCTTCTTTTTGTTCTAAAGCTTTCAGATGTGCTGTTAAATCACTAGTGTGAGATTTCTCCAACTTCTTTATGCAGATATTTAATGCTATGAATTTTCCTCTTATACTGCTTTATTTGTGTCCCATCAGTTTGGGTATGTTGTACATTCATATTCATTGAATTCTAGGAAGTCTTTAATTTCTTTCTTTATCTCTTCCTTGATCCATGGTGATTCAGTTGATCATTATTTAGTTTCCATGATATTGAAGGCATTCTGTAATTTTTGTTGTTGTGGAAATCTAACTTTAAGTCATGGTGGTCTGATAAAATACAGATTATTCCAATTTTTTGTATCTGTTGAGATTTTCTTTGTGACTGAGTAGGTGGTCAATTTTAGAGAAGGTTTTATGGGGTGCTGAGAAGAACATATATTCTTTTGTGTTAGGGTGAAATGTTCTGTGGATGTCTATTAAGTCCATTTGAGTCATAACATCATTTAAGTCCCTTATTTCTCTGTTAAGTTTCTGTCTGGCAGACCTGTCCATTGGTGAGAGTGGGGTGCTGAAGTCTGCCACTACTAGTGTGTGGGGTTTGATGTGTGATTTTAGCTTTAGTAATGTTTCTTTTACATATGTGAGTGCCCTTGTATTTGAAGCATAAATGTTCAGAATTGAGACTTCATCTTGATGGATTTTTCCTATGATAAATATGTAATGTTCTTCCTGATCTTTTTTGATTGATTTTAGTTTGAAGTCTATTTTGTTAGATATTCTTCTTAAATCCATTTGATTGGAAATTTTTTTTCCAGCCTTTTACTCTGAGGTAGTATCTGTCCTTGAATTTGAAGTGTGTTTCTTGTATGCAGCAGAAGTTTGGATCCTGTTTTTGTATCCATCTGTTATCCTGTGTCTTTTTCTAGGCAAATTGAGTCCACTGATATTAGGGAATAATAATGACCAGTGATTGTTAGATTGTTAATTCCTGTTATCTTTTGGTGGTAACGTGTGTGTGTGTGTGTGTGTGTGTGTGTGTGTGTGTGTTTCCCTTCTTTGGAATTTGCTGTTGTGGGGTCATCTATTGCCTGTGTTTTCCTGGGTGCATCTAACTACCTTAGGTTGGAGTTTTCCTTCTAGTCTTTTCTGTAGGGCTGTATTAGTGGATAGGTATTATTTAAATCTGGTTTTGTCTTGGAATATCTTGTGCACTCCGTCTATGGTGATTGAAAGCTTTGCTGGGTATAGCAGTCTGGGCTGGCATCCATGGTCTCTTACTGTCTGCATAACATCTGTCCAGGACTTTCTGGCTTTCAGAGTCTCCATTGAGAAGTCAGGTGTTATTCTGATAGGTCTGCCTTTATAAGTCACTTGGCATTTTTTCCTTTGCTGCTCTTAGTATTCTCTCTTTAGTCTGTATGTTTAGTGGTTTGATTATTATGTGGTGAGGGGACTTTTTTGGGGGGTCTTATCTATTTGGTGTCCTATAAGCTTCCTGTCTCTTCATAGGTATTTCCTTATTTAAGTTGGGAAAGTTTTCTTCTATGATTTTGTTGAATATATTTTCTGTGCCTTTGTGTCCTTCTTTATCCCTATTTTTCTTAGGTTTGACCTTTTCATGGTGTCCCAGATTTTCTGGACGTTTTGTGTTATGACTTTTTTGGCTTTAGTGTTTTGTTTGACTGATGAATCTGTTTCTTATGTTGTATCCTCCATGCCAGAGGTTCTCTCTTCCATCTCTTGTATTCTGCTAGTGATGCTTGCATCTGTGTTTCCTGTTCATTTGCTCAGATTTTGTATTTCCAGCATTCCCTCTGTTTGTGTCTTCTTCATTGTTTCCATTTCACTTTTCAGGTCTTGAACTGTTTTCTTCACTGTTTAATTGCTCTTTCTTTTTTTTCTTTAAGGAATTTATTGATTTCTTCCAATTTTTTTGTCTTTCCTCAATTTCCTTAAGGGAATTTTTCATTTCCCCTTTAAAGGCCTCTATAATCTTCATAAAGCTACTTTTTTCATAAATTTATTTTTAAGGTTTGTTTCTTCTGCTTCTTCTATGTTGTGATGTTCATGTCTTGCTGTTGTAGAACTGATAATTTGTGGTGGTGCCACATTGCTCTTTATGTTGTTGTATGTATTTTTTCACTGGTGTCTACTCACCTCTTCCTCTAATAGCTGCAAGGGGTGTCTATGTCTGAGAGAGCTGCTCTTGCTCCAATCTATGCTTGTCATGTCTGTGTCTCAGGGGGCCACTCTTGGTCTAATTGGAGCTCTTGGTCTAATTGGAAGTGGAGAATTCTGTGTCTCAGGGAGCCACTCTTGGTTCAATCAAAGCTGGCAGATTCTGTGTCTCAGGGAGCCACTGAGGTCACAGGGGGATGAGTGGGTTTGGAGTAGGGAGTGAGCCTTGTAGATTGCAGGGTCCAATAGGGGATGTTGGTGGGGAAGCCTGCAAGCAGGAGCCTCTCCTGCTGGCCTGCAAATGGAGCAGTGATGGGTGGGGTTGGGGGACACAAGTTGTTCCCCAGGGCCTAGACCCTAGAGGCAGAACTCTCTGGGTGGCTAGCTGTATTTTCTTATGTTAAAGATGCATCAAAATACAACAGCTTATGTAATTGAGACTATTTTAGCATATAAGATGAAATGTAACTGCTTTTATAAGATAAATAATAAGCCTATGAACTCTGTGGGAGGACACAATGCTAAATGTTCTGCTCTCCCAAAAGAAAGTCATTCTCTTGCTAATACCTTCCCAAAAATGCCCCTGAGAAAACTACTCTATGGAAAATGATTTTTGTTAAGATATATTTTATTTATATTCAAATATTTAGTCAAAATACTTTGCAATAAATAATACTCTGAATGTTTTTCTTGTTAAAATTAACTTACAGAGAAAACAGAAGACCAAATAAAACTTTTATGATAAACTCACATATTCATTTTATTTTCCCTTTAGAAAGAAAATGTCCTTTTACATGTTCTGGTTTGGAATTAAATATTTGTTTATAATTACCTAATTATAACCTTTTGTACACAATATCTTATAATAAGTTTAGTAAGACATGAAGTTTAAAATCATTACGGGGAATGCTTCTTAGGGGAGCTCAAGGAGTGTGTGATTGCATATACTGAGTGCTCGCAACACAGAAACTTTAACCAAGTGTCTCCAAGTCTCATTAGCTCAGAAACTAAGTCTTGTCTGCTGTCCCCTAGACTTGTTCTCTAAGTTGCCAATGTATTCAATAGTGCTATGTTCACCATGCATTTTGAAGCACATCTTCCTAAGAACAAATGATTACTAATTTTAGGACACTTCTGCTTCATAATATCAAGCTTCTTTACAAAACAGCATGGATTTGGAATTTGTCATGGTTCTGCTCCACAGAAGATGATGTAATCATGGGTAACTCATGCAATCCATGCTTTATTTATTTCTGAATCTAAATAATAGTTTTACTGGATTGCAAAAATGTATAAAAATAACTAACATAATTAATTAAAATTATAAAATGATTATTTTAACTACTGTGGGGAAATAACCAAATCTATACAATGATACCCATATCAAAATGCTGTGATAGAGATATATTAGTTCCTTTTCTCATCACTGAGACAAAAGCCACTTAAGCGAGGGAGTATTTACTTAGGCGCACAGTTTCCAAGGCTCTCAGTGTATCATGTTGATGAAGGCATGTTGACAGGAGCAGTTCAGTGTTTGGCAATAGGAGCTGCTGACAGAGATACTTCACATCTCTGTGCTTTGCATACAGAGCAGAATGAGAAATCACAGGCTGAGATACAAGGTGGATTTACTCTTCTGTCTTGAGTCCAATGACCCATTTCTGCCAGGTCTGCCCTGTTCCTGCAGGTTCTACAACCTCTCCTGCCAACATTATCAACTGTAACACAAAAGCCAGTGGTGGTATATTTCACATTCAAATAATAGCAAGGGGCTAAGAAATAAAAAAAATTTTTAAATCAGGAACCTTTGCAATAGTGCCTTTTGAAGTTAGCTATTATTACTGTAAAGCCCTAGGAGAATAGTGTTGTCTCTTTGAAAGAAAACGTCAATTTAGATTGTAAACTACCATTGCTGTATTTGCTTTCAAAAGAAGGACTGAAACAAAGTGAAGGTAAAACAAATGAGAATAAAGGCAATTCAAGACATACAGACATAGCCTTAGTCAAACTACATTATTTACTAGGATGAACAATTTTGTTATATAATAATTCTGTAATTTTCATAAAACTATATAGCTAGGCAGGATAATTTCTAATATTTCTTTCAATACATGCTTAGCTTAAACTCTTTGTCTTTAGGAGAAATGTGACAGAGTCAGAATGATTTAGGTATGGGACATTTCACTTTCTTAAGATAAGTGTGGGGGAAAACCAGAAAAGGGAAGATACTGGATTCTTCCAGGAAAAAATATTTTGACTTTTTTAGTTTATATATTTAAGTACAAAAGAACAAACTATTAAAAGGAAACTTGATGATCCATTTATTATTTTATTTTTTGTGTTTTTTTTAAATTAAGAGATTTTCTATTCGTTTTACATATCAACCACGGATTCCCCTGTCCTTCCCCCAACCCACCCCCCATTCCCACCTCCTCCAAGGCAAGGGGAGTCATCAGAGCCTGGTACATTCAGTTGAGGCAGGTCCAGTCCCCTCCTCCCTGCACCAAGGCTGAGCAAAGTGTCTCAGCATAGGCACTAGGTTCCAGAAAGCCGGCTCATGCACTAAGGACAGGAACCGGTCTCACTGCCTGGAGGCCCCCTAAACAGTTCAAGCTAAACAACTGTCTCACTTGTCCAGAGGGCCTAGTCCAGTACCATGGGCGCTCCTCAGCTATTGGTTCACAGTTCATGTGTTTCCACTAGTTTGGCTAGTTGTCTCTGTATTTTTTCCAGTCATGGTCTTAATAGATGATCCATTTATTTATTGTATCAGAAACCAAATTCCATCAAGCTAAAGAAATTATGTATATACATATATATATTTCCCTTATAATTAGAAGAAAATCAGAGGCAATAACAATGAAAATAATCTCATTCTCCTTTAGGACTTTTATAGTTACATCTCTGCTGCCTTCTATTTGCTAGTTATTCACCAGGAGAATAGCTACAAACATCTTTGTCATGACATCCTGAACTCTATTGCCAGACTCCTCCCTGCCCCCCAAAACTCCCCTCTTTTATTAGCATCTTTAGTATGAAAAAAAGTGTGGGTTGCATTGAGGTGTCCCAGCAAGGGCACTCATGTTCAATTGTTTGTTACCAGGGGAAAAGGGTATATATATACTCTGTTTTGGCAAAGCTCACAGTGGCTTCAGAAACAGCCTATATCTATCCACCAACTCTTCAAAGGGTAGCTGAGATCATTTCTAAGGGACATACAATGGACAAAACCTGATAGATGACTTTTAAATTTTTGTTGTGAATTAAAGTTTTCAAGATTTTTTCCTGTTGATGTGATAGTTAAAACTGTATAGATGAGGTTGGAAGAGTTTCTGAGGGTCAGAATTCATTACTAAAAGACTGGAAAGTAGGGTGACATTATAGCTTTAGTTTAAGCTACACGACATTTACAATATTAGTTTCCCCAGGCAAATCTAAAAAGCATCTAAGGGTTTTCAATGTTTCTAGTTTAACTTACATAGAATAATGATACAATTTTTCTTTTATGTTTCTAAGCAGAACTTTAAAAAAATATTCTGCATTTAAAAAATATATAAGACAAAACTAGTGTGTCTCAGCAAGCAAAAATGATTGCTGCTAAGCCTGCCTGACCTCACATGAACTCCATCTCAGGGAAAAATGCCTTTGAAGGGTGTGTGAAGTCCCAGTGACATGAGTTTGAGCTCCTGATTCCACGGGGTAGAAAGTGAGAACTGATTCAGTTGTCCTCTGACCTTTATATGAGTGCTGTTGAATATGTATATCTACATACACACACAGTTTAAGTAAAAACAACAAAAGATCATAAGAGGTCCTATAAATTATGGTGTTCAAAAGAAATTGTAGATTTTTGCATCATTTTTCTTGAGCTGACTATTTCATCTTATCCCTTACTTCATCATTATTATTTTTTTGATCACCCTATCTGGGGTGAGTGGATGCTTGTCAATGTTTGCCCAGAAATGGTGTTACATAGCACACATATGCAAGCACTCCCATATACATATAAAATAATTTTTTTTATGTTAAAGAACCTAAAAAGTAGAACAAATCACAGGAAATCAATAACAACATTTCTATTGGTTTCAAAGTGTCATTAAATATTACACTAAAGAGAGATATAGATAAAATGGAATTAGTACACTAACTAAATATAATCTGAAGAAATGGTATGGGAGAGAAGAAAGGATACACAGTACCAGTCAGTAATAGGCTTTAAGCACTGCAATGGTAATTGCCCTTGAGTTAACTTTAATTGCATTCTTGGAACACACCCAGCCTCTGATCAGAGAAAACTTGTCTTGTCTCTAGGGTTATGACATATCTTAAACTGGCTCCTATTCATTTATTAGTATATCTGAGCCTACAATTTCTAAGTGCTGCAACAATACTTATTTCCCCCTTTGTCTCAAACGTTTACTGGAGAAGATCTAAAGTTTAATGTCCTAGCAATAGGGAAGCATAGATTTATTCATGACAAGAATACATAGATGCACTAGAAATAACTCATATAGGGCTGGAGAGGTGGCTCAGCCATAAAAGGCTTGGGTCACAACAAAAAAAGACAAATAACTCCTATTTTGTTAGCAAAATTAAAACATTCATTTTTGTACAACATACGGAACTCTAAGGTGCTTACAGACTGCTTGTCCACATAGAGGACTATAGATAGAATCCCCATAGCTTGACGGAGTGAGAGTCAGGAATCTCAGCAGTGAGCACAAGAGCACAAACAGCTGCTTCTGCTTCTCTTCTATACATACAAACAAAAGCTAGAATACAGTAAGTGCCTGTAAGCGATGCGTGGTAGCCTGCAAAATTATTTTATTAAAAACTTGATGACAATGATAAAATCATTTTAATGAAGTTACTGTTGTCTGCTGTAGTTTCTAACCTCATTTTGTAATACATTTATTCTAGGAGAGGGGAAAACTTTTTGTCATGTAGAAACATTTATAATTTTATTAAAATAGCCTTGTCTTTTTTACTAGATTTTTTATATTCATTTTTAATTTTAATGCAAGTATGAAGAGGCTACCTCTTAACAAGTGTACACCAGTTTCTAGTCGGTATGAGTCTGAATAATTCAGGATAAACTCTTTACTATGACATTACATAAAGAAAATTCAGAACTTGTATATTAGGCACCAGTTTTTATGCTGTTGGTGGAACTGTTGATGTTCCACTGTTGGGGGCTTATGTCTGATCCTATTGCATTAGCAGTCAATCATTCCCCTGTAACTGAAGGGGTCCCACATTGCATTAACCCCTATGAATCACAACCCACACCACTTCTCTTCTTTCACTTACCTTTCATCATGCCATCTAATATGTGTCTCCATGGAAACAAAACCATTTCCCTCCCTAAGAGAGGAAGGATGAAGGACTCCTGACCAATACCATCATATTTTTCAGAGATGACTTCATGTTATTACAAGTGAGAACACTGGGACAGCAATCTGTACTTGTGAACTAAGAACAGGGCAGTTTAATTCTGCATCTGGGTTACAGTTGTGTAGCTCAGTCTTTTCTGGGGTCCCTAGCAATGGGGCTGGGACCTGTCCCTGATGCATGAGCTGGCTTTTTGGAACCTATTCCCTATGATGGGATGCCTCACTCAGCCTTGATGCAGGGAGAGGAGCTTGGTCCTGCCACAACTTGATATGCCATGCTTTGTGGATTCCCAAGGGAGACTAGGGAGGAGGAGTGGATGGGAGGGGGGAGAATGGAGGTGGGGGGAAGGGGACAGAGGGGAAACTGTGGTTGGCATGTAAAGTAAAAAAAATTAAAAAATATAAAGTATATTCATTAAAGAAAAAAATCCAGAGAGAGGAAAAATGTTTACTTTTGTCTATTTCCCTCCAAATTCTATTATGACTGGAATGAGATAGAATCACAATGTATTTTTAAATGGCAATTCTTTGATGGCCAGTGAGTTATTTTTATTTCACATATTAAAATTGTCTGTTTATTGTCAATTTTGTTTGATTTCTTGCTACCTTTTGAATTCTTGGCATAAACTAGATATTAATCCTTTCTCATGTGTATATCTTGAAAACCTTTTCCCATTCTGTATACTTGTCTCTTCTTTAGATTATTTCATGAGATCCTACTTGTCAATTATCTGCCTTATTTTGTGTGAAACTAGAATCATACTCTGAAAGTCCTTGTATATGTCTCTAATTTGATGTGGTTTCTATAATTTTTCTTCCTGGCAAACCAAAGATGCATTTAAAGAAATATTTTATAGTCTTTGAAGTTTAAGAGAACTCTATTTTAAAAGTGATTTTTTTAGTATCACCCAACAATGACTATTTTTGCTCTTTGATAAATTACTTAAAATGCAAAGTGCCCTTGCAATTAATTTTACTATTTCTATTGTAAATGTTATTCAGGTTTTTTAAACAAGAAAATCAAATGCTGAAAATTCAAACTTAATTAAAATATATGGTAACTTTTCAAGAAATTATCTTAAAATTTGAAAACTTTAAGCTTCAAATTAAGGACTTTCATAGGCATGCCTTTTTCAGTGGAACAAGAAATACATTTTCAATGAAATTTCATCACTGTGAATCAGAGAATTGTCCTCTAGTTGTGGGTCTTGTAACATAATTCAAGGGTTGAAGAGTTATTTTATTAAAAGTTGTTTAATTTTCAACATTGCCTTTGCATTTGATTATATAAAATCCTGTGTTTTTTCCTCCATAGGGATTATAATTACTTCGTATGTAAATCTAAATAAGATATTACTAAAGAGATGTTTAAAGTATTTTAAGGACAAAATTATCATGACAAAAACATTGAAATTCCATATATTTCAGTTGAATTCTAAGACACAGGAATATGACTGATTTTGACAGTAACTGTTCTTGTATCACTTAACATGAAAAACAATTAAATAGGAAAATACATTTATTTTGTTAAAAATACAATTTGAGGACCTTGCCTCTAACTCCAGGGAACTTCCACTGCTCAGATGCAAGCCATACCACTCAGAAGAACAGGTGAGTGACCTGCCTGCCCTCAAATGCCCCCATCCCCTAAATCCTAGATTTGATTGCCAATAAACCATTCCACTGCCCTCCCCTCACCATCCTGCTCCACCAGCCACCCCACTGCCATGCTTCTGCCCCCAACTCTGGTGTACTTCCACTTCCCAGTTGCAGGCTACACCAGTCAGAAGAACTGGTGCAGGCCAAAACAGTTTAAAGAATGGGTGCAGGCCAAGCAAGCCAGAAAAACAGATAGATGAACTCAGGCAAAGACTCACTGCTGGACTAGAGACCACACTTGCTTCCAGAAACACAGATAGGTGGTTCACTAGCAGACTTCCTTCACTCACTCAGTGCCCTCTCCAATTCTCTTCTCATCACTGTATCCTGCCTCCCACTTAGGCTGAGACCCTTTGCTTCACCAAAGGCCAAATTAGCCCCAAATTGGACAGAGACTCTCTATTTGATAGGAGGTCATGCCAGCTGTCAGAAATCTAGGCCATCAAGACCAGAAGACTGAAGGGGAAACAGAAACCAAGGAAAAAACACCCATCCAACAAAGAAAAACTCAGAAATCAGTACCTGGACCTATAATCACCCCAAATCCAGATGCCTGAATGCCAGTGTCAGAAGATTATCAATAACAGAAAGGGCAATATGGAACCACCAGAACCCAGCTACCCCATGACAACAAGACCTGAACATTCCAACGCAGCTGAAGCACAAGAAAATGACCTTAAAAATAACTTTATGAAGATGATAGAGGTCCATAAAGAGGAAATGAAAATAATTCCTTAAAGAAATCGAGGAAAAGACAAACAAAAAATTTGAGGAATTCAATAAATCTCTTAAAGAATGACAAGACAGCTAAGGAAAAACAGACAAACAAACAAAAAACAACAACAAAAAACAAACAAACAGGTGAAGGAAACTGTTCAAGACCTGAAAATGGAAACAGAAATAATAATGAGAAGACAAACTGAGGGAATTCTGGAAAAGGAAAATCTGGGTAAGCAAACAGAACTACAGATACAAGCATCACCAACAGAATACAAGAGACAGAAGAGAGGATCTCAGGTTTAGAAGATACGATAGAGGAAATTGGTAAGTTGACCAAAGAAAATGTTAAATCTAAAAAATTCTTAACATAAAACATCCAGGAAATCTGGGACACTATGAAAGACCAAACCTAAGAATAATAGGAATAGAAGAAGGAGAAGAAGATAGAAGATATCAGAAGATAGAAAGATCTCCTATGCTCAAAGATTGGTAGGATTAATGTAGTAAAAACAGCAAATCCTGTCAAAAGCTATCTACAGATTTAACACAACCCCCATTAACATCCCAACACAATTTTTTATAGACTTTGGAAGAACAATACTCAACTTCATATGGAAAATAAAAAACTCAGGGTAGCTAAAACAATCCTTTACAAAAAAAAGAAAAAGAATTTCTGGAGATATCACCATCCCTGATTTCAAACTCTACTACAGAGCTATAAAAACTGCGTGATATTGGCATAAAAACAGACATGTTGATCAATGGAATCAGATCAAAGACCCAGACATAAATCCACACACATATGAACACCTGATTTTTGACAAATGTCAAAAATATACAATGGAAAAAAAGCATCTTCAACAAATGGTGCTGGCATAACTGGATGTTGGCATGTAGTAGAATGAAGACAGATCCATATCTACCACCCTGAACAAAACTCAAGTCCAAGTAGATCAAACACCTCAACATAAATCCAGTTACACTGAACCTGACAGAAGAGAAAGTGGGAAATAACCTTGACCACATTGATACAGGAGACAACTTCCTGAATAGAACACCAGTAGCACAGACAGTAAGACTGACAATTAATAAATTGGGCCTCATGAAAAGCTTCTGTAAGGCAAAGGACACTGTCAGTAACACAAAGACAGCCTATAGAATGGGAAAAGATCTTCACCAACCCCATATCTGATAGAGGGCTGATTTCCAAAATATATAAAGAACTGAAGAAACTAGACATCAAAAACCAAATAATCCAATTAAAAATGATGTACATATCTAAACAGAGAATTCTCACTGAAGAATATCAAATGGCTGAGAAACACGTAAAGAAAGTATATACAACATCCTTAGCCATCAGGGAAATGCACATCAAAATGACTCTGATGGAAATCTTATACTAGTCAGTATGGCTAAGATCAAAAACACAAATGATAGCTTATGCTGGAGAGGATGTGGATCAAAAGGAACCTTCCTATATTGCCGCTGGGAATGCAAATTTGTACAGCCACTTTGGAAATCAATGTAGCATTTTTCAGAAAATGAGAATCAACCTACCTCAAGACCCAGATATGCAACTCTTGGGCATATACACAAAGGATACTTAATCATACCACAAGAACACTTGCTTAATTATGCTCATAGTAGCTTTATTAATAATAACTAGAACCTGGAAACAAGTTATATGTCCCTCAACTGAAGAATGGATAAGGAAAATGTATTACATTTATACAATGGAGCATTACTCAGCTGTTAAAAACAATGACATCAGGGAAATTTCAGGCAAATGGATGGAACAAGAAAAACGTCTTCCTGAGTGAGGTAACCCAGACTATTGTGGGTTATTTATACACTGTTTGAAGATGTTTCTTTGACAATATGACTTCTGATTGGTTTAATAAAGAGCAGAATGGCCAATAGATAGGCAGGAAGAGATTAGGTGGGACTTCTGGGGACAGGGAGGACTCTGGTTTCACAGGCCATAGCATAATACAGCAGATGACAATTTATATTCAGGTGTAAACCCACCAGATAAATAATTCTCTGATGGAGAAACCTCATTCAAGCAAGGCTTACAAGGCCACAGGCTCTAAATACTGTTTTCTTCTGCCTGTAATTTTCTCATGTGCTACTACAAATTTTCCCTAAACAGCTATGGAAATCTCCCCACTATCTCTACTGTGTGCAGTCTTGCAGCTGGTTCTCTGAGACTGCAATACTCTGGGAAAGGTAGATTCACCAGCCTGACTGGGAGGAAGCAGCATGAGCAGTATGGAAGGATGAGGTAATGAGCCATGCGACAAAAGGAAGATTAAAATAAATGGGTTAATTTAAGTTATAAGAGCTAGTGGGACAAGCCTAAGCTAAGGCAGAGGTTTCATAATTAATAATAAGCCTCTGTGTCATTATTTGTGAGCTTGCAGCCCAAAGGAAAAAAAAATCTATCTACACCAAACTCAGAAAGACAAACATTGTATGTACTCACTTATAAGTGGGTATTAGCTCAAAAGAAAAGGATAACAATGCTACAATCAACAGACCCAAAGAGGCAAGGTAACAAGGAGGGCTGAAGAGGGGATGCTCAGATCTCCCTGGAAGTGGAAATAGAAGAGATCTTGTGGGAAGACTGAGGATGGGTAGGGATGGTAACATGAGAGATCAGGCTGGAGGGTGGATGGAGGGGCAAGTACTAAAAAAATTACTAAAAAGGGGGCTTCTCTGGGTTTAGGTAGAAAGCTGGTGCAAGGGAAACTCCCAGGAATCTGCAATCTTAACTCCAGTTAAGACTCTTAGCAATAGGGGATATGTAGTCTGAACTGGCCATCTCCTGTGACCAGCCAAGACTTGCACTGGAGGGACTGGGTCACCAACCCAGCCACATAAACTTTGACTTGTAGTTTTTCCTGCCTATGGGATATACTGGGGTAAGGGTGACACATAGATTGTGGAAGTGGCCAACCAATGCCTGGTCCAGCCTGAGACCCATGCCACAAGAGTGAGCCCACCCCTGACACTGCTTGGAGGGCCAGGACCCAGAGGCTGAATGGTCCAGAGATCTAGGATAGAAAACCAAACATAATTGGAGAAAAAAAAATCAATGTAATGATGCCTAATGATATTCTGCTATACTCATCGATTGTTACCTACCCCAATTGTCGTCAGCGAGGCTTCATTCAGTAATTGATGGAAACAGACACAGAGACCCACAGCCAACAGGCTTACCTTGAGGAATCTTGCTCAAGAGAGGGAGGAAGAATTGGATGACTCAGAAGAGGTCAAGTACATCACAAGAAAACCAACAGAATCGACTAACCTGGGCTCATAGGAGCTCACAGAATCTGCACCAACAACCAGGGACCCTAAATGGGATCAGTCTAGGCCTTCTACATATATGTGACAGTTGTGTAACTTGTTCTACTTCCACTAACAGTGGAAGCATCCCTGATACTTTGGTTGGCTTTTGGGAACCTGTTCCTCATACTGGGTTACCTTGTCTAGCCTTAATAAAAGGGGAGGCACTTAGTCCTATTGCAACTTGATACATCACATTTTGTTGATATCCATGGGAGGCTTGCCCCTTTTACCCAAGTAAATGAACATGGAGACTTATTATTACTTATAAGTGCCCAGTCTTAGCTTGGCTAATTTCTAGCCAGTTTTTCTTAATTTATCCCATTTACCTTTTGCCTCTGGGCTTTTTCCTTTCTCTATTTCTGTATATCTCTTCTTTACCTCTTATTCCATGTCTGGCTGTGTAGCTGGGTGGCTGTCTCCTTCTTTTCTCCATCCTTGATCTTCCTCCCAGATTTCTCCTCCTATTTATTCTCTCTGTCTGCTAGCCCCATCTATCCTTTCTCCTGACTTGCTATTGGCTGTTCAGATCTTTGTTAGACCAATAAGGCATTTTAAACAGGCAAAGTAACACAGCTTCACAGAGTTAAACAAATGCAACATAAAGGAATGCAACACATCTTTGTATTATTAAACAAATATTAAACAAATATTCCACAGCATAAACAAATGTAACACAACTTAAAATAATATTCTAAAACAGTTCCATATCTATTATCTTACACAAACCTCAAGTTCAAGTGGATCAAAGACCTCAGCATAAAACCAGATACACTGAACCTGATAGAAGAAAAAGTAGAGAATAGCCTTGAATTCATTAGCACAGGAGACAGCTTCCTGAACAGAATACTGATAGCACAGGCTTTAAGATCACCATTTAATAAATGGGACCCAATGAAACAGAAAATCTTCTTTAAGGCAAAGGACACCATCAATAAGACAAGATGGCAGCCCTCAGAATAGGAGATTTTCACCAACTCTACATCTGACAGCAGGCTAATTACAAAATACATAAAGAGCTCAAGGAAGTAGATATCAACAAACTAAATAATCCAATTAAAAATGTGGTACAGATTTAAACAGAGAATTCTCAACAGAAGAATCTCGAATGGTCTATAAATACTTAAAGAAATGTTCAGCGTTCAGCAGGATAATGCCTGCTTGTGGGACCCTTTTTCTCCTGCTGGGTTGCCTCGTCCAGCCTTGATGTGATGCTATGTGCCTGGACTTATTGTGATTTGTTATACCGTGTTTGGTTGATGTTCCTGGGAGGCCTGCTCTTCTCTGTGGGTAGATGGAAGGAGAGGTTGGGTGAGGGGAAACTATTGTTGAGATGTAATGTATGAGAGAAGAATAAAAATAAAAGAAAAAAAAAGCACTTTGGGGCTGGTGGGATTGTTCAGTGTTTATGCACCTGAATACGTGAGTTCTGTTTCCAGGATACATGTGTTGAAAGGATTGAACCAACATACAAAGTTGTCTTTCTATTTCTCTATGTGTCTACTTTTGTTTGAGTGTGCAAGCACATATACACACAGTAAGTAAATAAGGAAAAAGTAAGTAACTGCAATAAAAATATAAATGCCTTTGTTTTTGGAGGATATTTGATACTGCTTTTCTGTGGAAGTAACATTGAAATTAATAAAATACCAGCCAACTCCATTTACCGGGCATTATCTCTTTCCGTTCAGTGAGATGAACTTTCTGAATGAACTTTCATGCCATTCATCAGTCCTATGTGGAGTCCTTGGTGATTCACCTTTCCTTTCAAGTTAACTTCACATCTTGAATCCATGTTTCAGTCTCTAAAACATGACCCCTAGCCAAATTCTCCCTGATTTTAGTTTATCTTTAAACATCCACAACAAACCCCCCTGAACTGCTTTATTTTTTCTCTACAAACATTAAAATTGACACTTTTCCTACTTAGTCAACTGTCCCCTTCTCTTCTGTCCCAACTGTCCCTTTTTCTGAATAGTTATTCAAACTCTACCTTCCTTTATAATGCATTCTGCCTTCTTCTGAACACATAAAATCCCATTCATCTTCCTGAATCCAACTTGTCTTTATAAAACCCAACCAAAACGCAGAGCAGGCCCTCGCTTTACAGCACCACCCACCATACTTTACTGCCTTTTCAGGTCAGTTAAGGTGATTAAAAGTATTCAAAACAAACATTCATAAGGAATAACTTTAATAGACTATGACTTTACTTGAATCAAAATTATTCAAGTATCAATATTTATCTAGCAATGATGAATTGAGGTCACACACAGTGTGGTGTACTCCTTTAAATATTGAGCACACAGGGATGACTTGTTCAGCATGAAATTCCTGCTTCAAAAAAAAAAATCAAACAAACTCATGTTCTAGAAAAGTGGGTATACCAAAACAACATTATGCAATTGCACTCATAGCATTTTAGGATTTTGCAGAAAAGGAGGATGTAATGATTAATTTGATGTATCAATTGATGGGGCCATAAGAATTCTAATTTTGGCTATATACTATTTTGGCTATTTCATTAAATTAAATTAAATTATAAAACAGACTAATTAGAACAGGCATAGTTTTTTTTGGGGAGGCAGCTAAAAGTTTTATTCTGGCTTAGAGTTTGAGGGTATAGTTCATTATGTCATCTTTGCAATCTCTTCAGAAGCTTGAAGCACCCAGTGACTCACATCTACAACAAAAACAACAACAAAAACTGAATGGATGTTGTTGTTGCTTTCTCCATTTTATGTAATCTCCTTCCAGGGAGCAGTTCCACCTACAATTAAAATCAATGATCACACATCGGTAAAAGAAATCAGTATGATTGTCCACAGGTACCCCCATCTCCCAGGTGATTCTATATTCTATCAAGTTGGTAGTTAATTCCAACCATTACACAAGATATAACTCTTAAGTAAGCATATCCTCTTGAAACATCCTGCAAATATTGGTTGCTACTGCCTTTTAGCTGTAATAACTTCCTTTCTCTTATTTTCTCTATCTTTCCTCCTACCCTATTCCTTTCATCATATGATGAGTATTAAAAATAAAAATGGCAGGGGCTGGAGAGATGGCTCAGTGGTTAAGAGCACTGGCTGCTCCTCTAGAGGTCCTGAGTTCAATTCCCAGCACCTACATGGTGGCTCACAACAACCTATAACTGTAGTCCCATGGGATCTGATGCTCTGTTCTGGTGTGCAGATGGACATGCAGACAAAACACCCATATACATAAAATATATAAACAAAGAAGCACCCATGAAGCCAGGTGTGGTGGCACATGCTTAAAGAAGATAAGAAAAGAAAAAGAAAAAAATGGCTTTAAATGAGAGGGATTATCATTTGTGAGTCCTAGTTTCTACATGGATAAAAGGGAGATGAATTTGGGGCCATCTCGTAGTTTGGTCATGAGTGAACACTCCTGCTATTACAAGAGGTGCTCAGGATATTTCAAATAATGATAATTATTGTACTAGAATTAGTCAAATTTCATATGTAAACATTTGATTATTTTTGGCAAAAAAGTTGGAAAATAAAATCAAAATCTCCTGAATTACAAGTTCAACTTTGAATTTTTGATAAAAGTTTCATCAGCCCATTGACACAAACAAAAATATTTTGGCTCCCTAAAGATGGAAGCAAGCAGTTTTTCTGTGCTTAAAGTAAAGTAAACCATGTCATGTAAACATTTCCTATATAAGGGAGTGTGAATATTTTTTAAAGTACTTACAACAAGTCAGAGAAATTTTGTCCCAAGGGACTTTTTGCTTACTTTATTTTGGTTTATATACAAGTGTGATACATGACAGGGCATTCCTTGCATTTTTTTGTGAGTATGCTATGGATATATTTTAAACATTCACATTAGTTTTTGACAAGTAAATAAGAGTTTTATCATTTTGATAACATTCAAAATGATAAATGATTGTATAATAATAAACCATACATCTTCATATGTAGAAAATATTAAATATTACATCATTTTAGACAAAATTAGAATAGAAGGGGAAAGTGTCTGTATTATTTGGGGGGATAAAAATATACTACATGGTGCTGAAGAGAGCACTTGATATTCTTGCAGAGGACCTGGGTTTGGTTTCCATCCACATGGTGGTTCACAACAATCTGTAATTCCAGTCCCATGGGATGTGACACCTTCTTCTTGCCTCTGTGGGTACCAGGCATGTGCCCAGTACACTTATATACATGCAGGCAAAACACTCACACATGTAAAGTAAAAATAAATGAATATTTTTAAAATAGATACTACATTGTAATATAAATTATAGTAATATTTTAATATTTGTATAAAATAATTGTTGGATCTGGAGATGATTCAGTAGCTAAGAGTGTTTGCTGTGCAATGCTAAGGACTGGAGTTTGGATCCAAGCACCATCGCAAAAAAAACTGGGTCTTGTATACTACTGTTCCCTTAGCTCTCATCTGGGTAAAGATAGGAGTACTACTGTGGGATTTCTGGGTTCCATTCTTGTCAAGAAAACCTGAGCCTCAGGTTCAGGGTGAGACCCTGCCTCAAAGGACTACTTGGAGAATGATAGAGGTCGTATATGATTCTCCCTTCTGGCCTCTGTGTGCTCATAGGCATATTCCTACACACACACACACACACACACACACACACACACACACGCACGCACGCACGCACGTGCACGCGTATATAAACTAGATGGGACTTCTCACACAGCCTTGAGGCGGGGGAGGGGCTTGGACCTGCCTCTACTAAATGTACCTCGCATGGGACGCCTTACTTTCTTGTAGAAGGAAATGGGGGGTGGGTTGAGAGGGGCAGGAGGAGTGGAGAGGGGGATCTTTGGTATGTAAAATGAATAAAAAATTTTTCTTAATTAAAAAAACTTCATCACCAGGCATTAATAGTCATATGCAGCTTTGTATCCTGCATGATACATGACCAAACTCCAAGGCAGAATATGTCCAGTGGTACAATAGTGGAATGACTGTTGTAGAAGTAGCCAATTGCTTCCTCATTAGATTTGAGGCCGTTCTAAAGGAGGGAATTCATGTTTGATGCTGTAAAACCTACTCAGAAGTCTATGGTAGTGGCAGGGGGATGCTACTGTTGTTTTGCCAGATGGACATGTTGTGCATAAAAAAGTATCATCTAAATAGTCATGTTTATGCACATGGGTTACTGCTGGTGTCAGCTTTGATCAGAGAAGACTTATTTTCTAGAGGATAATGATTACTGCAGAGATTCATATCTAATCAAAGTGCTAAAAATAAGCAAGTTACTGTTCAGTGCTCAACCCCAAATAGGAAATCAATATCACCACCTCCAAGACTCAGAAGACAGGCAGAAAGAATGGAACCACCAGAGGAAGGAGATGAGTGCTATGGGACAGTCTTCCCAACACAGGATGGTTGTTACACTCACGAACGCACCACACAAGACCTGCACAAGACTGGGCCTGTTAACATTCCATAATGGGTGGGCATGGAGTTCCTGAGGCCTCATTCCTCCAAGAAGAGCTATTGGCAGTTAGTGGCTGTTGGAGGAGTGGAAGACATTTTTCTTCAGTGGTGTACCTGAGTTGCCTTGGTGATGGTGTCTTTTCACCGCAATAGAATCCTGACTAAAACAGAGACAAAAGCATGCTGATTTCTATGAATTCAAGGATAGCCTGGTCTACATAGTGAGTTCTGAGCAGCTGGAGCTACATAGTGAGACCCTGTCTCAAAACAGTAAGGATAACAAGAACAACAAGCATGCAGTTGGAGATCAGGGAAAAACTAGAGCCACAATTGAAAGCCCTCTGAAAGTTTGTCTTCTCTTTGTGTTATCATAGCTTGTCCATGTTCACCGAACTCCTTTATAAAGGAAATAAATTGAAATCCAAAAACAACAACAACAACAACAAAAACAACAAAAAACCTAGCACAGGCACAGAAGCAAATAAATGAATAAATAAATCTTTAAAAATAATTGTTATTTAAGGGCAAAAAGGATTCAGAAACCTTATAAACTATAATAAGACCAACTTCCCTAATGTACTTTAATTTTCTATGCTCACCAGTTCTTTTCAAGTATAAGTAAGAATATGGTCAGTTCTTCCTCTTTCTGTAATTTTATACATTTTCTATATTTCCAGATAGAATGTTGGTGCTCTTTATCATGAAAAAATGCTGTTGTGTGCAAACTATCTCAATGTCAGACTTGACTTTAACAGAACATGTGAAGATATTCTTTAAAAAGAAGTGCTGACACTAAATGATCAGGCAATTTGGTCTAGAGAAAAGCAATTTAATTAGAGCCATTAACTTCATTTGAAACTGAATAGCTTTCCTGGGAAAGCTTATCCAAGGGAAAATGAGTGTGGCCTAATTTAAGGCAGGTGTATGAGAATATTAGAATGTGTAATGCAATGCAAAGTACAACACTGTGGCTTATTTGTTATACCTAAAAACCTGTTTTACGTCTAGACAGACAATAAACATAGCTACAAGAGAATATAAAGAGAGGTGTACATTCTCCTGGGTATTTTCCTTAGTAGATAAATGATTTTAACTTACTACAAACCACCCCTCTCACGATCACATAACTTTTGAGTAGGTTATTTTTAGTGAAGAAATTACATTTGAATATTTTTGTAAAATATGTACACATTACTACTTAAATCTTTAAAACTATACTTAGCTGTAGACAAAGTAACACAGAAAAAAAAAAGAAGGTACAAATTCTAAGATGTCTATGGGAAACTGACATTTAAATGCTCCACTTTGGGGACTGGAGAGATGGCTTAGTGTTTAAGAGCACTTGTTGCTCTTGCTGAGAACTATAATAAACTCTTACAAGCTCAGTTCAATGCATGACCTTGATTGTGTCAATTTCCCTATATTTCCTTTGTGACTCTTTCATTCCTCTGACACATACAAAACAATGTATGTGTGCTGTGGGATGGTCTGTATGTCAAATGTGTTGCTGATTGGTCAATAAATAAATCACTGATTGGCCAGTGGCCAGGCAGGAAGTATAGGCGGGACTAACAGAGAGGAGAATTGAGAGAACAGGAAGCTGGGGGAGAGAGACACTGCCAGCTGCTGCCATGACAAGCTGCATGTGAAGATCCCGGTAAGCCACAAGCCATGTGGCAAGGTATAGATTAATGGAAATGGATTAATTTAATCTGTAAGAACAGTTAGCAAGAAGCCTGCCACGGCTATACAGTTTGTAACCAATATAAGTCTCTGTGTTTATTTGGTTGAGTCTGAGTGGCTGTGGGACTGGCAGGTGAGAGAGATTTGTCCTGACTGTGGGCCAGGCAGGAAAACTCTAGTTACAAATGGCGCCCAACGTGTTGGCAAGAGTTTCCACCTAAAACCTGAGTAAAAAGATTCTAAAACGGAGGTAAAAACAGCTCCTGTTGTCTCTTTCAAGCTAGCGGCAGCCTGAGTGTTTGAGCTACTATGGCGGGTTCCTGGCGTGCATGCTCAACCTGCAGTATGGCGGGAATGAGGCCTCTGCAAGTGGCACATTAAGCTGTGTGGTGGATTTAGCCTTTGCTAGTACAAAACAAAAAAAAAAGAGGTTTCTAGGCTACACGCTGCTTTGATAGAAGCATAGACCCACTATTTCTGAGAGTTGATGGCTCCCAGAGCTGGCGGAAAACGTACCACCGCCATGTTGGGAAGCTGAAGTGGGCGGAGCCAGCAGCCACAGCGCCAGCGCTCTTTCAGGCTTAGAAGGCTGCAGTTTAAAGCAATAGGCTCAAGGTAATATAAAAAAATAAGCCACGTAAAGATGGCTACCACACAGAGAATCTGGATTATGTTCTCTTTGATATTCGTAACTGAAGAAAAACATTTGATTACAAAACCTGTTGAGTTATGCCAAAATGTATATTTTAAAGGTACCTTGACTTCAAAATTTGGATGTAAGGATATGTTGCTTTGGAAAGGAGGCTCTGCTTTTGTTTCCACAGAAAGCCAGAGGCTATGGATTTGTTCCAGATTAAGATACATCAGATTTGACCAGCCAAGACCACCTGAAAGGTCTCCAATGACACCATGGCCCAGATGATCCAACATCCAGAACTGTTTCAAGGCAACTGGCTCAGATGATATACCCTCATGGACTACTCCATAATCCTAAAATATTCTTTGTGTCCCCATAAGATACAGCGCCCCCCTCCAGCAGGAAGTAGTAAGAGAAGCTATGCCCAAATTCCCAAATATACCAAGCTGACTTTGGAGATGTGTAAAGGTTAAAACCTTCCTTTTTAAGAAAAGAAAAGGGGAAGTGCTGTGGGATGGTCTGTATGTCAAATGTGTTGCTGATTGGTCAATAAATAAATCACTGATTGGCCAGTGGCCAGGCAGAAAGTATAGGCGGGACTAACAGAGAGGAGAATTGAGAGAACAGGAAGCTGGGGGAGAGAGACACTGCCAGCTGCTGCCATGACAAGCTGCATGTGAAGATCCCGGTAAGCCACGAGCCATGTGGCAAGGTATAGATTAATGGAAATGGATTAATTTAATCTGTAAGAACAGTTAGCAAGAAGCCTGCCACGGTCATACAGTTTGTAACCAATATAAGTCTCTGTGTTTATTTGGTTGGGTCTGAGTGGCTGTGGGACTGGTGGGTGTCAGAGATTTGTCCTGACTGTGGGCCAGGCAGGAAAACTCTAGCTACATATGTATATGTGTGAGATGGGATGTCCAGGTCCAAGACCATGAGTTGGAAGTAGAGAGGCTCTGAAAACAATGAATACACTTCCTACTTTGGAAATATGTTGGAAAAAACATGTAAGTGTAGAGTGATAAGATCTGATCATGGATTTGTGTGCTGTTCTGAGTCAGTAAGGCCAGAAAAACCAATTTTCCCTCACAAGACTCATGTAAAAGAATTATTAAGAAAAAATGTCCTCATTCCTTTGCATTGCCATATTTGCTGTGGTGTTCAATATATAGAGAGGATAGTGTTCAATAGAGAGAGTATGGTACTCAATATATATGTATATATATAGTAGTACTCAATATATAGAGAGGATGGTGTTCAATATATAGAGAGGATAGTGTTCAATAGAGAGAGTATGGTACTCAATATATAGAGAGGATTGTGTTCAATAGAGAGAGAATAGTGTTCTCTCTCTCTCTCTCTCTCTCTCTCTCTCTATATATATATATATATATATATGATGGTACTCAATATATAGAGAGGATGATGTGTGTGTATGAGAGAGAGAGAGAGAGAGAGAGAGAGAGAGAGAGAGAGAGAGAGAGAGAGAGAGAGAGAGAATGACAAAATTTTTTACTGAATGAATCTCACTCATTCATTCTTGGTTAAATGCTACCATGTGTTTTTTCTTTTTCTTTTTCTTCTTTTGTGTGGTATCACTGCAATATCTGTCTGGAGAAATGGCTTATTAGATAAAAATACTTGGAGTACAAACTTGGCAACCTAATTAGATCACCGGGACCCACATAGTTTAAGAGGTTGACTAGCTTCTGGAAGTTGTGTTCTGATCTGACATGTGCACCCACTCATATTACACACACACCCATTCATGCACACACAAACATTTAAAATTTAAAAAGCACCGTTTTTCAAAGAGACTACTTATGTTCTACAATTCTCTAAAATATTAGAACAATATATAAACATCATACATCACAGAAGTTTGCTTATAATGAAAAGAGTTTTATCACTTTTTCCATGATGGCAAAATGATGAGTACTGGAGACTTAACTGAACTATGTGGAGTCTGTAGAAGGCAATAGGTCCTTGTGCACACAGATAAGCACTGGAGAACCCAAGAAAGTTAAACATGCAAGCACACTTTTTCAAAGGAAGGAGATGCTTACCATCTTCCACTTGGAACACTGGGAAGATACGTAGTTTATGAGCTGGTAATCCTTTGCTATTTGTAGGGACAAGCTTCACCCCAATCCTCCTGAATATTATGTTTATCCCAGAATTTTTCCCCTGAATTTTGAGCATTGCTACTTAGTCTATAAACCCATCCTTATGAGAGATGCTGCTTGTACTTTGCAACAGCCTAAGTAACTTCTATGTTATCTTAGGGCCAGGCCAATCCTGATTCCCACAGGTATTGTATTTACCTCAGTCATTTTTTTTATTTTGAGCATTGTTTCTAAGTCAACAGAACTCATTTTTAAGGAAGAAGCCATACATACTTTATAAAGAATTTCAATGTAAACATGTCTTAAGCTTTGTTGTATACATGGAACTGAGTTAATTGTCACCAGGAAACACTTTCCAAAATTGTGCTGTGCTTAAATATGGCTAAATTAAACAACCCAGTGTCAGACTCTAGAAGTTTGGCCCAGCATCAGCTAACTAAGTTGGGTTGAACTGAGTTTCATTCTTGTCTATCTGTGGATAATTTTCCTGCTGTCCTTGATGCTTTTAGGGACCTCCATAGGAGTCATAGTTGAAGATTTTACTTCTCATTATAGTTACATCACAAGATTAAATATTCATGACATTAAGTAATATACAAGTAAATAAATATTCTCTTCTGAACAGATATGATTTAAATGGAATCTTTATTTTATAAGTAAAGTAAAAGGCAGAACTATTGTTTACTTTTACAATTTTTATGCTTAGATTTTGCAGCTGATATTATATGAGATGCACATATGATGATTATTGGCAGTTAATTCTGACAGTGTCATATGCATATGTGTATCATCTATTGTGAGGGAGATAAAATGTGTTTTCAAATGATTATTCTAAAAGAGTGATGATTTGTTGGAGAAATGGAATCAGGGTCCTCTGCAACAGCAGTAGTGCTCTTAACCACTGAGGAATCTCTCTAGCATTCTAAGTCAATATTTAAGAGATGTTTCATTACAAAGGGAAGTAGCTACCATTGAAAATTCATCTTCATACATTTTGGTGACTACTGAAAATAAAATAACAACTCAAAGATGATTTCTCTCAAAACTCTCCCTGAAATTCACTCTTCCATATTCAGCTTTATCTGCACAACCTACTTAAAATAGTTCACTTCCATTACCTCCTTTGCCCCACTAGAAATAACTGACCCTTTTTGATTTCCCAGGAAAAGTACTACAATGCAAACAGCTAGACTGAAAAGACAATTTTTAAATATAGTTTAGAGTAATTTAGAGATTACAATTGAAAATATTTTTCCCTAAACTGTGAATCAAATGATAGAAATTTGAAAGAGAAACATGAATTTGCTAATGTGTATTTGCATTAATGTTTAAATTTTAAACAACAAGTTTACTTATTTTTTAACTGTTCTAATTAAGAAAAGTAATCAAAATCAGCAAAAGGTGAGGGAGATCCACCCAGATGCCGCAGTCTAAAATAAAATGGTGCCATGTTTTTATATAATTCATTAAAAAATCAAATGGTGATAGTTTGACTGGATTTTTAATAAGTAAGGCTTATTTGTACCTCATATAACTCAGCTTTTTAATCACTAAATATTCCTTTGAGTTAACTTCTGGCTTTGAATTTAAAAACAAGAAAAAATTACTCATATTCAGATTTTTGATGAAGTTTAATGTTAGGAGGAGAGATAGGTAAATTGATGGTGTATAGGTAAATAGATAGTATTCTATCATATATAGACAGATATGTATTATATCATAGAATCACCCCCCACCTTGAAGGGTAGGAATGTGTGTTGACAACTGTAAGCAAGTGCCCAAAGTTAAAGAAAACCCATTTCTCTTTTGTGATCTTAAATTTCTCATCTCAAAACTCCTCCACGATCTTCTCCACATCCTTTTCCACCTAGCTGTATGTCGTTTATCTCCCTCTTAAAAAACCCACAAACCCATGAAAATGAGAGTTAAAACTAACCAAAAATAGTAATTTCTTTAGCTTAAGATATATTCTTGCAAGTATAGTTATTAAGCCTGTTATTAAGACAACCAATCAAGAGAATAAATATCAGTAAATAAAACCTATTTTATTATAATCCACCAGGAAAATGGCTGCACACCAAATTTCTCTTAGTATGAAATGATCTTATCAGTTCCTGTATTTTTTGAAAATTTACCATCTTATCTCTACAACACAGTGATGGGATTAAGATTAAATGTCCTGTAAAATATTTGAGGCACATTGTAAACAGCTGAAATCATCAGCATTATGTAAGCTAAATGGAAACTATGCATTTGTTAGAAACTTTATACCTTTAATAAAATGAAAGAAAATAAAAAAAGAGGTCAGTCCTCTAATGGGAGCAATTCATTGTATTATAGTTTAACCTTCTCTTGGGTCCTGAAAATACTAAATAGAACTTCCCCATTGATTGATGAGCTGGAAATTATCTCTGGTTAGAAGTCTGGAAACTGCTGGTTGATTAATCATAGACAGAATTGAGTACTGATAAAGAGTATTTGCTTTTAAGTTTCTTCCTGTTTCTGTGAAATATATATATATATATATATATATATATTTCATATATTCTCATGAAAGCTATTTAAAAGTTGTTTCATTTATATATTTAAAATTATAGAAATAAAATTTCTATAACTACATTCTGGGAGTAAGTAGGGGAATGTTTAGGTGTGTATGTCTTCATTATACAACACCTGACACTCAAGTATGCCCTATGTTAGTGTACCACCTGATTATCCCAATTCTTACCATAGAGTTGTCCTTTGCCTTTCACCTTTATGAATGAAATATTCAAAAATAGATAGATTAATAGCTTGAAACTTCCTGTCCCTGACATAACTTAGGGGTAGAATCATGCAATTATTCCCTCCTGAAATTCTTCCAGTATAGTTGACTTTGCCAATCTACATTTATTTACATGAAAGTATATATGCAAGTTCATCAGTGACAATGGTTGATTTAATGCTTTTAAAGGACAAATATTTTCTAACCTGATTTTTTGTTTTATGGGTTGTCACATATAAAAGCTAAGTCCCTGAGTCTCAAGAATAACAAAAATATATTACATATGTATTTGATAAAATACCAAATGGTACTTGTTTTATTTAATTATATTTGTGTCAGGGGAAGAAAGACTATGCTGTGATATTATTGTGTGTATGAATCAGTGTTTTATCTTTTGTACCACTGGAAGAAAACAATGAGAATAAGATGAATATACTTGGAGACAAGTTGATCAATCCACCTGTAGTTACAAAGGCTCCAGTATTGGTGAAATTATTAAAGCCACTCCACATAATTAAAAGGGAGGTTTATTTTGTGGGGTAACTTTAGTGAAGGGATAGTTTACAAGGTTTGGGAAAGGTGTAACGCAGTCCGGCCATGTTCTCTGGAGACCTCTGCTCGGTCTACCTCCAACGTCCAGGGTCCAGGAACCAAGAGAGCCAGCACATCCCGATCTCGGGTCTTCAGCATCCTCTCTCAGCCCCCCGCCTTGTAGGCATGACCATTACCGAAGCCTCAATGGGGGTTGGAACTTCCAGGTCAAAGCTGGAATGGCGACCCACTACACTCCAGTGATAATTCATTTAATATATTCCACCTTGTGAACTAATGGCAATGTTTTTACTAATATTTTCCTCAATCCAGATTTTTGTCTTATTATCAGCAATCTTGAATAAATCCTATGTAATTTTTACCAAAATTAATATTCAAGTAATGAAATGCTGTCTTTATTTGTGCTAATCTAAGGAACAATAAAGAATTATAAATTATACTTATTTAAAAAAATTACATATGTGCTTTCCCCTGGGGAAGATTATTTCTCCAGCTCTTAGCATTCCTTAGTTGTCTGTAGCTAGTGTTGAGGACTCTTGCACTTTCCCACTTCCACATTAGTGTTAACTGATCTTTGAAACTTATAAGTACATATATGAAAACATAAGTAACATATATGAATAACATATAAGTAACAAAACTTGTGCACATTTAGGTTCTTTCTATTTCCTAGCTATTGTGAATAGAGAAGCAATAAACATGGCTGAGCAAGTATCTGTAGCATAGGATGTCCATTCCTTTGGGCATTTGCCCAGTAGTGGTATAGCTGGATTATATGGTGGATTTATTTTTAGCTTTTTGAGGATTCTTCACACTGATTTCCAGAGTAACTGTGCTAGTTTGCAATCCCTCCAACAGGGAATAAGGGTTCCCCTCTCCCCATATCCCCTCCAGCATTTGGTGTCAGTTTTTTTCTTTTTTTGATATTTGCTATTCTTAATGAGGTGAGATGAAATCTCAAGTTGTTTTGATTTGCATTTCCTTAATTCCATCATCTGATCATGAAAGATGATGCTAAAATGACACAGAGAACATACATAGTTCAAAATAGTTTGTATCTTGATGGAGAGTCCATGTGTGTGGTGAAAAGTCATTTGTTTAAAGTATAAATCATCCCTAGTTTGTTGTCACAGTTTATAGAGGGTCTCAAATATGTGATATTTTAGTAATAATGAGAATACTTATCACTCACAACCCATGTTTTAGTTCTGTACAGTGTGAAAGAAAGCAGATTTTTTATTTGGGTTCTGGCAGTGTAATAGCACATTGCTTTGGAATAACTTGCTGTGCCGGGACAAAGAATATGACTAAAGAATGAGGAATAAAGGTTTAGAAGAACACAGAAGATGGCTTGAAGGACTTTCCACTGGTCACATTGAAAAATACCCAATGATGATAGCAGATAATGCCACACTAAATAATTAAAGAATTCTTGAATAAATTAGTGCAAAGAACATAAAATTCTCCTTACTGCAAATGGAGGACTAGCACTTGTTTAAATATATAGGAAATAAGATTTTTTCAGACATTAATTATCTCCAAAATTGTATTGCATAAGCTAAAAAATTCTGTCATTTGTGTTTATTTCAGCTACTAATGGCATAGCCCTCTGTGGTCTGTCTGAGTCTGGCCTGGATAATATTGGCTGAAAGTATGGTAAAATACTTGGCTAGACAGCTGCTTCCCATACTGAACAACAATATATGAGAATGAATGAAATTTTGATTCTTATTTGATTGTATAGTATTGTCAAACTTACACTTATACTATCATTGGTAATGTACCACTCAAAAAACAATCCACACCAGTGTTCTTATTATATACACATAAGAACTTTAATCTAGACAATTCTACACTTATCTCACTTAAAATAGAAAATTTGATAAAATGTTATTACTTTTTTGCTGACAATTTTATCTCTGAAGAATGAACACAAGCTGAGTGAATTGTTCTTGTGAGCAATTCTCACACAGAAAAGAAAGGTCTGCTGGATGAATGCAAGTGATGGAAGCATCTAGAGATATGAGTCATATCATTAGACTGTCTGGAGCAGCTGTGAGAGGTGACATTCATCACTGTCAGGCTTGCATGCTCAACTTACAAAGGAATACTGCAGGATTATCAGAGTAATTTTCAACTTTTACCATTGTAGAAAATTTATAAACCTAAAAACAAGATTTATGGTGTTTTGTCTTAAAATTTGCCATCCTTTACTATGGAATAATCCTTTGTACACTGTGAAGATTTGTCACTTGGATTGTTATAATAAAAAACCAGACTGGCCAATAGCTGAACAGAATAAGACAACCAAACTAGGGAAACTGGGAAGAAGAGGGTTGCTGTGGGATGGTCTGTATGTCAAATGTGTTGCTCTGGTTGGTCAATAAATAAAACACTGATTGGCCAGTAGCCAGGCAGGAAGTATAGGCGGGACTAACAGAGAGGAGAAAGGAGAGAACAGGAAGGCAGAAGGAGACACTGCTAGCTGCCGCCATGACAAGCAGCATGTGAAGATGCCAGTAAGCCATGAGGCAAGATATAGATTTATAGAAATGGGTTAATTTAAGATATAAGAACAGTTAGCAAGAAGCCTGCCACGACCATACAGTTTGTAAATAGTATAAGCATCTGTGTGTTTATTTTATAAGTGAGCTGTCGGACTGCCAGGGCTTGGCAGGACCCAGAGAAAAAACTCCAGCTACAGAGGGTAGAGTCTCAGGAGACATCAGCAGATGCATAGAAAGCAGGATATGTAGAAAATGAGGTTAAAAACCACATGGCAAAGCATAGATAAGAAATATGGGTTAATTAAAAATGTAAGAGTTAGCTAGTAACAAGCCTGAGCTATTGGCCCAATACTTGTAATTAAGCCTCAGTGTGTATATTTGAGAGCAGCTGCCAGCACAGGAAAGCTCTGCCTACAAACAGCATTCCAACATGGGGCCAGAATTTCTACATAAGACCTGAAAGACCCTAAAAAGGATTCTAAACACACAAAAGTGGAGTCAAGCATGGTTTCTTTGTAACCAATTTTTCTTGGGTAGACTCTGCTAGCAACAAGCAGAGACACAAGCTCCTTTAAGAGACAGCTTCCTGGCTCAAGGCTAGCAAAAATGAGTGTGGCTCTTTTAAGAGGCTCTGTTATTGAACACTTAAGTGGGGATTATGAACAGCAGGTGGTGCACTACTCAGTGGCAGCGTGGACCCAAAAATTTACCCCAGTTAGGGCAGTAAATGTGTCTCTCATGGTGGTACCTCCAGCATGGATCTAGACTCTCAGGGAACCAAGCAGGGTGGAGCCAGCCACCAAAGGCTTTGGTCCTAGCCACATCACCTAACAGTTTGAAGGATCATGTGGTCAGGACAAGATTACAGATAATCAATAAAGAGAGATTCAGATGGGAAAAACTCTAGATGGGTTACAGTGTGTTTAAAAATATATACAGGCTTGGGAGAGATAAGAGATGGTATAGATAGTTGTGAAAAAGAAATGTATAGTTTTAAAATAATAAAGTCCTTAAAAAGGGAAAAATAAGCCACATAAAGATGTAAAATACACAGAGAGTCTGGATCCTATATGTTCTTGTATTGTCTTTAAGTTTTTTGGCTGCTAAGAGACATTGGATTATAAAAGGTACTAGATTAAACCAACCCATATATTTAAAAAATATCTTGACTTCTAAATTTAAGTCAAAAATATGTTACTTTGGGGAAGAGTTTGTTTTTATTTCCACAGAAAATGAGAGGCTGTGGATTTGTTCAAGGTTAAAGATGATCAGATTTGATTGATGCAGACCCTCTGAAATCCTGACTACAGATATACAAAAATAAACCTAGAATAACTACATTACACATGGTGTATATTTTACCTGCTCAAACATAAAAAAAAAATCTTTGGCTAACTTGTGTACAAATGCACAGTCTATACTTGTATTAATACTGATATATATGTTGCCTTTGAAAGTTGATGTATTTTCAGAGCAAGGGGACCAAACACCAATGAAAAGAATGGCCCAGATGATCCAACATCTCAGAATGCCTCTGTTGCAGTTGGTGAGTCCTGCATCCAGAACAGCTTCAAGGCTCACAGACAATTCCAGCCAAGACTTAATCATTATTCTGATTTTCTCAAGTTTCTTCCAAAGATGCCAGTGCCTCCAAGCAACAAGAAGCAGTCTAGAAAAAAACAATGCCTGCATTCCAGAAAGATTAGTTATGGATGTTTGTTATCATTTGAGAGGGAGTTGTTATTGGCCAGAGTCAGGAAAAAAAGGCTAAACAAAAGAGTTAAATTCAAAGATCTCTTTCTAAAGGAAAAAGGGGGATATGATATAGAAATGATGAGGTAAAGGTGTAGATTATTGGATCTACTTTAATAAAAAAACTATTAATCTCAAAATAATTTACATTGGTGTGAATTTTAGTTTATTGATACAAATTTAAAGTTAATTTTGTTATACTATGTGTGTGTTTCTCCTCTTGTTTAGGGTATTGTGTTTATGCAGTTCATTTAAAAATGTAATGTATAATTCAGAAATATAGATTAATAATCATCTATAATAATCAAACTTACAGTCATGTTAAGTATGTTTTCAGGGTCATACACAGACATATTTTAGATAGATAGATAATCTTCAAACACTTCAAAGACCTACATATATAACAATATAAATGTCTTAATAACATAAGGCTTTTCTTGATAGTGAGACATGTCTGCTCCTGGCAGCACCAATTTACTTCAGAGAAGATAATGGGTATCAAAGAAACTCCATATGGAGTTTGCTTTCTTTGTGGAAAAAGCTAGCCACTGGGAAAAGAAACTGCTCTTACCTCAATTGCTGATGGTATGCTGTCCAAATTGGAACAGTAGGATGCAAAAGAAAGTGACTGCTAAACTTCACTAAGGCAAGGTAAGATAGTCTCTCAAAATTCTCTGCTTCTCAGAAATTTCTGTCAGATATACTAGGCCTCTTGGCCAAAGATGGATGCCCAATGTTACAGAAGAACCTAAGGTGACTGACTGTCCAGGCAGCCAAATGTCCCTGTCATTAGATAACATTTCACCCTTCCTGGGTCTTTGATGAAGTTAATACTAAATAGTTAAATTTATAGTTTTTCTTAGTTATTATAAAAAGTAAATTAGGTATAAGACTTTAGACTCACAAAGATAAGATAAATAATAGAATATTTTCTCTAATTTTGTCAAATCAAATGGACTGGGTATTTTAACTGTAATTCTTACTTAATAACTGTTTTTGTTGTATATAATCTTACTATGTTAAAGTTAAAATCTTCTTTTTTTAATTAGACAAAAAGTGGGAAATGCTGTGGAATAATCCTTTTGCACACTGTGAAGATTTTGTATTGGTTTAATAAAGAAGCTGACTGGTCATAAGCTGAACAGAATAAGGTTAGGTATGAGAGCCAAACTGAAAATTCTGTGAGAAAAAAGGGTGGAGCAGACGAATCACCAGCAGGACAGAGAGTAAGCAAGGCATGCTGGAGAGGTAAATGCCATGAGCCTTGGGGCAGCACATAGATTAATAGAAATGGGTTAATTTAAGTTGTAAGAGCTAGTTAATAATAAGTCTGAACTATCAGCCAAGCATTTATAATTATTATTAAGACTCTGAGTGTTTATTTGGGTCTGCTGGCAGGACAGAAACTTCCACCTACAATGTCATCTACAAGACAACATCTGAAGTTCTTACATACTTTTCTAAGTTCTCAACCAAAGGTTTCAGTTATTCTAATCTCTCATTCATCCCCAGGTAAAGCATGTAAGGGCCCATATTGATAGCTAACACATATATAAACACAGGCCTTTTGTGTTTGTAATTTTTGAAACATGTCTTGCACTGTGGTTCTAGAAATTTCTTCTACCTGGAAAATATTCCCATTTACCTGACTGGCAAATTTTATTTTTCTTTAAAAACCATAGACAATTCCTATCTGCAATATTCATTGACCTCTTCTAAAATTCAAATGTTGCTCTCATTAGGGTGTGTTGTGGTGGTAACTGATTCACAGGGTCTTTGCTTATGCTAGGTAAAAGCTTTATGACTCTGCTGTATTTCTAGCTCTCTTCCATATCATGGGCTTCTCAACACCAAGGACTTTTACCATGTCTCCCTTTCACTTTCCAAAGACATATTGTGTGTAGCAAAGATGGATGTTTGTTATTCATGGTAATTAAAATTAAAGCTTATATCATGCCCATACAATTACTAAAATGTAATGGACAGCATCTGACAATTTGCCATTAGTCAGTTGTTATTATTTGAATATGCACATTAAGTAATTAGTAATGTCATGCAGAAGGGAGCAAAAAGTGAGCTTTAATATGCATCCTGAAACATTTTTATCAAATGTTTCGTAAACCTAGATTTTTAATTTTATTATCATATTTTCAAGTGATGAATGAAAATTTACATATATAACAATGTTACAGAATGTGATATGATCCATGTGTATATTATAAAATATTAAATCAAAATATCTAAGAAATCTATTACCTCACACTTTGATTTTTTGTAATGAGAAAATTTAAAATCTACTCAATAATTTTTAAAATATTTAATTAAAGATAAAATTCATAACATAAAAGATAGATGTAGCCAGTTGAGGTGGGAGGAAATTATTGGCTATGTAATGGTGTGTATTTTGACAGGAATCCAAGATATAAAGGAGCTAAAGTGTGGTATATGTTAGCAACTGGCTTACAGTAAAAGTGGAAATGTGTGTTGTCTATTTGATTGATCAGACGATCTTTTTTTTTTTCAGAAGAAAGCCTATTATTAATTCAGTAAATATTGAAATTCTATATTGTTGATCAAGGAGGATTGAAAAATTACAGCCTATGTATAGACTTTTCCTCTTTCAACAACAGCAGGGATTCAGACACTTTAGATACAGAATAAAGAGCTAAATCTTCCCACAGGACAATATTTTAAAAGAGCAACCCAGGAAGACCGAGAAAGCAAACTAGTACAAATTAGACAAGGAAAAAACATAGATGATTGTTATGACATTATACATTTTTCATGGAAATTTGCCTTCAGTGACTTCCATTTTTTGAAAAAACCCATTAAACTACCCCTATATTATGGCATGTTTTAGAAATAGAATGTAAGAATGAGTTCCACAAAGTCCAAAGATCAATTAATTGAAGTAAAATAAATCCATATGGAAAGAGAAGGGAGTAAGCAAAACTCCACGATAAAATAAAAAGTAAAATCAATTAATTTGATTTGTCTAGGAGGAAATTTAAATATATCATTAAAAACAATTGAGCACAAATGTTCCTTGAAACCCAACTTTTGTCATTATCACTGGCAAGGTCACATTGCTTCACAAGTCTTTGGAATGTGGCTATGCTGTGCCATATGCTGACAGTCAGTGAAGAAGAAGATAAGAAACATATCCTGTGAAGTATGAGGACCCTGACCAGAAGGCTGCAACATTTCCACCCAGATGTGAATCAAGGTAGCCCCTCTCCAGGTTCCCTGTACTAATGGCACAGTGGATAGTAGAAGAGAACAAAGTGGCAATAATGGTTAATGTTTCACCCACTGAAATGATTTCTTCTCAGGTTTTCCACTTATCCCATAGTACACTAAACTTGGGGATATTTTCATCTCGTCAGATAGATCCCAAGCTTTCACTTTGTGACAAAAATCTTGCCACACACACATGCCAACTTTATGGAATATTACAATGCATAAGAGTTAAGATATTAAAATTCATATATATTGATAAATATTGAAGAAATAAATACAATCACAGAGTAATGAAATCTATACGTGTCCACACTTATATACATATTTTTGTCTTAGTCTGTTTTTACCCAATATTCCTACAGTTAAAAACTCATATAAGTCAGATATAGAACAAAATTTACCAAAATATTAAAGGGTTAGATAATTTTGCTTTTACCTGAAGTGACAGCATCTTCTTGCTGTTAATATCTTCTAAGTATGAAGACAATCTGACGTGTTCTGCAGGTCAGGTTGACTTTTTAACCTGCTCCCAGGTGGAGACGTGAGAGTGTTCTAGACCTGATGCATCAGTGTGAATATTTTAACAGGGTAATAGATTTTGATGCTCTTTTGTTAATATTCTTCCTGGTCAGTCTTATTGACAATGATCTCTGGTAAATTCTATCAAAATTCTTTGTAAGAGCCAGAGGGGTCAAGGACAGTACAAGAACACGGCCCAGAGAATCACATAAACAGGGCTCATAGGGGTTCACAGAGACTGAAGGACAGTCATGGAGCCTGCATGGGTCTGAGCATATATGTTATGATTCTGTAGCCTAGTGTTCTTGTGGAACACCTAATAGTGGGAGTGGGGGTGTCTCTGACTCCTTTGCCTGCTCTTGGGACCCTTTTTCTCCTACTGGGTTGCCTTGTCCAGCCTTGATATGAGGTTTTGTGCCTAGTCTTATTGTAACTTGTTATGCCATGTTTGGTTGATATCTCTGTGAGGCTTTTTTTTTTTCCTGAAGGGAAAGAGCGGAGGAGTGGATCTGGTGGAAAGGGAAGGTGGGAGGGAGGAACTGGGAGGAATGAATGGAGGAGAAACTGTGGTCTGGATGTAATGTATGAGAGAAGAATAAAAAAAAGCCTACCCTTTTGTGTGGTATATTTACTTGTAGTAATGTTGAATCTTGTGTTCTGTGACTCAAGAACAGAAAGAATTAGAGTTGAGTTTTCTGGTTGTCTACTCTAAAACATCGTGTCACCTCGTACCTGAAGTGATCTCCCCATGACTTAAACAGAATTAAGTGAATTTAAGAACCTCTGTGCCATCAAAAAGCATCACTTATATGGAATTTATTTCTGAGTGCTGTGCTTTTAAAGAATGCTGTCAATGAAGAGAACTTCTGAAAGGTACTGTATTAGCCCAAACCAAAACAAAATAAAAACAAAAACACACACCTTGAAACTACTACAAAACTACAAAGGAATATCATTCCTTTACAATTTTATAGGATAGATATAGGATACTAAGAGCAACCGCATCAACCAAGGAAACATTGTTTAAATGTTTCTGTTAAGATTATTATACTCTTTGCAGTAATAGTCTTTATTTTTTGACAGAATAACTTTTCACAATATTAATTTCCTTTATCCATTACTTGCTTTTAAAATAAATAACAACTTAAAAAGAAGCTTCTGTCCAAGATTATTGTACAGTAAATCTTTTTTTAAACAGTATGTTCTGTAGTTCTTTAAAAAACCCGTCATTTATTGAAAACTGAAACTTTTTATCTTCTATATGTACTGATGTTTTGTCAGCAGAGAGGAAGAACTAATAGAACAACATTAGATAGGAGAAACACCTCATTTGAAGAAACAGAGTACCATACATTTTCAAATAAAATCCCTATGTTATTTTATCTTAAGCTAATAGAATTTCTCAAGCAAATATTATTCTTTTTAGGAAATTTTCTTGAAGGTGGACAGTGAAGCTGTGAAGAGCATAACACCAGCATCATTGAGATCCCTAGTACCTAATGACTTGATTTTACATACTACATTTCCCAGTGTTGTCTAGGTATTTTAAAATAATGACTGTTCCCATGAAACTCAGCATTTTATTTAACCACACACATTAGAAATGCAGGAAGAATAACAGCAGAATCATCTATAGTCATATGCTGCATGTACTCAGAGATAAACAATTTGCAAGGGTTACTACAAAGACTACCTGGCACTTATAACTGAATCATGCCCTTTAGCCTAATGTGGAGATTATTAATTCTTTTAGATCTGTGAAATGACCAAGATGGGGACTATTGAAGAATATTATTTTAAGATGTGTTATATTTGTTTATGCTGTGGAACATTTGTTTAATGATGCAAAGATGTGTTGCATTCTTTTATGTTGCATTTGTTTAACTCTGTGAAGCTGTTACTTTGCCTGTCTAAAACATCTTCTTGATCTAATAAATAGCTGAATGGCCAATAGCAAGGCAGGAGAAAGGATAGGTGGGGCTGACAGTTAGAAAGAATAAATATAAGTATAAATCTGGGGAAAAAGGGATCGAGGAGAGAGAAAAAGAGAGGAGAAGTTCAAAGGCCAGCCACCCAGCTGCACAGCAAGCCCATGGAGTAAGAAGTAAAGAAAGGTATACAGAAATAGAGTAAGATAAAAGCCCAGAGGTAAAAGGTGGTCAGAATAATTTAAGATAAGAAAATCTGGCTAGAAACAAGCCAAACTAAGGCTAGGCATTCATAAGCAAAAATAAGCCTCTGTGCATTTATTTGGGAGTTGGTGGCAGGCCCCTCAAAGAGCCAAAGAGTAAAAAACAATAACTTAACTACAGGGGAATCCTTCCCAGATTCAAAGGTGGTTTCGTAAAAGCATAAAAGAAACAAGGGAAAAGTAAGTGTACTCTTCTATAACAGAATTCAAAGACTTTCCTCAAAACAAAATGGATTATGTAGACATCAACATTTTGGATTTTCTAATTATTATATCATACCTAAACATTTAGCAAATTTCACAGAAGTGAGAGAAATTGAACAGAAGTTTTTAGCTGGTGTTGTGTTTTAAAAAATGGGGGCACTGAACAGAATGATGCTAGAGCACAGATTAGGTACATGTTGCAGTGTAATTGAGTTTTAAGATGTGAAATGTGAACGTTCTAGTACTGTCAAGAAGAAAAGTTAGAGAAACTAATCATAGGAGAAATAAAAGTGATGAATTATCAATAGATATGGTGAAGGCAGAACACAGAGAGAAGATTACTGAAATGATAAAGTTTCTGGATGAAACAATGAAAACAGAAAATGAATAACATTATGTCCATAGAAAGTGTAGAAGAGATGGAATACAGGACTTTCAGCAGAATTCAGGATAGTTGATGAGCCACAAGGAAAATAAAATGGTGACAAGGATGTACAGACCTAAGGTGAGAAAACGTAAAAGCTTACTCTTATTTACTGGGATCAAAGAGAAGCCTAAATGCCAGGGAAGCAAAAGCAATAGTTTGTATGTGAAATGTTGCTTCTTTCTAGAATTAATAATAATGGTGAATTCTTATACAAAACATGTTTTTCTTTTTTTCTTTTTTAAAGATTTATTTGTTTATTTTATATAAAGAAGAGGGTATCAGATTCTACCATAGATGGTTGTGAGCCACCATGTGGTTGCTGGGAATAGAACTCAGGACCTCTGGAAGAGCAGCCAGTGCTCTTTTTTATTAAATATTTTTATTTTATAATTAACTTAATTTTACATTTCAGCCACTGATTCCCCCGTCCTCCCTCCTCCCACTCCCCGCCTCTCCCCCAATCTATCCCCCATTCCCACCTCCATGTTTTCCACTACAGACAAACTTGTAACATCATTTACAATTGCTCTCTTTCACTAAAGCCAATTGTTTATGATGTTCTATCCAATGTGATAATTCTCTGTAGTCTCCTAGTCATATCAAGCATAACAATGTATTTACTCTTGTATCCACTATACCAACAAGAACATTCAGACAGTTCTTTATGTATAATCACAAGGGTACAGGTTCAGGTCTGAGTAACATACAATATAAGATACTGACAAAAAAAAGCAACCTAATTAAAAGTAAGTTCAGATAAAAAGCACACAAATGTTCATAAATGTTCAACAAAAACACTTGAAAAAGTTTAACTTCAAAAATATTAAAGTTAGTATAAAGTAAGTATTAATGACTTCTTGCTTTTCAAAGATATTTAAAGATACAAAATGACAGCTTCCAGTACAGTATGAAATGTGGACATGAGCATACTTACATACCATCACAGGAAAATGTACATATAACTTTTGAAGGTATGTGTGTGTGTGTGTGTGTGTGTGTGTGTGTGTATGTGTGTGTGTAGCACGTATATTAAATAATTCCTTAGACTTAGTAATTGTTCCAAGGAATTTAACTGAATTAATCATCAAAACAAATCAATTTAAACATGCATGCTTGTACAAGTTCCCTTAATGCAATAATATTTATTGGAGCAGATGTTCTGTCTTCCTCACTGCAATTGATCATTTATCAAATAAGGCTCATTTTTGGTATGCCTAAATTCAAATATTATTTATCTTCCAATGATATCATGGAAAAAAATCTCTGTGTTAACATGCTGATATATTGTTCATTTACAGTATTATACTATTTTTGTATTATTAAATTATGATAACTTTTAAAATTTGATAATTTATTTTAAAATTCTACATTATTTCCTATTTTGTCACCAATTGCTCCTCTTTTCATTTTTAAATGTGCTCTTCTGAGTTTGTCAATGATAGGATAGTGAGCAAGGAACGCTGAAATAAGAGTAAACAGAATCTCATATGAACTTGTGATGTCAGGAGTGAGATGGGAGGGGAGACAGACATGAGGATATGAAGATAGTCCAGGAATGGAAAGGTCTTAGTAGAGGAAGAAAGGAGAAGATATGGGAGAGATGGCTGGAGAATAGGGAGCAGATAACATGGGTGGAATGGAGACTAGGTTAAGGCTTTTTCATTATTCACATGTCATCTGACACCTCAAACTCTCATTACCCATTGATAATTGTAAATGGAGACATCTGAGGTTTGTTATCTTAAGGACTAAAGTAGGTACTGATGCCAGGCATAGTAGTGCATGCCTTTAACTCCACAGCACTCAGCATGCAAATGCAGGCAGACCTCTATGAAGTTGAGACCAGCCTAGTCTACGTAGCAAGTTCCAGGCCAGTGAGACCCTGCCAAAATTGGTACTTGTTAAATAAGTGTTAGCTCAATAACCTACTTGTGAAGACATAACTCATGGAAAAAAAATGGACCAATGTACGATAATATTTATTTTATATCAGGAGTTCTACATTAATTTGCTTGGGCTAATATGCTAGGAGACCACAATTTGGGGCAAAAACCTGATTATCTTTCCTTATCTTTGTCTGTGTTTCTCTTTCAAGTAATTGTGGAATACAAATTAACTCAAGGTGCACAGTGGAATACTGAGAGTTAGAAATCAGAGAAAAGATCAATCTCTTATTCAGGAGTCACATTCATGTCTTTACTTAACTTTTTTAAAGGCGATTACATTTTTAGGAAATAATTTACTATCAAAAATACAGATATTGGTGAAAATGTTAATTCAGAGCAGATACACTTCTTATGTAGTTATAAGGCATTTTCGTATCATTTCCCTTGAAAACTGAACAATGTGTTCCATAGATTCTCAGTTAGAATAGTAGCAAAGGACTTTCTCAGTCATTAAAATAAAATGGACAGTCTGGGATTGCTGACGGTGTTACTGTTATGTACCTGACCTTCTCAGAACACAAAGAGAATGTTTTGTTTTGTTGGTTCATTTCATTTTTGTTTTGAGACAAGGTCACAGTATCTATTCAAGGCTGGCCTAGAGACCTCTAGGTAAACCAGACTTAGTCCTTATCAGTCCTCCTACAACAGCCTCAGAATGCAGATGTCACGGGCACTTGCTACCATTGCCAGCAAACATTGTCCTTAGATACTGTGAACATTTGTGAAAAGAACGTTATTCAGTGCAGAGTGAATAGGTGTTTCAGACAGAAAAGTAGCTGCAATCCTGACCCTAGTCCTCCAGAAGTCATGCTTACACTGCTTTTATCCTCATTATTTTTGTTTACTTTTTTTATACAATATATTCCGGTCATGGTTTCCCCTCACCAACTCCTCCCAGGTCCTCCCCAGCTCACCATCATCTACCTAACTCCATGCCTTTTCTTTTTCTCTCTTTAGATAGAAACAAACAAACACAAACAAACGAACAAACAAACCAGAATTTTATTTTTTAAAAAAGGAAGAAAAAATTCCCACAACAAACACATGTACACACCACACCCTATAAAACACAAAATTGGTCAATACAATCTAAAAGCAAAAGACCAGTAAGACCAAAAAAGCCCAAACACAGTAATGTAAGACAAAAGTCAACAAAAAAAACTATTGTTTTGTATTGGTCATGGAGTCTGTCCTTGTGAGTGCATTGTATGCCCAGTGAGACTGCATTGGAAAGGACTAATTTTTCATTTGTAAGCAGTTGTCAACTGGAGATAGCTTCTTGGTTAGGGATGGGAGCTTGGGTTCACTTCCCCTTCTCTGTGCTGGGACTTGTCTGGCTTGAACCTGTGAAGGCCCTGTGGGTGCTGCCAGTCTCCATGAGTTCATATGTGCCTCAGTCCTATTGTGTTTGGAAGATAGCGTTTTCTTGGAGTCATCTATCGTATGAACAAATATCATTTGTTTTAACTCTAGCTAAAGTTATATATAAATATAGGGAAAAAAGTTACTATAACCAAGGAAAGTGAAATGCCACATTGAAAATTTGTTGCTCATCTACAAAATTGTAAAAGGTTTTCAGCACTATCTTAACTAGTGTGGTTACTGAGATTTCTCAAGTGATTGCAACCTTTATCCACAATGCAAATAAAGTGATCAAGAGATTGACTTATATGTAAAGCAGTCCAGGTGATATGTGATGACACAGAGAGTAAAGCAATGTCTAATTTCCAATACTGTGTTCTATCAGTTGAAAATTTAGAAACATGTGAAAGCCCTCAATAATGAGTACTCAGGATGGGTATTAGACAGGGATTGATGGAGACAAATGGAAATAAAAGTCAGACAGGCATCACTAGAAGCAGAACATTGCTTTAATTAGAACAACTAACAGGCCACAGTCTTTCCGTGAAAGTAGAGGCTGTACACACATGACACAAGGACTCAGAGGTTTTATAGGATAGAAAAGGGGCATCTGGGGGATGGAAGAGTTGAGCTGTGCATGCCAGTTCCCTTGCAGTGGAAGTCGTAGATACCAGTTGGATTTGATATGTGGGTTTATCAGAAGCTTACACAGGTGTTATTAGTCAAATCAGCTCTTCTCTCCAGAGTTTATCAGTCCACCTGAGGCTTTTTGTTCATTAACCCTTCAGTGGGTAATAGCTGTTTTAGCTAAATTTTCCATCTATTAAAACATATTAGTATGTACATATGTAAGTGTATATAGACATATGCAATACTAAGTATTGTCCTGGTTACCATGAGATGGGAATACATGATCTTGTTATCACAGGACACATACCAGTGACCACATCAAAAAATATGTACAAGTATAGGACACACTGTAAAAGTATGTCAGGAGACCCCAAAGTGAACAGGGACAACTCTGTATAGGGCAATGAGGTTTCTTTTAAAAATGAGACTTTTTAGGTAAATAGTTAGTATGATCTTTTACAACGTTTTCAGATATCTTTATTGTTATTTTACCATCCTCCCTGCCTCCCTTCCCCATTTACCTGATCACATTGCTTGTATCCTGCTATGTCCCTTTCTACTGTTCTCCGACTTTCCTACCTGGGCAATGGTTTCTGCAGTTACTCTAGAATTTGTACTCACATCTGAAGCTGTGGAGCCAGGAGCCTCTGGTAGGAGAGAATATACAGCATTAGTCTTTCTGGGTTTGGGTTGCATCACTCAGTATGATCTTTTCTAGTCCCATCCATTTACCTGCAAAGTTCATGATTCCATTTTTCTTTACAGCTGAATAGTATTCCATGGTATAGATGTACCATATTTTCACTATCCATTCATCAGTTGAGAGACAGTTAAGGTGTTTTCATCTCCTATCTATTGTGAATAGAGTAGCAACAAACATGACTGAGCGAGCATCTATGGAGTAGGATGTCGAGTTCTTGAGTGATATAGCTGTGCCTTATGGTGGATTTATTTTTAGTTTTTTGAGAATTTCCATAGTGGCTGCATCAGTTTGCAATCCTACCAGCAGTGAATGAGTTTTCTCCTTTCCCACACCCACTCCAAGCATTTGTTGTCTGTTGTTCAACTAATCTTTGTAATTTTGACAGGGATAAAATGAAATCTCAAAATTGTTTTGATTTGTATTTCTATAATTGCTAGGGATGATAAACATTTTTTATAGTTTTTCATAACCAGTTTTTTATTCCTTTGAGAAATCTTAGGTCATGTTCCAGTCCCATAACCTATAATACACATGATTATGTGCATAAATATACATATATAATTTTAATGAATTTTTTATCTGCTGACAATGCTCCATCCAAGAGACAGAGACTACCTAACAAAAACCCCCAAGACCAGAGATGAGAAGCCATCTCTGGCGTCCAACGTGGTGGCAAGAGTTTCCACCTAAAAACTGAGAAAAAAGATTCTAAAATGGAGCTAAAAACAGATTCCTAATTGTCTCTCTCTTTTTTTATTTAATTTTTTAAATTTTTAGTTTGCAATACAATTCAGTTCTACATATCAGCCACGGATTCCCTTGTTCTCCCCCCTCCCGCCCCCCTCACTTTCCCCCAGCCCACCCCCCATTCCCACCTCCTCCAGGGCAAAGCCTCTCCTGCAGACTGAGATCAACCTGGTAGACTCAGTCCAGGTAGGTCCAGTCCCCTCCTCCCAGGCCGAGCCAAGCGATCCTGCATAGGCCCCAGGTTTCAAACAGCCGACTCATGCAATGAGCACAGGACACGGTCCCACTGCCTGGATGCCTCCCAAACAGATCAAGCCAATCAACTGTCTCACCCATTCAGAGGGCCTGATCCAGTTGGTGACCCCTCAGCCATTGGTTCATAGTTCATGTGTTTCCGTTCGTTTGGCTATTTGTCCCTGTGCTTTATCCAACCTTGGTCTCAACAGACTGCTGGCAATGGTCGAGATGCAGCCTGAACTGACCTACTCTGGTGATGGGATGGCCAAATACCCTAATTGTCGTGCTAGAAACCTCATCCAACTACTGAGGGATCTGGATGCAGAGATCCATGGCTAGGCCCCGGGTGGATCTCTGGGAATCCAATTAGCGAGAATGAGGAGGGTTTATATGAGCGAGAATTGTTGAGACCTAATTGTCTCTCTTAAATGAGCGGCAGCTGCCGGTTTGAGCTACTGGTGGGTTCCTGGCATGCGCTCTCGACCTGCCGTGTGGCGGGAATGAGGCCTATGCAAGTGGCACATTAAGCTGGGTGGTGGTGGATTTAGCCTTTGCTAGTACAAAACAAAAAAAGAGGTTTCTGGGCTACACGCTGCTTGGGTAAAAGCATAGACTCACCCAAGATAGCTCCCAGAGCTGGTGGTAAACTACCACCGCCATGTTGGGAAGCTGAGGTGGGCGGAGCCAGCAGCCATAGAGCCGTTTCAGTCTTATGAATGCTGCAGTTTAAAGCAATAGATTCACAATAAGACAGATTCAGATGTAATAGTTTACAATGTGTGTAAAATATACATAGGCTTGAAAGAGACAAAAAAGGTGATATATACAGTTATATAAACAAATATATAGTTTTAAAAAATAAAATCTTTAAAGAGACAGTAAAATTAATATAAAAAATAAGCCACGTGAAGATGAATATTACACAGAGAATCTGGATTGTGTTGTCTTTGGGATTTTTAACTGCAGAAAAACATTTGATTGTAAAATGTATTTTTTAAAGGTACCTTGACTTCAAAATTTGGATATAAGGATGTGTTGCTTTGGAAAGGAGACTCTGCTTTTGTTCCCACAGAAAGCCAGAGGCTATGGATTTGTTCCAGATTAAGATACATCAGGTTTGACCAGTCAAGAGCCCCTGAAAGGTCTCCGATGATACCATGGCCCAGATGATCCAACATCCAGAATGGTTTGAAGGCAACTGGCTCAGACGATACACCCTCATGGACTATTCCATAATCCTAAAATTTTCTTTGTGTCCCCATAAGATACAGCGCCCCCCTCCAGCAGGAAGTAGTAAGAGAAGCTACACCCAAATTCCCAAATTATATGTAATTTTACTATGTTAAGGTTAAAACCTTCCTTTTTGAAAAAAAAAGGGGGGGGGAAGTGCTGTGGGATGTTCTGTATGTCGTGTGTTGCTGATTGGTCAATAAACAAATCACTGATTGGCCAGGGGCCAGGCAGGAAGTATAGGCGGGACAAGGAGGAGAATAAAGCTGGGAAGTGGAAGGCTGGGACAGAAAGACACTGCCAGCCACCACGCTGACAAACAGCATGTGAAGATCCTGGTAAGCCACGTGGCATGTGGCAAGGTATAGATTTATAGAAATGGATTAATTTAAGCTGTAAGAACAGTTAGCAAGAAGCCTGCCATGGCCATATAGTTTGTAACCAATATAAGTCTCTGTGTTTACTTGGTCGGGTCTGAGTGGCTGTGGGACTGGCGGGTGACAGAGATTTGTCCTGACTGTGGGCCAGGCAGGAAAACTCAAGCTACACTCTTTTGAATTGTTGGTCAGGGTTTCCCAAGAGACTCTCAAAACATACAGTCTATTGATATTGTCCCTTGCTGTCACGTAGGGGTAGGACATAATGCCCTATTGGTGAAGACACCATGCACTTCAGAGATAGGACTCAGATAGCCCTGAACAGGGATGATCTGAATGCCTCCTCCCTGAGGACTAGCTTTCATGGTACCCAAAGGCACCAAGCAAGCTTCCAAAGGAGGGAGGTAACCAACACTCCTACCTAGCTGTAAGGCCTATGAACTACATCAATGAGTTGTCAGCAGGTCAGTAACACTAAGGGTGCAGTTGCGGCACACAGAGCTTGGCAGAAACCAACAGCTCTCTAATTGGACCTAAGTCCTGCCCAAGAAAAGGGAAACCATACTTGATACCAGAAATTTAGTGAACTACTCGGCACTAGTAAAGTCATAGATATTTAAGGAGAATTTACATCCTCTAATTTACTAAAACAGTATAATCCCCAACAGCAATCTCAATATTTGTCCTTTTATCTACAGAAAGTGTAGTCTTGACCCCTCATCAAGAAATCTTTTCTTTGCCACAGATGGAAACCAGTACAGAAAATCACAACCAATCAAAATTCAGAGTTGTGGTGCCTAGTTTTTCAGATATAAATTGGATTAATGTTTTGATCAGCCCTTTAATTTAGCTTATGAGACACAATTAACGTTACTAAGATCACTTTCTTTTGGTTCTTTTATTCTTTTTTGTCCTTTTTGGTGCTGGTTCCCAAACACAGAGCCTTGACATGGGTTAAATAGGAGCCTATCACTGAGCCAACACCAGCACTTTTTTCTTTTTACTTTGCAGAACAAACTTGATTCCAGACAAGATGGTTTGATGTCTTACTAGGAAAGTTTTTGTTTATTTTATGAAACACAACAGTAGGAATTAATAAAAATGCTTCATTAGAAATACTACCAACTGTTGACTGGAACCTTTAGGTTGTAAAGCCACAGACACTGATTTAAAAACAAAGCCTAAACTAAGCCCCAACTTTCAATAGTTAAATGCACTACTTTACTAAACCCTATACTTTTTCACTCACTGATGCCTAGAAGTTTAAATTAAATAGAAATAGAAAAAATATTCTTACCAACTTCCATTCTTTGTTGTTGATTTTCAAGACACAGTTTTTCTGTGTAACCACTCTGACTGCCTGGAATTCACCCTGTAGATGAGGCTGGCCTTGAACTAACAGAGATCCAATTGCCTCTGCCTCATGTCCAAAATTTTAATGCTTCTCATTCATAAACAAATCTCTTTTCTTTCTTTCCTTCCTTCCTTCCTTCCTTCCTTCCTTCCTTCCTTCCTTCCCTCCTTCCCTCCTTCCCTCCTTTCTTTCTTTCTTTCTTTCTTTCTTTCTTTCTTTCTTTCTTTCTTTCTTTCTTCTCTATTTCTTTCTTTGTTTCTTTCTTTCTTTCTTTCTTCTCTTCTCTCTTTCTTTCTTTGTTTCTTTCTTTGTTTCTTTCTTTGTTTCTTTCTTTGTTTCTTTCTTTCTTTCTTTCTTTCTTTCTTTCTTTCTTTCTTTCTTCTCTTCTCTCTTTCTTTCTTTTACATCCTGACCACAGTTTCCTCTCCCTCCTCTCATCCCAATCCCTCTCCTACACCTCCCTTCTGCCTTTAATACTAATATATTTTCATATTGTAATCTATCTTCAAGTGTCATTGGTTGTGTTAGTGAACTCCTTCATATAGTTATTTTTATTTCTGCTTTAAATCCAAATCTCAGAGCATGCGAATTATTTAACTGTTAGATTTCTTGTTCTTACTTTAACTGTTTTGGAATTGAAGTTTTTGAAACTAGGCATGTAGATTTTTAATGAACTGTCCCAGAGTCTAACTCAAAGTAGACATCTTTGAAAGGAGCATCACTAAGCCAATCTCCTTTCCCCACTAGGTCACATCTGAGGCACACAGGTTGGCCTTTCCCATGCTAACTTTGATCATTTGGTTTAAAATGTTGTTTGTCAAAATTTCCCATGAAAAATATAACCTTCCCTTTGTAATTAATAAGCAGTTCTTAGGGTGACAGCCACAGGCTGCATAGCTATTCTCATTTTTCTTAAATGTCTGTTAAGGAATTTTCTCACCTATTAATTATTTCCCTGTGTCATCATCACTTCTAAATTTACTGCATGACCTCCACCTTCAGTTATAATTGTTAATAATTTCTCCAAGTTTTCTTTCTCTATTTCTTAATTTCTTAACATATATATTAACATGTACTAATGTTATTATGTATTTCAGTAGCCAAATTGTTCCGGACTCAGCCTGTAGAAACTCCTGCAGGGTGCCTCATGTGTCTCTTAATTTTTTTCTTAATTATTTTCTGGGCCATCTTGTACTTTCCATAATCTTGACTGTTAACTGTTGTTTCAAGGGGCCTGATTCTTAGAAGTAGTTTTGGCTCCTTTTCTTAGGATGAGGGATTGGCTTCAAGAGATATTGTTCTATTCAGACAGTTTCTTTTTCTGTGAAAGTTTCTCACTTATTGTCTTTCAAGGTTTTCATATACATAACAAAATTTCATACAAATTGTGGCTATGCTGTTCTTCACAGTGTTTTAAAATTATTCTTTAATATTCTAGAATCAACATTCATGACTTTGCTTTAATTTCTTGTATATGTAACTTGTATCTTTTCTTTTTGTTGGGTTTAATCTGGGTAATGTTATCAATTTAATTGGTTTTTCCAAAGTGAAGTCTACTTTTGATTTCACAATTTTAGTCACAGGGTGGAAATCTGTGAGGAACTCACTGTAAGGTACATTCAGCTTATTGCAGATCATCAAAATTGCCATTTAAGTAAATCTTTCTTCAAAATTGTGGCTCCCAAACCATTCCTCTGTGTTCAAGCTAATTTAGACATGATTATCTTTCTACGTTTGCTGCTTCTCCAGCTTTGAGGTAGCATTTTGTCTGAAACTTCAGCTCACTAATGTTACAAGAAGTATAGATTTCAGTTGGTTCAGGAGTTTTTCTGTAAGTAGTGATCATATCTATGTTGAAGGATGGAGAAATTTCTGGATGGGACATGGCAGTTGCACTCATGAAATCACCTCTACTGTGGTTATCTGCCAAGAGCTGCAGAGAATCAAGCCTTTCAACATTTCAGCGTGGAAGAGAAGAACTTATTTTCTTCAGTGCTATACTCACTGGTGAGTGGCTCCTCACCATGCTCATAAAAGCATCCCTTACTTAACTTAGTGTGTAAAAACAGAACAAAAAGATGTGAAAATTAGAAAGAAACTACTTGGGAAGAAGAAAGGTTTGAGCAAGAGGAAGAACAGGATAGAGAGTGTAATGGAGGGGTTGTGGATCAAAATACACTGTATATATGTGTGAAGTTGTCAGGAAATAAAATAAAAATGACCTTTCAGAAGAAATTTAATGTGAGATTTCAAAAAGGAGAAGCCAATTATGTAGACTGGGATGATAAAATTTCGCAGAGGTAAGGACAGCATGTATACAAACATGACGTGGGCAAACATGACATAACACAGTCAAGGAGTGGAAACTCCTGTAGACAATACACAGGGGGTGCAGCAAGAGGAGTTAGAGTCCAAGTAGAGACTGAACATAGAGTCCTCAGTAGGTCATATCCACAGTGTGGTCACAACGAAGAATTTAGGGGATTTAAAACTATCATCTTAGCTGCCATGTGGAAAATGAGATGGATAATGTCAGTTAAATATGAGATTTTCACACTACTCCAGGTGAAAAATGCTGACACTATTCACCAAAAATCAAGAATGAAAATGGAATGCACATTGTGTGAAGCAAATGAGAATGATTGAGATCAAATGGATTAAATGAGGGGTTAAAGGTATGAAAGTATCAAAAGTCTTTCTGCTGACATGCACGATTGCGTGGTTAATGGCCGTACTAATTTGGAATTGTCTGAATGTCTGCTGGAGGAGGAAGATATAATGAAGGGGAGAAGAAATTGACAGGTTAGTTTAGTTGTATTAAGCATGAAATAGCTTAGAGACAGGCAGAAGAATGTTTGAAATGGGCAATTAATATGTAATTATAGAGCTTGAAAGAGAGGTTAGAGCTAATGAGAGGAAGAGTCTGAGTCTTCTTTTTTAATAAATCTAAATGCCCAAGACCTGTGCAAAACTGAGCTTTTCAACATTCCACCATGGAGGAGGATTATTTACTTTCTTCAGTGGTGTGGCCACTGGTGTTGCCCCCTCCCCTGTCTCATTAAAGCGACCCTTATTAAACTTACTGTCTAGTTTAGAGAAGTAAAATTAAACTATAAAGTAGTGTAATATATCTGGGGTTTTTTTTGGCCCTTTCCAAAAAAGTACTATAGTCTAGCTATGATGGGAAACAAATAAAAAGACTTACATTTATTAAATATAGATCATTTATGGAATGGACATAGATGGCTTCCTTTTTTTCTTATTCAAATGTATTTAATTATTGACATTTTCCCATGAAATTAGTAGTGTTTAAAGAAGTTAATTAAGTTGCTCTGACATCAATTTAAAAGGAACAGCACAAGACTGCAAACTCAGAGTTTTGTTATTAAAACTTGCACTTTTTATATACCGACTAGAATACAAGCACGTGTTTTTCTCTTTCTTCATAATGAGAACTAACAAAGAAAACTAAACAAGTTCCAGATTGGATGCAAATATGACAGTCTTGCTATAGGAACCTGCCTAAGTATTGTGGGCTCACCTGTCCTTTGGAAGCTATACTCATTTCTGATATACAGAGCAGCTGAAGACGGGAGTTAAGAGTTGAACAGCATTTTCATGTATTTCCCGATACAATTATTGAAACAAAATTTTAGTTTGTTCAACAAATTTAAAAAGTCTAAGTAGTTCTTTTATTACCTGATGGGGAAGCAAGAGTTGTGTGTTCATAATCATTAGGTATTTCTAACACAGAAACTTGGCTATGGGTTTCTTAAGTTTTTCACTAAGCTGAGAGCTAAGTGCTTGATAAAAATTCTGGAGGTGTTTATTGTTAAAATTAGCTGGAGTGCTGGTATTTGCTTTGCTTGCTATTTCTAACAGGGGATAGGGCAATGAGAAACATTGTTTCCTAAGAGGATATTTTAGAACGTGGTCCTGCATGTCACAAGCTATTCTATTAGCTCACTCTATCCCACCTCATTCAGAATACAAAGTGTATTTATTATCCCGTATTCCTATGAATTTTAGGAGGAAAAAGTAGAATTATGATATGAGCATACTAGAAATATCTTCTTGTGACATAGTAAAAGTATTTTATTATCTTTTCAAAATAGCATAACAAATTCTAAATAAAATCTGCATTAGGCACAAGTTCTGTTGTATCTCAGTGTGTAACTGACCATTCAGATTTCAATCAATATTTAGACTAGCAACAAGTGACAGAAGAGATTTTAAATAATGGCATCACCCTTAAAATAAAATCCAGTGGTCTTCTTAATGCTTTCTTAGGGTTAATGCTTTTCTTAGGAATAATTATGGAATGTTAAAATTTTAGAAAAGAAAACTAAAATAGCTCAAAGAGTTTCCTTCTCATTCTAAAGGAAGGAGGAAAGATTTGGGGAGGAAGATGAACTATGTTATTAAGGTACCAGTGTTTGCCTTTAAGGAGCTGGATGCATGCATTTATCATTCTTTTATTTTTGTATTTTGTTTTGTTTTTCAAGGATGTTCATGTAAGCCTAAAAAATTTAATTGCCTAACCTGAACTGAATACTAGTAAGGAAAAGACAATGGAACTCTCACCACAGTTTCTAAACATTCACAGACCTCTGAAGATGACTGGATAACACAAGTGTGGATTTTACATGATCTGACACCTTTATAAATTTCTAATTTTATTGAAAATTGAGAAATATATAAAATAAATATAACAAATATCTTCTAATAAATATAGAATCAGAAGCAATGCCTACTTTGATTATATATTCATAGGTATTTCAAACTGACTAGCATTTTATTGCTCAACAAATGCTGTATTGACATTTGTTTATTTATTCAAGTGTACTGGCATTTGGCTTGAGCTTAATATTTTTACAAAGATGTATTTGAGGGTTTATATTTTCCTACTTTATATTTTTAATGGGTCAATAAAACTTTATTTCACTTGGAACATTTAAACTTCAAAAATAATATTTTAATGGGAATTTATAAAAAAGAATGATAAATTATTGGGGAGAAAAGCAAATACCATTTCTATAAGACTGTTCTAGATATCTCACTGCCAATGATCTGGTTGACCTTTTATCATTATTTCAACCAGCCTTTCTTCGTTTATTTAAAGTATTTCTTTTTCTTTTTTTAAATTAATGTCTGGTTAGCATACAACTAAATGCATTTCATTATAAAACTTAAACACATATATTATTGTAGTTTGTTTTTAATTAAATACAAACATTGTTCTCTCCAATGCCTCTTCCCATCTGGTCTTCCTTCAGCAAGTAGGGTCCCCTGTTTTCATGACACAGATGTTCACTTGATTTCCTCTCCCTTCTGTGGATCCTTCTGATCTCTTCCTCTCTCCTCTCATAGTTCTCTGTAGATGTAACCAACCTTCTTATTAAATAAGAGACACAGAACCAATGCAAAGAAGAAAGCCAAGAGGTCAGAGCTAAGAGCTAAAACCTTACCCTTCCTCCTGCAGTGGTCCTACCTCTCCGAACTCACTACCCCTGTGTTAATGTCTTTATATAGTGTTCCTGTTATGCCTTCTCATTGGTTGTAAACCCAACCACATGACCGCCTCATCACAGCCTGTCTGTATAGGCCTCCAGGTTTTCCTTGCTTGGTATTGAGATTAAAGGCATGTGTGTCCAATAATGGCTGTATTCCTGAACACACAGAGACTTACCCAGCTCTGCATACCAAGTGCTGGGATTACAAGTGTACGCCACCACTGCCCTGCTTTCCTATGGCTTGCTAATAGCTCTGACCCCCGGGCAACTTTATTTATTAACATACAAATAACATTTTAATACAAATAAAATATCACCATATTTCCCCTTTTCTATTTTAATAAAAAGGAAAAAAGAAAAAGCTTATAACTAACATAAGAAAAACTATATACAAAAGTACAATAACTATATACAATATATACAAGTAATAAATACCTAAACATTGTCTAGTTCATTTGTATTTGACAAATTCAGAGAAAATAATTCCATTATCTATTCTATTGTATCTAATTCACTTTCTATCCTAATTGTCAACTATAACTAACTAATCTTCAACTCCCTCAGAGACCCAAGAAGGAAATAGTATTAGCTAACAAAAAAAATAAAAACAGGAAGTATATGCAAGCAACTTCCAAAAACTTGTGAGTTGACAGAAACAGCCAGCTGCTTGGACAATCATCTGAGGTTTCTCCGCAGTGTTGGGGCATCATCTTCAGCCTATAGGCTTAGCGTATCTGACAGACTCATTTGTGAAGTAGAACGTACACAAGGTCAACAGTTCAACCTCACATTGGGTGAGAGCAGTCTATATACCAGAAATACCTGAATTCCACTAGTTTCATGTCATGATTCAGGATTTTAAATTCTGGAAATTGTTGATGTTTTTTGAATTCAGCTGTCCATTCTTCTTGGCTATGTGTGTATGTGGCTTCATTTCAGCATCCCGTTCTTCTCCACATCCCTCTATTAAATGCCATTCTTCTGTTGAAAGGTGTGAGCTTAATTACTCTTCAAGAATAACTGTTTCAGCTACCTCCCCATTGCACATCAGAAGCCATCGGCCCACTGCCTGTTCAGCTGCCTTAGAAGAAAAGGGCACTGTACCTTTCCCAGATTGTGAAGGCCACTTCAGGGATGGTGCTACATTGTCCTGGCCTCAGAAGATGCCTTTTGATAAAGCCATAACCACACTTGTTTTCACAAGAATCAGTAGTCCTTTGTTTCGTGTCCTGTCTGTCCTGTTTGTCAGCAGTTGATTCGAGGACACTTTGTTGTCCAGTGGCTAACTTTTGCTACAATGAAAGTTAACTCCAATTGCAGTTTTTTCAATGCCCATATTTTCTCTGAAGTAGATTGGTACTGTCAGGAGCCAACATGTCTCATAGTCATAACAAAAAAGAAAAATTTTCTAAGTTATTAAAACATTTTAAATGCCATATTCTGTAGATCTCTGAAGGGTTTGAAGATAACCTGTCTATCTAAAAATATATCTACTCAATCTTGAAAACATACCTAATATAACTACAAGTTCTATTATAATGTCTAACTACTAACTTTCATTTCTTTATATCCTAATAGTTGGTAATAACAACATTCAAGGATTAGAAAATTGCATTACATTGTTAAATGAATGGTTCAATTAGAAATATACATATAGCATTTTCTAACAATATCAATTTCAATATATATAATTTGTATACAATATAAAACAATCCAATCCAATGTAAAGTATTTACATTTTTTTCTTTCTTTCTTTCTCTTTTTTTAAATAAGAACCTTAAATCTAATCTCCTTTGCTTAGCCCTTTTCCTCACCCTTTACAACAACTTGTAACCAACCCCCCTAATCAATGAAAATTATCTCAGACCCAAAACCCATAAAAGACCTAAAAGACCAAAAAAACCAACCACCCCACACCACCTCTTTAGGAATGTGGGCGTCGTATTCTTGAAATTGCTTCCTGCTGGGTATGGGCGAAGTTATCTTTATCCTGAAAGAAAAATTTTAGGTTAATTGTCAAATTCTAGGAAAGGTAACTATATCCTTCGTTATCCAGTCTGTGTATAATGCCAAAGTTCAAGCTTTATCTCAAATCTTTATTCAAGTAGTCTTTGAGGCTGGATCATCTCAGCTAGCGCTCTCAAAATTGCTCTGAGCACTTTGTAGTTCAAAGCTGATCTGTAGATGATGTTTGTCAGCTTAGTGATGTTATTATTGTCCACGTGGAATTGTTGTTGTTGTGGGGCCCCATTTTCTTCCTGGAGACTTCAGTTGATGTTAGGCCTGACCGTGATTTCCTGCAAAAAACTGATAAGAGACTCGAACATAAAGACTATATATGTGGCTTTTTAGAATTAGTTAGTACTGTATATGACCATTTATATCTTAACAAAGTTTAAAATGTATATATATCTATATATATTAATCTTGTAAATTTTGGTATAAATTTCATACTTTAAGAAAAGTTTAAAGAATCAGAATAGAATCAAAGAGTTGAGATTAGTAATAGAATAGTCCCTTAATTAATTTGGCTTTTCTCCTGTCCCATAGCAGAAGATCGCTCTTTTCCTCTGGCATGATACAGGGAGTCTGTATTTTCCTTTTAACAACATGCTTGAGTTTAAAGAAGGAGCAAGCCATTCTCCAACTCCAAAGTCAGCTTTAAATTTTAATTGAACTGGGACTATTAGAAGTTAAATAGTGTTAAATCTTTAAAGAAAAGCAGAAACAAACATTTAGGAAGACATAAAATTTTTTAGATAACATACCCATATGCCATTTCACTCTGTTTCTTAGGATAGACGATTTGTCCCTTTTCTTCAGTTGTCTCATTTGTCCAGTGTTCTTCAGATTCCTTAACCTTCATTCTCCTAAAAGACAAAAACAAAAACCTTTCCCCAAGGTTTTTTGGGGATGTTCCTTTTTTGGCAAGTTATTATCTGATTAAATGAAAAGGCATATGTTACTGGTGTAAGTTAGTTTAAATTGGATGTTCATGATAGTTGATAACTATCACCTCCTCTAATTAAGAGGTCTTTCTTGTTCAAATCAAACCTTTATCAATTTTGATGGTACCCACAGCTTATCTTCTCCTGTAGAAATAAAAGCAAAACCTCGTCCCCAATGTAATACATATCCTGGTTTCCATTCTGAGGTCAGTACATCCTTAAAATATATAGGTTGATTTAATTCTGTAGTTTTTTCTATTATCCAATGTCTCTCTGCAGCTGTTGTTCCTTTCTCATTGGCATTGAGAAAATTCAAAGTTAATAGAGCATTATGTAGTCTATTTCTGGGAGTTTTTGTTACTCCTTTCTGTCCTTCTGGACCTATACATTCAAACCATCTTGCACTTTGTTTCACTCGAGATAATGTCCCAATTCCTAACAGTTGAACGTTTACCTCCTGAAGAGGCCAAGTTGGATGCCAAAATTCTGGTGCAATTATGGTAATGTCAGCACCTGTGTCTACCAGACCAGACAACAAAACACCATTTATTTTTATTGTTAGTTTTGGTCTTTGTTCATTAATAGAAGTTTGCCAAAAAATTTTCTTTATGTTTTTTCCTGAATTCCCTATTTTCTCTGTTTCATCATCTCGACTAACATGATTTATTCCTATAGACATTTGGTTATTTAGTTGCTTTGAGTAGGGGTTTCCTCTACAACTGCAGGAAAGGTTTGAACTGGATTTACTGTGGGGGCCTGCCTGAGGCCCCTCTGGGAGTTTCCCGAAGCTCGAGGCAGAGGATTACCCTGTCTGTCCCTTGTTGATCTACATTCGTTGGTCCAGTGTTTTCCCTTACCACACCTTCTGCATACTCCAGAAGGAAGGGGCATTCTGTTGCCAGTGTTCCTTGAAGAAACATTATTTCTAGGAATGACCTGTTTACAATCCCTTTTCAAATGTCCTTGCTTTCCACATCCAAAACATCTAACATTGCTCAAACCTTTTGAAATTGCTTTTCCTACCCACATATCATCATGGTCATAAGCCTCAACATTAACTGTATCTCTAATCCAATCTTCCAAAGGTGCAGATCTTGCCTTTAACGGCCTGATTATCCTCTTGCATGCTGCATTTGCATTCTCAAAGGCCAAAGATTCAATTATTATCTGACTAGCCTCTGAATTCGGGACCATTTTCTGTACTGCTGAAGTCAATCTTTGTAAGAAATCTGTGAAAGATTCTTTTGGGCCCTGTATAACCTTTGTAAATGACTCAGTTTTTTTTCCTGGTTCTTCAACTCTGTCCCATGCATTGAAAGCTGCCGTTTGACATAGAACTAGGGTTTGGACATCATATAAACTTTGTGTTTCTACTGAAGCATATTGGCCTTCTCCAATAAGCTGATCCTGACAGACTCGTATTCCGCTATCCCTCCATTGTTTTTCTATATTTTTAGCCTCATTATTGAACCACATTTTCCACTGGAGATGTTGTCCAGGTTCAAGAACAGCCTGTGCCAATTCCCACCAGTCCTTTGGTATAATCCTATTACTAGTTGACCAGTTGTTTAACATTTGTTTTACATATGGGGAGTGCATGCCATAAGATGCTATTGCCTTCTTAAATCTTCGTAAGTCTAACATTTTAATTGGAGCCCAAGTATTTTGTTCATTCTCTTCATCAGGTAGCTGCTGTACCGCTACCGGATAAATTAAGGGTGATTGTGTGAAAACTGGCTGAGTTTGAATTTCTCTATAATTCATTTTTACCAGTTTAATAGGTTTTTCTAAGACTGTTATCCTGGCACTTAAATTGACTATCTTTTTAAATAGTAAAATGAGGATAAGAAAAGTAATAAACTGAATAATTCGATCAATATTAACCTTTTCATATAGTTGTTCCATTGTCAGAGTGCCTAAAATTTCAAGCAAAGTCCAATTTTCTTCCAATGCACACATAGAGCCCATTTTTTTTAATGTAGAAAAAAAATCTCTTTTAAATAGATATGTTAATTGACTTACCAAGTCTAGGTAGAACAGTAGAATCCCAGGGAATTTCAAAACAGCTTCCTGGTGTTCGAGGTGTGAATCCAGAGAGAGAGAGAGAGAGAGAGAGAGAGAGAGAGAGAGAGAGAGAGAGAGAGAGAGAGAGTTCGAGGTGTGAATCCAGAGAGAGAGAGAGAGAGAGAGAGAGAGAGAGAGAGAGAGAGAAAGAAAGAGCAGCTGCTTGAGCCGAGTCAAGCCTTGGCTTTACGGGTATGGGCCCTATTCGGCAGGGCAGGCCTGAGTTGTTTGTAGCAGTTGCAAGTAGCTCCAGCTGCGGGTCAGTCGGGCCTGGGCCCGAGCTAGGCAGCCGGGCCACCCAGGCCGGAAACCGGACCTGCTGCCAAGCCAAGCCAAGCGGTTTTTAATGGATTCTTGTCACGTTGGGCACCAAATGTAGATTTAACCAACCTTCTTATTAAATAAGAAACACAGAACCAATGCAAAGAAGAAAGCCAAGAGGTCAGAGCTAAGAGCTAAAACCTTACCCTTCCTCCTGCAGTGGTCCTACCTCTCCGAACTCACTACCCCTGTGTTAATGTCTTTATATAGTGTTCCTGTTATGCCTTCTCATTGGTTGTAAACCCAACCACATGACCGCCTCATCACGGCCTGTCTGTATAGGCCTCCAGGTTTTCCTTGCTTGGTATTGAGATTAAAGGCATGTGTGTCCAATAATGGCTGTATTCCTGAACACACAGAGACTTACCCAGCTCTGCATACCAAGTGCTGGGATTACAAGTGTACGCCACCACTGCCCTGCTTTCCTATGGCTTACTAATAGCTCTGACCCCCGGGCAACTTTATTTATTAACATACAAATAACATTTTAATACAAATAAAATATCACCATAGTTCTCTTCTATAATAATCACCTACACACACCATTCAAATTTATATTCTGCACATGAGAGAAAAATAAGATACTTATTTCTCTTGCATTTGTTTTTATAAAGCCAGAGTCATTCTGCAGCTCCAGTTGACCTGGAATGTACTAAGTAGGATATACTTGAATGCCCATCAGTGCCACTGCCTCAGCCTCCCAAATCCTGAAATAAAAGGCAGACACCATCGTACCTGGGTCTGAAATTTATCTGTCTCTGGTTTTTGGATGAATTCTTTCTTTTTCTCCCAGTAGGAGTGATCAAGCCCAAGGTCTTGTGAATGCTGTGTAGTCTCTGTATATAACTGAGCTATATCCACAGCATATCATTTCACAATCAGATTCAACTTTCCCCAAGCACCTCTGTTCTATTATTACCAAGGAAACTGTGATCTATGTGCCATAAATCCACCATCTTAATTCTGTATAAATATTTTCTCCAACTACTTTCTAAATAACTTAAGAATTAAGAAAGAGTTAATAAAGAGTTGCTTTCTTTTTTTTCTTTTCTTGGTTGTTCTTACACAACTGCCTGCATAAGGAATTGTAAAAAATACTTCATGTGTTTCCATGCTGTTCATTGGCTTCACTAGTGTTCTGGCCAAACAATCCAGTTCAGTGTTTCTTGTCAGAAGAGTTTTCTAATAATAAATTCTCTCAGTTTTGCTTACTTCAATATGTCCATATTTTACCTACATTTTAAAACTGATACTGATAGATACAACATACTTTGCTGATGATAATTTTAATTTCAGGACCTGTAAATGTTGGCTTTATTGCATCTGATGATTTGACAGTGAATTCTATTGTTTCCCTATTGCATAATGAGTCACTTGATTCTCATACTGCTGTTTAGACTTTATCTTTAGCATCGAAATTTTGACTCAGTCATGACTAGGAGTGGATCTTTTCATGTTAATCACAGTTTTAGTTCATTGAACATCTTGATTTACTAACACTTTTTATTAGATAGAAGAAACTTTCACTAAGATATTTTCCATATTTATGTTTTTGTCTATGGTTTTCTTTACATAAATGTTAGTGTTCCTCATTTCTTTGCAGCTATTTTTGTGTTTATTTGTTCATCTCTCTGCTCTTTACTTAAAATAACCTCCATTGATCTGTCATAAAAGTAGCCAATTCCTTTGACAACTCAAAATTTCTTTTAAGTTCACTTAGTGAATATCTCATTCTGGTTATCACATTTTTCAAATACTAAGTTTCTATTCAGCTGTGTTTAAAAAATGATTTATCCATAAATATTTTCTACTTATGTGACACTGTCACCGTGTCTTCCCTTAATTTTTTAGACATAATCTATTTACCCTCTTTGAATACATTCATAACGGGTGCTTTGAAGTCTCTGTTCACTAGAGATCAATTCAAAGCAGTTATATTTTCTGAGTATAATCATAAAATTGTGTTGTAAGTGGGACATTTTAGCTCATGTGATACTCCTCACCAGAAGAGAATGTTTTGCTTTTTGGATTGCACATTTATTTGTTTGCTAATTGACTTGGAAGAACTGTGCCTTGGAATCATTTTCTCTCTGAATGTGACTGTGTGACTTTTGGTAAACTTGCTTAGATTTATTTTTCCTTTTCTGAATATTTTAGCTTGACCAGAGGTTATCCATGGATCAGCGGATGCACTTATCTATATTTTAGTTTGACTAAGGGTTATCTGTGGATCGATGTGATGTACTTATCTGAAGTTGTGTTTTTAGTGCCCTTACCCAGTAAGCTTTTTATCTTTTGTTGTTGGGTGTATTTGTAGCTCAGAGACTACTGTGAGAAACATTTTATTATTTTATTTCATTTATAGCACACACAGCTGAGTGTGAGCTTCCCCTCCATTCACTCTTGAGGGACCATAGCTATACAGTCTTCCATGCCAAGGATACATGTAGTTTCACTTGTAAACTTGGTTTCTTAGGACTTATCCCTATGTCAGAGTATTTGGTCATAAATTGTGCTTGAGTTCCTGCAATTGAGTATCTTGCTCTTAGTTGGTTGATCCCTGTGTGATGATTACAGGTCTGATGGTTCCTAAGTGGTGAAGTTGACACTGCCTTCTCATCCTCAGGAGGCCTGTGATCTTAGGAGAGACATTTGTGCTTCACTCATTCTCTGATTCTCTCTGTTAACATTTTTTTTTTTTACATTTTTTCTTTTTATTAAGAGATTTTCTATTCGTTTTATATATTAACCACGGATTCCCCTGTCCTCCCTCCTCCCACTCCCCAGCTTTCCCCCGCAACCCACCCAGTTTCCCATCTCCTCCAAGGCAAGCTCTCCCCTGGGGAGTCAGCAGAGCCTGGTATATTCAGTTGATGCAGGTCCAGTCCCCTCCTCCCTGCACTAAAGCTGAGCAAAGTGTCTCAGCATAGGCCCCAGGTTCCAAAAAGCCAGCTCATGCACTAAGGACAGGTCCCGGTCTCACTGCCTGGGGGCCCCCTAAACAGTTCAAGCTAAACAACTGTCTCACTTATACAGAGGGCCTGGTCCAGTACCATGGGGGCTCCTCAGCTATTAGTCCATAGTTTATGCATTTCCTTTAGTTTGGCTAGTTGTCTCTGTATTTTTTCCAATCATGGTCTTGATATCTCTTGCTTATATGGTTCCTCTTCTCTCTCGTTGATTGGACTCCTGGACTCCGCCTGGTCCTTGGCTGTGGATCTCTGCATCTGCTTCCATCAGTCACTGGGTGAGGGTTCTATCATGACAGTTAGGGTGTTTGGCCATCCTATCACCAGAGTAGGTCAGCTCAGGCACCCTCTTGATCATTGCCAGTAGTCTATAGTGGAGTCATCTTTGTGGGTTCCTGGGGACCTCTCTAGCACTTTGCTTCTTCCTATTCCCATGGTGTCTTCATTTATCATGGTATAGCTTTCCTTGTTCTCCCACTCTGTTCCTGATCCAGCTAGGATCTCCCACTCCCCTAAGCTCTCTTTCCCCCACTCTTGCCCTCCATTACCCCACCTCACTCCCAGTTTGCTCATATAGATCTCATCCATTTCTCTGTCACTGGGTGATCCCCGTGTCTTTCCAAGGGTCCTCTTTACTAGCTAGCCTCCCTGCAGCTGTGAGTTACAGTCTGGTTATCCTTTGCTTTACATCTAGTATCCACTTATGAGTGAGTACATACCATGTTTGTCTTTCTGAGTCTGGGCTACCTCACTCAGAATGATATTTTCTAGTTCCATCTGTTTGACTGTTTAGTGGCTTTGTGTTTTACCACTTGCATATGACACTATAAGCATACCTTCATTGCTCTCCACTAAGACATACTCTGTTCTTACTAACATCCTTAGTCATTCAGCTCTCTATACTCCTTTCATGTGTAGCTGGGAAATTATTCACTGTTAACCACTGCCTCTCTACTTGGACTTGTCCCATAGGTAGAATCTTTGCTCCTCTTCACAAGAATTGGGTATGAGGCCATGAGGCAGGCCATAAGGTGTTTTGTAAGTACTATAACTGATAGTGACATTGTTTGTATCTTAGTAGATGAAAAACTGAAATAAGCTCTGCCAAGATCAAAAGAATGAAGACAAACTTTTTATTCAAAGCAGGCAAGAAGATCATGGAAGTTATTTCCAAAGAGATGCTTTCATGAACAAAGAGAACATTGGATTATGTTGAGGGAATCTTTATATGTTCATACAGTATTGGTTTATTCCTGAGCCTGACCAGTTTCTGAGGATGTTCAATTTAATATCAAAATTTAAGACTAGAAGACAATAGGTATAGTTTCTGGCATTCTTAGCTCAAAGCCATGAAAAAATGTTTAAAAGATAAAGTGGTGGACAGGAATGCCTCTTCACATATTCCTCTTGCATGGTGAAGATTTATCTAAAATAAAGAATGGCACTACAAATGCACTCATACAAGTATTTGTTTTTAAAGTACCTGGCTCTCTCACTACCTAACAAAATGATACTGCTGCTTCATAAATAGAGACTGGAGGGGGCCTAGTTTTCTTGCCTTAACTTTTTTTGCATGAATCTATGTTTTATGAATTTGGAGGTGAAGTAGAAGGTAGCATGCTAAAACACTGTCTGTTATACCTGGAATAAAGCTTCAGCCCCACGAGTAAAGGCAAGGTGAAGCAACAGGACCTGATCCCTTCACTTATTTCTGCTGAAGTTCACATGGCTGGGTAGAATCAGAAATTCCTGCAGCCTACTGCCTTCACCTCCATATTGAAAGCAAAGCTCAGGCTGGGAGCTGAGAAACAGGAGCATCCCAGGCTTCTTGGTTTCCCTATCCTTGAATAATTTTCATAAGGTAAGTCTCATGGGGGAGGGTATTGGGAATGGCTCCATAGGTTTGTAAAATGAGATTTTCTTGAATGAATATTTTTCCTTTGAGCTGCAGACTTTTAAGAAAATTTCTCAATTTTAAATGATTATTTTATACTTTTATAGTTAAATGGTTATTTCTGTCAGAGTTTCTCAGATATTGCTGCTTGTTATTCAAAAAACTGTATTTTTATTGAATTATAAAGCTGAAAATAGGGGTAGCTGAGATTGCTGAGTGGAGTAAAGGAACTTGCTGACAAGTCTGGTGACCTGATTTCAATTCCTGGGACCCATATGGTAGAAGAAAGAACTGACTCTTACATACTGTCCTGTGACTTCTAGACATGTACTGTGGTACACACACACACACACACACACACACACACACACACACACACACACACACTACTAATAAGGAAATAGACAAAAGGCCATCTGAATCAGCTAAGTAAGGCTCATGTGAATTCACAGAAACTGAAGCAGCAAACACAGGGCCTACACTGGTCTGCACCAGTTAAGGATGTGACCTGTCAGCTTCCTGCTCTGGCCACCATGCCTGCCTGCCAAATTGCTGCCATGAATTCCTGCCATGATGGACTCTTATACCTCTGGAATTGTTCCTAAGTTAGAACTTGGGTTGTACCTTTACCCTGTGGGCCATCTCACTGGCTCTGATTTCAAACTCTTTGGTGGCTGAATTGTCCACAGACTTTGCCACATGATATTTACTGGACACCTGTTAATGTGCTTTCCCAGTGTAGGCCACCACAAGGTGAATAACTTTGCTCTGTGATACTCTTCCCCACTCCATGATGCTCACCACAGACACCAAGACAATGGAGTCTATCAACAAGAGGCAGAAACCATGGACCAACATAAACTCTTTCTCCATAAAACAAAACAAAACAACTGGGAATGTGTATAGCACTCCAGACTAACAATTCCATTTAGGAATGAGAGAATTTACCTGCAAGTGACTTATTCAAGAATAGAAAGTTAATTCCAGGCAGAGACAGCACGGGGCACATCAATTTGAGAGTGTCTTGTGGGGAAATTGAGGACACACGAGTCACGTGTCTACCCTGCCACACTCTGTGCCTCAAGAAAGTTGGGTATTTTTCTGTACAGCCTACGTGACTCCCAGAATCTCCTTCGTTTAGCTAACACTTTGCTCAACTTGGCTCTTGCATCTTTTTGGCACATCACCATCATTCTTTGACTATCTCCTTAATTTCCAGCACACAAAACAAACACACACAAATGGTTTTTGTTAATGTTTTACATTCCACACCTCTTGGAATCACTCATTTCTCCAAGGAGCCCCGATTTCTCTCTAAAATAGTTTTTATTGTATGAAATATAATCTCTAAATATTGAATACTGTGATAGAATTTTCCTTCTATTCTTTATTATTAAATTTTTGGAGCCGGGCAGTGGTGGCGCACGCCTTTAATCCCAGCACTTGGGAGGCAGAGGCAGGCGGATCTCTGTGAGTTCGAGGCCAGCCTGGGCTACCAAGCGAGTTCCAGGAAAGGCGCAAAGCTACACAGAGAAACCCTGTCTCGAAAAACCAAAAAAAAAAAAAAAATTGGGGGGTAATGTAATTTCCTGCCACCCACTCAAATATACCTTAGCCAGAATGGGCTCAGATAAATTTATCTGAGATTGACTAGAGATTATTCTCTTATGTTACTTAGATTCATCTTCATGCATTTTAGTTGATGCCTTGCTAAAAAGAATCATTAATTTTTAAAAATTTTAATTTAGTTTTTAACTTTAAAAACTCTCAAATATAATTGCTTTTATTTCATAACATCAATTAGCAAACTTCTTTTTGTTTTATTTAAAAGTTTTGCTTTTCCATTTTATATACCAACCATATTTTTCCCCTCCCTCCCCTTCTCCCACTCACTTCCCACCTTCCCCCCAACCTTACCCCACATTCACTCCTCAGAGAGGGTAAGGCCTCCCATGGGGAGTCAACAAAGTCTGATATATCAATTGAGTCTGGACCAAGCCCCTCCCTGCTGCATCAAGGCTGAGCAAGATATACCTCCATAGGGAATGGGCTTCAAAAAGCCAGTTCATGTACTAGGGATAAATCCTGGTCCCACTGCCAGTGGCCCCACAAACTACCCAAGCCACACAAATGTCACCCACTTTTGGAGGGCCTAGTTCGGTCCCATGCAGGTTCCCCAGCTGTCAATTCAGAGTCAGTGAGCTCCAACTAGCTCCAGTCAACTGTCTCTGTGGGTTTCCCCATAATGATCTTGACCCCTTTGCTCATATAATCCCTTCTCCCTGTCTTTGACTGGACTCTGGGAGCTCCACCCAGTGCTTAGCTGTGGATCTCTGCATCTGCTTCTATCAGTTACTGGATGAAGGTTCGTGTTTGTCTTTCTGGGTCTGGGTTACCTCACTCAGGATTTTTTTTTTTTAATTTGTACCTTTTCTATGGTGCTGGATTTTAAAACTGTAACAATATAAAAAACTTAATAGAGGGGTATAGAAACTAAGGCTTAAAGAATTTCAGATTTACTCATTTCAGAGAAAAATATCAAGATGTACTGAATAACTGCAAAATTTCAGTCTTTAGCTTTATCTGAATTTATCTATATAAATTTTATATAAAGTGTATATACTTTCATCTTCGTAAAAGATAATTCATTAATATATTAAATTAAGTCATATAATCAGAAATAGATTTTGGCAGCTCATGATACTTCACTTTTAATAATTTAAGATTGGAGTTAAAAGAATTTTTATGGAATCTCTAGGATATAAACCTTGAAATTACATTCTATATGTGTGATATTAGGAAATCATTTAGCATGCTGGATTATTTTGTATTTGAAGAATAGCACAATGACACCTATTTTCTAGAGTTATAATAATTAGTTTCTTATGGTAATATAATACCTATAAACTACCCTGCCTATGTTTGTTTATACAGTTTGATTTTTAATTCTAAGAACTCTTTGCACGATGAAATATACAAGCATCCATTTTCCCTCTCATATTTCCCAATGTAATAAAATTTACCTTAAACAACAACAACAATAATAAATTACTCTCCAGATTATTTTTGCTCTTATTTACACCATTCTAAGATGACAATGGCTTAAAATGATTCCATTCCTCTCAAGCAATGAAAGTCTCATTTAAAAGATGAATAACTTTGGCTGCATTTTTTAAGCTTAGCATTTTCAATTGCTTTCGACTTTGTTATTTTCCCGCAGGCTTCCCTGGGTTACACTGCCTTCTAAGGCAGTGCTTGCTTAGCTGTCAAATCTAACTATGCAAGGGAAAGATCAAACTTCAACAGATAATTCCTGTTTCCATGGAAACAGGTTCTGTTTAGGTAAAAGCTCTAAGAGCTTATAAATAATCACGGATTCAAAGACTTCCTTCATTGCCTGCCTTTGACAGGTATGATGATCTAAATCTTCCCCTTTATAGTCCCACTAATTTATTTGTCTTTAAGATGCCTTTGTAGATCGTATTTGTTGACATACTCCTCCAAATAAAAATTTAACATGGACATGAGTCATATTTCCATGGTGCAAATTATTTGACAGTTATATATACTTTTAGTGAATGATGATAAACTTTTGCTTCTTCTGCTTTGTGGGAGAGTGAGCAGAATACTGACTTCTTTCATATTTCACCTTCAGATTTCTTTCTTTCTTTATTTTTGTTGTTGTTGAAGGGATGAGATGGCCTCACTCCTCACCACAGTCGAGGGATAACTGGTCCTGATTGCAGGGGCATAGTGGAGCTGGCTCTACCCCTTACCTTAGGGAGGCAACCCCAGTAGCCTGGACTGACCAGCTCAGCTATACTCAGGCCCACAGCTGGGACTTGGGTTGTCTCATCCTAACATTTACCCCATCCAGGACTTGCTGGAGCTTGTAAAGGGACTGGTCCAGTGGAATGATACCCACAGAATGTCCATGACTCAAGGGAGTGCTGTGGGATATCTAAAAGGAGTTTTGGTGAGTATCCAGTGATGATGGAGTATCAGAAACTGGAGGTCTCGAGTCAGACCAATGACTCATTGCAATGAACATTTGCAAGTAAAGCTGATTAGACAAAGGGGTATACCATGTGACACACTGGGGCTCCTAATGCCACTAGGACAAATGAAGAGTTGTTGGAGAGGTGAGAAAGACAGAGGAGTGAAGAGGTTTCTATTTGTTTGTTTGCTTGTTTTGTTTTGATTTGAATTTTTAAAAATTTTCTTTTGTGGGGAGTGCTGCAGGGGTGAGGAGTGCATGATGTGAAACTCCCAAAGAATCAATAAAGTAATTATGTTTTTTTTTTAAAGACAAGAGGAAACTACTTTGGAGGGGCCAATCATGAGTGAGTTAGAAACCATTTCCAGGTATATTATTTTAGAGAGCTACACATTTAACAAATGATCCTTTAGTGACAACCAAGGAAAAGTTGGATTTGCACTACTTTGTATATGACATGGGCCACATTTAGTATAAATTACTCCCCCCTATATTTACCTGTTTTTAATCATAGTATTTTGATTACTCAATTAATAAGCCTCCTGGGAAAAGTTAGAGGTGGCAAAGCTATTTACTGTTGTTATTCTTTCTTTATCACTTTCTTTATATCTCTTTCTATATTTTCTTGCTTTCATTTCTTCTTGAAATTTCCAAATTATCAAAAGAATTCTATATCAATAAATATAATGTCAGAAGTTCATGAAGATACACAAAATGAGTCAGTAACTCATTTAACATTTAGTAACTCCTTTAAGCATTGTAGACAATTTTTGTTCTTTCTTTTTTTCAAATGTCTGCTAAAATGTTCTCAAATAAAATTTGGAACAAAGTTTCTTTGGAAATATAAATTAATATCAATCATCTTAGGACTCTTAGGACTTTCTAATAAAAATAATTGAGTTGAAGCTAAAAGGAGAATCATCATAGTACGTTGCTTTATAGTTAGAGATAGTTTAGAAAAGGTCTATAATGTTGGTGACTGATGGTCCTCTGAGGCATATGACCTGTTAAAACAATAATCTCTCTCTGTTGACTGTAAATGAAAACCCTTGAAGTAGGACAGATGCTATATTGTAGACTCACAAATCAGAGAACAAGTCAAGATCTATAGAACCACAGTGTTCTAAATGATAACAGTAAGCACTGAACTAAGACAAAAGACAGAGAATAAAGAAAACAAACACCTAAAAGATACTATGGTAGAATTCTGTAACTCAGTGAACTACTTAAAGATTTATTTATTTTTATTTTACATCTATGAATTTTGCCTGACTGTATCTATGCACATCATGTGCATGCTTTGTGTGCATGGAGGCCAGAGAGGATATCAGATCTTCAGGAAATCAAGCTCAGGTTCTTAACAAGATTAGTGAGTATTCTTAACTGCTAAGCCATCTCTCCAACCCCTTATTTTTTCGCATGACTAACTAATCTTTAGGGTAAATATCAAAATGATAAAATACAGATAAATTTGAAAAAGTACTTTGCTACTTTTACACTTTCAAAATTATTGCCAATATTCAACTTACTAAAATGTAGACTTTTCAAACTGTACAATTTAAAGTTAGACTCTCTCAGAATGAACTCTGGAGTCCCAGTTTTTGTTATCATACATATAAAAAAGCAGCCACTCAATATTTACCAGGTGGAATTGTAGCTCCCAGTTCCTTTCCCTCTAAATCCAGTTGTGGAAATTTTCAGAGAAAGTCTGTTAAGATTATAGGAACTCAGTGCAGTGTTTGGTTTTGTTGACTCCCCAAGGGAGCCCTTACCTGCTCTGAGGAGAAGATGGGGAGAGGTGGCTGGTGTAGAAGGGGAGGGAGAAGGAACTGGGATTGGTATGTAAAAGGAAAAAACAACTTTTTAAAAAATAAACAAAGATTATAGGAATTAAGTTAGTTACAGGCCGATCTTACAATGTTCTTTCCAATAAAAAATGTTTTAATGTGTGAGAAGACTCCAATTACTTTCAAAATGACATACTTTTCTTCTCTTTTTATTGAAAAATAGATCATTTTCTCACACGATATACCCTGATTACAGCTCCCCTTCCTCTACTCCTCCCAGTTCCTCTGCACCTCCGCTCCCATCTAGATCCACTCCTTTTCTGTCTCTCATTAGAAAAGAACAGGTTCCTAATAGATGACAACAGAACATAACAAAATGAAACCTAATAAAAAGCCATCACATTAAAGTTGTAAAGGAACCAACAGAAGGAAAAGATCCCTAAGAGCAGGAACAACAATCAGAGATTCATTTATTCATATACTCAGGAGCCCAATAAAAGCACTAAATTGGAAGCTATAGACTATGCTCAGAAGACCTAGTACAGACCTGTTCTGGCCCTGTTCTTGCTGCTTCAGTCTTTGTGAGTTCACGGGAGCTTTGATCAGCTATTTAGAGGCCTTGTTCTCCTGGTGTCTTCCATCTCCCTTGGCTCTTATACTCCTTCTGCCTCCTTTTCTGCAGGGTTCCCTGAGATTTGAGGGGAGGGATTTGATGGAGACATCTCATTTCAAGCTGTGTGTTCCAAAGTCTCTCTCTGTCATATTGTCTGGCTGTGGGTCTCTGTATTTGTTCCCTTCTGCTGCAAGAGGAAGTTTCTCTGATGATCCTTGAATAAAGCACTGATCTATAAGTACAGCAGAATATCTTCAGGAGGAATTTTATCATTTTTTTTCAAGATTGGTAGTATTTGGTTTTACCCTCAGTCTCTAGGCTATCTAGTCTCTGGTTCTTGGTGATCCCAAGCAGTGTCAGTATGGGTTCTATCTCATGGAGTAGGACTTAAATCCAATCAGACATTGGTTAGTTACTACCACAGGATTTTTGCCACCATTGTCCTACCATATTTTGCCCAAAGTACAACATTGTAGATTATAGGGTTTGTTGATGGACTACTAGATCTCCTCAGGAGGGGGAAAATAGAATAGATTTTATGGGGTGACTGGGTAGGTGGGGGTACTAGAACTGAAGGATCAGGTGAGAAGAGAGAGAGGATTGAGAGAGGGAATCTGGGGAAACACAGCTAAAATTGAGGGACATTTTCAGAGTGGTGTGGAAGCCTACTGCTGTGGAAACCTCCTAGAATTAGGAAGGTGATCCTAATGAAGTCTCCAAGTAATGGTGGGATGGAGTCCCAACTGGACATCTCTTGTCACCAAACAAAGCTTCCAGTACTGGGAAACTCAATTATACCCAATTGAGTTGTTGGCCAAAGGGGTCCTATAGAAATCCCCAAACAATCCAGGCTGTTGCTAAGACAATAGGTTACTCCCACAAACTGACAGCAAGGCCCCATTGCTGATGAGAACACTCACACAACTCGTTGAATATGGAGAAGTCAAGCTGGTACTTGCAAAGAACCTTCACGTCTATGTCCTATTGTTTTTGGTATGGAAGGTACTCTTCATGCTACCAAAACAGAAGCATAAATACGGAAATGACATAAGTTTAAGCAATACATACTAGCTGTAGACATTGAGAATATAACACTTAAAATGACTGCACACCTGCATTTTAAGGAGTTTCTTCTAAAATATTTCACTATGGCTCAAGTAATCTATATGTAAGAGCATTATTTCTATGATAACAACCCCACACTCAACATATGATATTCAAAATATGAGAGAATAAAATAAAAAGCATCTTGATTTGCTCCTCAGACAGTGTAGGCTGTCTAACATCAACATAAAAATTGTAAGTTAGCAGATAAGACAATGAGAATGAGGAAAAACATAAATAAAAATTAGTATTTGGAAAATTAAATAGTTGGTTTTCCATTTTAAGGAATGAATTCATTATAATTTAAAGATATATATGCACTTAGAAATAGTATTTCATTTCTCCCTGATTATTACATTGCCAAATTCATCGTACCTTCCCCTTCCTCAACTCTTTGTTATATATTTATTCTTTTTGGATAAAAAACAAATGTAACTATTTATTGTCTGTCTTCCTTTTATGAATAACCTGAAGGTCTTAGCTATGCAACTGTCTTATCTTCACTAAATTTTTTATATCAGCACCTAATTTACATACAGCTTCAGGGTGCAAGAATTATGGAAACTATTTATCATGTCTGTATAAGAAAAATGAACTTGAATATGACACGGGAGTTACAAATATCTTGAAAGAGACCATAGGTATAATGTAGAGTGTGAGACTCTCAGACTTTTAGAGAAAACAAATAAGAAAATCCACATGACCTTTTATTTTGATGATGAATCTTTAGATAAAATACAAGTAATATAAGCTTGTATATTAACTAAAACAGGAAAGCATCGATAACTTAAACTATATCAAAAATTTAAATTTCTATTCTCACAGTATTGGTAAAACCCAAAAGACAAGCCATGAACTTGGGAGAACAGGTTTTCAGCCCACATCAGATGAAAGACTTGTATCTAAAATATGCCAAGAAGCCTCAACTTTTATAACAAGAAAAAAGTAACTAGGAAATAGTTGTACAAGCTGAGCATCTCACCAAAAAAGATCTGTAAGTGGCAGCTAAATACATGAAAATGTTCAGTACAAATTTGCATTTATTGATAAAAGAAATGTAAAATGACATTTGCACTTTGAGACGTTTTGACTATTCCTCACAAAGCTCAACATAATCTTTCTTAATTCAGCAATCATTTGACCAATATATTTGACAATTTATGGTGAGGAGTGCTATGAAAGGCTGGCCTCTGCCCATGACATGACTGAAACATGACATCACACAGCATCTCTTGGTCACCTGCAAAAGATCTGCACAAAATCCAGAGAGTTAAAACTTTCTGTATGGAGAGGGGAGGGGCTCCTAAGGCCTACCTCAGCTGAGGAGATAAGGGCAGCTGATGGCTAATTGGAGAGTCACTTTTCTTTGGTTGGGAGTCAACCATTAGTATATTGCCCATATCATAGTGGATAACTCCACACCCATGTGCATATGGGCAACAGTATTGGACTAGTGGTTTACAAAAATTTAAAATAAAATAGACGTGGAGCTGTAAGAGATATGGGAGATATATTGGGTGGGCAGCTAGACAGAGGAAGTCGAGGATGGATATGACCAATATTTTTTGAAAGTTTTAAACAAATATTTGAATACAACATCTACATTCAAAAGTGCATAATAAATTTATCTATAAGCATAAATCTTGTAATAAATAAAGTGCCTTTCAGTAATAAAATATATTGGCTCATTCATATAGTGGAATATTGTTCAGCAACAATAATTAATCTGTGCAGCCACACAAGACATGGAAAAAAATTAAACGTATTTGATGTATTTTATGTAAAATAGTTTACTGTGAAAGGATAAATGTTTTTGGGATCCCAGTTAGAGCATGCTGACTGCCAGAAATTATTGAGAAATGCAAAAATTCAGTGATACGAGGGGGTGGGGAGGTGCTTGGTCCTGCCTCAACTGAATGTACTAGGCTCTGCTGACTCTCCATGGGAGGCCTTACCTTTTTGGAGGAGGAAATGGGGAGTTGTTTGGAGGGGTGGAGGCTGGTGGGCAGAGTGAGGAAAGAGACAGGGATCTGTGGTTGGTATGTAAAATATACAAATAAGTTTAAAGTAAATAATGTTCCACAATGCATATAGTCTTCAAATGTTTATGTCATGCACAACAAATACATAATGCTGTAGTTCAGTAAAAAATTAATTTTGCAGGGCTTGGTGTCACACATCTGTAATCCCAGAATTTGGAAGCTGGAGGCATGGGGCTCAATCCCCAAGGTTACACATTTCCTGTGGATATAAGGACAAATACTTACAACATATTTAGGGATTATGCTGCTTTAGTAAATTGATAGTTCTAGGTTCTCCTCCAAGATCCACAACTTCACTAACCTTGGCTAGGTTTTGAATACCAGTTATGGTTTGTCTCTTGTTGAGTGGGTCTTAAAACCACAAGGTCTGAACCCTACAAAAGAACTACAGACAACTAAGGAGTTCTTAGAGTGGGAGAAATGTTCTTACCCAGGTAAGAGCACACCAGTTAGTAATCCAATACCAAATGGTCAGCCCTGAAAATATACATGCAAGTAACATCCAGACTGAGCAGGTTATATTTAAGAAAATATATGTACACACACACACACACACACAAAAAAAAGTCAATGAATAAGAGGCCATAAGTTTGAAAGAGAATAAGGATGGGAGGTTTTAGAAAGAGGAAGAGAAGAGGGAATAAGAGGCCATAAGTTTGAAAGAGAATAAGGATGGGAGGTTTTAGAAAGAGGAAGAGAAGAGGGAGTTAAATGAGTATAATAATCTCAAAAAATAAAGGAAATATTTAAAAAAGAAAAAAGTGAAAGGTTGTTCACCATAGTGGTGGCACTTGCCTTTAATTCCAGCACTTGGAGGACTCAGGCAGGCAGATATCTTTGCATTTGAGGCTACCTCAGTCTACACAATGAGTTCCAGGCCAGCCAAGGATGTATAGTGAGATCTTGTTTTTAAAAAAAAAATTGAACTCAAGGTTAATCTCTGCTATACATTAAGATTGAGACCAACTGAGCTACATGATAGCAAAAAGAAATAAATAGCAAATAGAGGCACTGTTCTGTTACATAAATGCTATAAAATAAGCTAAGGTATCTGAATATAGAAACTAACCACAAAAGTCAGTCATGCAGTATGTAACAGTGATAAGAGTAACCTTTCAGAAATACAGGTTTTGTTGTTATTACTGTTTTTACACTATTTACAAGTTCTTTACAAACGAGTAAAAGAAATAGAATTCCCATGTTCTTCTCCCTGCCTAGGTAAATGCACGCATGCTGTGTGATGTATGGCAAATGTGTTGCTAATTAATCAATAAAACACTGATTGGCCGTTGGCTAGGCAGGAAGTATAGGCGGGGCAAGGAGGAGAATAAAGCTGGGAAGTGGAAGGCTGAGTCAGAGAGACACTGCCAGCCGCCACCATGACAACCAGCATGTGAAGATGCCGGTAAGCCACGAGCCATGTGGCAAGGTATAGATTAAAGGAAATGGATTAATTTAAGCTATAAGAACAGTTAGCAAGAAGCCTGCCACGGCCATACAGTTTGAAAGCAACATAAGTCTCTGTGTTTACTTGGTCGGGTCTGAGAGGCTGTGGGACTGGCAGGTGAAAGAGATATATCCTGACTGTGGGCCAGGCAGGAAAACTTAAGCTACACACGCAGGCCTTACTGTCAGAGCATATTCAGTATAATTAATCAGTGAATTTACAGTGAGATGTTTTTATCACCTCAAAGTCCATAGCTTCCACTAGAGTGCTTTTTGATGACTATAGGTTTGGAATGATCTGTAGTGATATGTATCCATCTTTGCAGTATTGTACACATTTGTTCCCAGTCATTTATCCCTACATGCACAATAATTCCTGGCAACTACTGATGCTTTTACTGCTCTATAGCTTTATATTTTCATGACTATTATCCATTGAATCATAGTGCATGTAACATGAAAAGGATTTGGAACAGAAAGTACTCATTTGGTGTTGGTAGGTAGGAATACTGTCATATAGCCAATTTGAAAATTGGCTTGACAGTGTTCATCAAATTAATTATATGTTAACTGTATGATCCTTCAGTTTGACCCTTTGCTACTAATACAAGGCATTTAAGAACATCTTATCATATAAAATCAGCATATAGATGCTTATAGCCTCATAATCTCAAAAACTTGGAAGCAGTCAAGATCTTTTCTGTACCTGAATAGATACATGTAGTCATAGTGAATATTATTTAACACATAAACTGACCTGTCAAACATGACATTAGAGAAAAGAATCTTAAATGCCCATTGACTAAAAGAAGCCAATGTGAAAAGAGTATGACGTATTTAATAGTGGTGTTGATTAGGCATAGTTTTTTGAACAGGATAAAACAAGCTCAATATAAAGGCAAGTGTGAATAAATTGAACTCTAATAAGATGAGAAACATGTTATTTAAGTGTTACCATTAAAAGTATGAAAATTTAACAAATGGAATTGGAGATATACTATACATTCATATATATTTTTAAGAAGGTAAGAAAAAATATATATGTAATAAGCTACAAATGTGTTAAAAGCAAACAAAAACCCCAGTGAAGTCCCATGCTTCAGTGAACGGCCCCAAATCTACACACACTAACTGTATTTACTGGGTTATTCTTCCCCAAAGGCCTTAAATTGGAAAGAGGGCATATTGAGGAGAATGCAGATGTAATTGGAGAGAGTAAACGATGGATATGATCATATCTTATTGTATAGATGTATGAAACTTGGAAAATAAAAATTTAAAAATTAGGACAAATAAGTAATAAATAGAATGGGGGGAAGGTATATGTAGTGTGTAGCATACCCATCAAAATGACATAGAGACCATTTTTTTCCCCCTCGGGGAAACTTGGAAATTTTGTACTGTCTCTGAGGATGTCCCAGTGGTTGGAGCAAATGGCAAGTTGCATAATAATGGGCTTCACAGACACACTTCTTTATGAACCCAAAACAACCTGTTAAGATCTAATCCATTTTGAATAGATAGTTATGGATATATTGGGTGGAGAGACTGGATTGGTAAAAATCAAACAGGGAATGGGAGGAAAAGATTGGAGGGGGGGGAATACAGACAGCTAAAACTGTCATTTGAGGGTTTGTATTGAAATCTAATATAGTAGAAGCTTCTTAAAATTTAAACATCTATGAAAGAGATCTAAATGAAATAACTTAATAACAGGGAGACAGAGGCTCAACTGGACATCTCTTGCCCCCAAATGAAGCTTCCAATTACAGGAATGGGTTATATCTAATTGAATTGTTGGCCAAAGTAGCTACATGGAAACATCCAAACAACTTAGGTTATTTCCAAGGCTATTGGTTGTTCCCCACAAGCCGGTGATAAGGACCAGTTGCTGAAGACAACACCTACATAATTCATTGAACACAGAGAAGTTGAACTGGTGCCTACCTAGAATCTTCACCCCTAAGGACTAGTTAGTGTTCATGGTATTGGAAGGAACACTGTATCGCTACTGAAAGAAAAAGATAAACACCAACCCAATTACAGACCCTTTGATCTACAGTAGTGTCCTGTGTGCAAGACGCACTGCTACAATGGTGGAACAAAACTTGTGGGAACAGCCAACAGATATCTGATTAAAATTAAGGGTCTGTACATGAGACGGAACCCATCCTTGGCACTGCAAGTGTGGCCAAGAATCTGAGACCAAATAGGCCAGGGACCTCAGGAAAAACCAAATGCTGTTCTGACAAAGGAATGCAGCAACAAAATGACTCCCGATGGCATTCTGCTACACTCATAGAGTAGTGCTTTGCTCAGCCATCATTGGAAAAGCTTCCTCCTATAACTGATGGGAACAAATACAGAGACTCACATATTATTCTTTAGATGCCCATTTGTCTTCTAAGTGGAGACACAAAGGGTGTGGATTTGCACGGAAGGGGAGTGGAAGGGAGAGGAGGGCAGGATCTGGCGGGGGGGGGAATTGTAATCAGAATATATTGTATGAAAAAAAAATCCATTTTTTTCTATAAAATAAAAAACAGAAAAAATGATGTCTTCAGAGAACACTGAAGCCTGTTGTGATCCAGCTGCACCATCTTGTGCAACCAGCATAACCTCTAGAGAAAAAAGATGAGGTGGATCATGGCTTGTGCTGTTTAATTTTTTCCATTTTCTGTGTGTTCACTGTATTTAAAATCTTTTTATACAAACCAGGTTATGCTTGAACACTTACAAACCAGCTTTCATTTCTTCAACTGACTCACAACTTAGATGCCTTGTAAATATTGCTTTTATAGAAATTCCATTCCAGCTTAACACTCGTGACAAATCTGTTCAAGTAAGGCAGGTGGAATAGTAGATGTTAGCAATTTCTTTGCTTCTAATGAACTGCCATGTGACTAAGGTTGTTCCTTTTCACATTCACTGGTACTGAAACTGCTGTGGTGTGTGTGTGTGTGTGTGTGTGTGTGTGTGTGTGTGTGTGTGTGTGTGTATGAGCTTGTATGGCTTGTGTTTTCATATTTTAGTTTTTGAGCATGAACCTGAGGGTTGAACCCAGGGACTTATGCAAGCTAGGCAAGTGCTCTACAAGAAAACCATGTCTCCACCCCACTTTTACTTTTACTAACTTATCTGCATCATCATCATTTACTAACTTAAACTCAAGGAGTGGCTGAGGCTTAACTTAGTCCTCCAGTTTTGGTACCCAGTGTTCTGGTCTTACAAGGTCTGTGTCACAAGGACTCACCTTAAAAGTGTTTTTAAACTACATTTAAATCAGTTTGGCCTGTGCACCTTGTTTCCTTTCTTGAATGACCTTTCCCAAATTGCTTACTCTAAGCCAAGGGGAAAAGTGATTTCCTATTTAAATAATCTTGATGAATAAGGCATGACTCTTTGAGAAAAAAATTCAGAGTCGATAACATGCTGATTTGTGTAACACCATCTAAGGAATTGAGAACATACCTCCCAAATTTATTCAAAAGAAATTCTGGGTTTTTTTTTCACAGAAGACATATCAGTACTTGGATTTTCTTTGGGTAGGAGATGTTAAGACATTGCTCTAGTACAAACTCTATGTTTATATATAAACAATTATAAGAGTATCCTATAAGTATGATTAAGAGCAGTGGGGACATGGTTCAGTTTGTAGAGCACTTACCTGATTTTATCCTTAGCATCATTAGAACTGGCCCCAGTGATACAGGATGTTAACTCTGGCTCTTTGGAGATAGAGGAAGAAGAACCAGGAGGTCAAGGTCATTCTTATCTATATAGTGAGTTCAAGGCCAGCCCTTATATATGAAACACCATCTCAATTTAAAACAAAACAAAACAATCCAGTTTCACTAACTTGTATTTTTGTCATTTCAGTGAATATTCAATTTTAGACAATATGACAAACAAATCTACTATCTGACAATGGCATTGCTGTAGCATGTAATCAATGGCTAATTCTGGGAGAAACTACCAGACAGTTAATCAATAGTGAATTATTGATGGAGAAATTGACAGGGTACTTAATTACATGAAGAGCTGAGGGGACCTGCATCTGCCTCATAATTCAGTTTAATGGATGGATATTCAATGTGGTTGTATTGATCACCTATCCAAGTTTCATTTTTATAAATTATTTATGATGAAATTAATTATGTCAACCTTTGTTCACAATATATTAGATGAACATTTTATGTATTGACTGATGTTTGGAGACCTTAAACGAATAAGGATTTAATAGAGATAAATCAATGTTTATACTATTCTATTGATTTAAAAGCTCTCACTAATACATTACTTTGCATTTTCATTCGCTAGGTTCTGGGATTGAAGATAGTGTTGGGAGTGTTTTCAGATTATGTTTTTATTCCCTATGATAGCCTAGGGAATGACAGAAAATTTCATTGTAAACTGCAGCTTGCAGTCATAGGGATTTTGTTTACCCTTCATTTTGTTCAAATTTCATTTTAGAGATAAGTTTTTAAACAGAGATAGTTAAAATAGAAAAATTAAACATATCTGGTCCTTTGGTCAATCGTAAAATCTACTGGGGCAAGGGAAGGAAAACTTTAGACAAAGCACCCGCCTGGGTTTCGGGTTGCACCCCATCACACCAGGTACACCTTCTACTTTCAAATGTTGTCATCATTCAATTTTGTAAGCCAAGTTTGAATTTGAACTATTGATGTAAACAAGTATCTTAAACAATAATAATATGGAAATTAAATGCTATCTGTAAATGAAACATAACATGGAAGAAATATTCTTGAAGATGTGCTGGGTGCATTTGTTTTTATTCCAGACCTGCTCTAAAGTTTCTAGTAATTGTAAAACCATTGAGATTTTCCTTTGAAATGAGGCAAGTTTTCTTCCTCTCGTGATTTTAATAAGCTTATCAGCCTCTGATCAATAAGTCTCAAAAATTCATAGAATAAACCTCAATTTAGAATCTTTTTCAAGATTCTATAACAGACACCGGAGAACAAGCAGAGTTCCATCCCAGGTCTCGAGACCTGGGGCAGGAGGTTGTGAATTTCACCCATGAGCCTTCTTGGCTCTCTGGTGAGTGAGCACAGGGTGGTAAAATGGGATGGGTGAGAGGGAGGGAGGGAGGGAGAGAGACAGAGAGAGAGAGAGAGAGAGAGAGAGAGAGAGAGAGAGAGAGAAGAGAAGAGGAGAGGGAGAGGGAGAGGGAGAGGGAGAGGGAGAGGGAGGAGAGGGAGGAGAGGGAGAGGGAGGAGAAGGAGAGGGAGGAGAGGGAGAGGGAGGAGAGGGAGAGGGAGGAGAGGGAGAGGGAGGAGAGGGAGAGGGAGAGGGAGAGGGAGGGAGGGAGGGAGGGAGGGAGGGAGAGAGAGAGAGAGAGAGAGAGAGAGAGAGAGAGAGAGAGAGAGAGATTGATTCATGTGCTGGGGAGAGAGGCAGATCTGAAGAGGCGGAGGTAGTGAGGAACAGGCTGAGGCAGATGCCTTGTTTGCCACCCAGGGCCATGACAATGTTGGCCTGGGATGTTACCAAGGGCCATGACTTGGTCCATGATCCTGATGCAGCTGTGTTTGTGTTCATGTCCGTGGGTCCACCAAGGTCCCTGTGGACATTTGGAGTCTGGGCCACCTGTGACTAACTTGGTGTCCAAGGAATGTGCTCCCATAGGGGCCATGGCAATCTAGGATTCCTTCACCACCACCTGGGACGATGGTGATGTCCATCCTAGACTGCTGTCAGAGGCCATGTCTGGGTCCTTGGCCCTGCCACAACCATGGTCTGTGTTGATGTCTGTGGCCCCTGTTACCACCAAAAGCACTGAGGATAGGGCTGCACAGAGTTGGCTGCCCCTCACTGGCTGCAGCACTAGGGAGAACTGGCCCTGCCCTACACCAGCACCTAGTAAGTCCTGCATCTTCCCAGGGCAGCACAATAGAGCTGTCCCTGCTATCAGGGGTGCAGGTGAGCTGGCCCTGAATACTCAAGAGTGGGAGAGCTAGCCATACAGTCCATCATGCAGTAGCATGGGCCAGGGATAGATACACCCCCATGTTCCTTGCCTCTTGCCACCTCAGGGAAAAGCTGGTTCTGGAGAGCTGCCCCTGCCCCTCACTGACTGCATCACTCAAGAGTGGGCCCTGAGTGGATTCTGTTGTGGCCTGTGGCCTTGGTCTTGCTGAGATGCTTCAAAGCCTTATTAAGAATGTCTGGGTGCCGTGGGATGTTCTGTATGGCAAATGTGTTGCTAATTAGTCAATAAATAAAACACTGATTGGCCATTGGCTAGGCAGGAAGTGTAGGCGGGACAAGGAGGAGAATAAAGCTGGGAAGTGGAAGGCTGAGTCAGAGAGACACTGCCAGCCGCCATGATGAGAAACAGCATGTGAAGATGCCGGTAAGCCACGAGCCATGTGGCAAGGTATAGATTAATGGAAATGGATTAATTTAAGCTGTAAAAACAGTTAGCAAGAAGCCTGCCACGGCCATACAGTTTGTAACTAATATAAGTCTCTGTGTTTACTTGGTTGGGTCTGAGTGGCTGTGGGACTGGCAGGTGAGAGAGATTTGCCCTGACCATGGGCCAGGCAGGAAAACTCTAGCTACATCTGGGTCCCCATGAAACCCTGCTATACCCAGGTTTACCAGGAAATTTGGATGGGAATGGGGTTAATGAGCTACATAGTCTATAAAATCAGGAAGGCTGATAAAAGAAGTAAAGCTTTGAAAGGCTCCAGTCCTGCACCTGCCCATGGCCATCATTAACTGCTCCCTGAGTCCACTCATGATGAATCCTGTCGGCTAAACTTAAGCAAGCTGTGTTAGGTGGGAACATGGAACATCGCTGTGCACTTACCTAAGTACCATTTACAATGTGGCATTAATAAATGTATGTGGATCGCTTGGCTCAGCCTGGGAGGAGGGGACTGGACCTACCTGGACTGAGTTTACCAGGTTGATCTCAGTCCGCGGGAGAGGCTTTGCCCTGGAGGATGTGGGAATGGGGGGGTGGGCTGGGGGGAAGGTGAGGAGGGCCAGAGGGGAGAGAACAAGGGAATCCGTGGCTGATATGTAGAACTGAATTGTATTGCAAAATAAAAATAAAAATTAAAAAAATAAATAAATGTATGTGAGTAGCACGGAAAAAAAAAAAAAAAGAGTGGGCCCTGGGCCCTGTTCCTAGCCCTGGCAGCATAGTAGAGCTGATCCTGTTGAGTGAGGTGCAAGTAATCTGACACCATGAATGCACATGGGAGATCTGGCCCTATCCTTCATCTGCCATATGGTGGAGTGGGTGAGGAAGAGATGACCTCTCCCCCTCACACCCTTTGCCACCTGTGGCGGGTGGGAGAGCTGGCCTCTGGGTCATGAGAATGGGAGAATTGGCACTGCCCTCCACTGATGCAGCACTCAGGAGAGCAGGCCTGAGCAACACAACCCCAGCTGACCCTGCTGGCTGGGGTGCAGGTGAGCTGGGCCTGTGGGTGTGAGGGCTGCCCCTGCCCCCTCCCTCATACGTCCTGGGATGGCAAGGATAAGGGAAATGTGCTCTCTCCCCAACTCCTTGCCACCTGGGACAGGCAGGAGGGTCATGAGAATGGAAGAGCTGGTCCTTCCCCTCACCAGAGCAGCAGTTCAGAGAGCAGGTCCTGCACCTTGCCTGGGCAAAATAGTAGAGCTGGCCCTGGTGATGTGAGTGTGGGTGAACTGTTTGCTACATTGGGTGAGCTAGCAGAGGCAGTGCTGGAGAGCTCGCGTTGGTGGTAACAATGAGGAAAGCTGGCAGGCTGACCAACCCAGCTACCATGCAGGCCCAGAACCAGGGCTATGAGTTAGCTCACTCCAACACCCACCTCATCTATGAACTGCTGGAGCATGTGAAGGAGTCAGACCTGTAGATCCAAAACTACAAGATCTCTGTGACACAGGTAACGATAAGATATCCAAGAGGAGTCTGAGTGAGGGCGTAGTATCAAGGGTGTAGCAGAAGCCAAAGGCCTTGAACCAGACCAATGATTCATTCTAACAAACACTTACAAGTGAAGATGTATGGTCTAAAGAGTATAACGTGTGACTCACTAGTCCACACTACAGCTTTCAACCTGAGATTTTTTAGAATTTGTTTTTCTTGTTTGTTTTGCTTTTTATTTTTCTGCTTTTACTTTTAAATTTTGTTTTGTGGGGGAGGTTACAAGGGCAGAGGGCAGAAGCAAGGGGACAGGGAGATAAAAGGAATTGGGAAACATGGTGTGAAATTCACAAAGAATCAATAAAGGCAGTCAGGCACCATTATAACTCTTGGAAGCAGGGTCTTGCCCAGTGCTACGATGGACCAAACCCGCAACAAGGTCCACATGCGTCGCCAGGGACACAGACACTAATATGGTGAGTAAATGTATGGTATAGTATGATAGAGATGAGAAAGAATCAGAATGGTTCACGGCCTTTGAACAGAGGCATACCTGAGGAGATAAAAGTGGTGAGGAGTGGGCTGATGTGGGTGGCATCATTGCCACCCAGGGCCATGGTGCTGTCTGGGTCTGGGCTGCAGCTGGGACTCATGACTGGGTTCATGGCCCTGATGCAATATCAGTCTGTTTTGATGTCCATGGCTCCTGATACCACCAAAGGCTGAGAAGAAAGGACTGTATGGAGTTGGCTCCAACCCCTCACTGGCTACAACACTAGGGAGAAATGGTCCTGTCGCTTGGTGGCTGAAGTACTCAGAAGAGAGGGTCTACACCTCACCTGGGCAGCACAATAGAGCTAACCCTGTAGGCAGGGGCAAGGGTGAGCCAGCCCTAGGGCTGTTTGTAGAGGAAGAGAAAAGCTGCCACTCTGGCTGCTAAGCATCAAGTAGTTCATGGAGTCAGACAAAGGGTCAACTCTTACATCCTTCCTAGGATATAAGCACGTAAAGTGGCTAGGGTAACAGGTATTTTAATCATGGAGATACTAGGAACTTCATTTTATGATCCTTTTATAGTGTACTTTTTACAAAATATTAGTTTTTTATATGACTAGGTTTCTTCAAATAGCTAAAGCCTAATAAAGTTAGCAAGGCCATGAGTGGTTAGACACGTCTTTAAGTCAGTTTCTGTTAGTCTGAATAGACCATGGTAAACTTTCAAAACTCCATACTTATTCAAAATACCTGTTACCTTCTTAGTCTAAGAAAAAAATAAAATAACACAAAACATCTTAAAATACCTCTATTTTCTAAAAAAGAGTTGGATCCAAGTTACATACATGGTATGCTATTACAAATTAAGATAACTTATATCTAGATTTTTAATTAATAATCTCTTTTTCATAAGTTTTAAGTTGACTTTAGACTTTCTATTTCAGCAGTAAAACCAGTAACAGTCTGTAAAAGTTAAAAAATAATGTTGATGATCACACAAACTGCAAGGTGAGGTCCTGAATTACCATATTTCTTCAAAGAACAATCTATTGACCTTGGTTTAAATGATTTGGCCTTGGAAGACAGTGTGATACCCTATGATTTGGAATCCTGATTGCACACCTAGCACACTATTATCAGTAAAATTGCAGCTGTCTTAATTGCTTCTGGTGCCAGGGGTTACCTATCTCCAACTATCAGCAAGCAAGTGCAGCAGATGGTCGAATATATCGCCAACTAAAACGCAGAAGAACTGCTAAATTCTGCTTACTGGCATCAGCAATAAGTTATCTGGGTTGAAGGTGAATGTGTTTTGTTTTCTCATCAGCATTTAAACAGAAGGTGAACTGTGTTAGGTGAGAACCTTTGAAAGCCAAGTGTAAGTATCTAGTAACTACCAGATCCAAGTTTCTCTCTATGATAATATTATTACAAAGCTTTAACTCATTTACTTAAACAGAGAACATGCTAAAACCAGGCTGTTTCTGCATACAAAGATACTGTAATTTCATGTTTGCTTCTTTGTTGCAGGGTGAATATTCTCATGTAAACTTATTTGAGTCACTGAGACTAGCAGCTCTTTCCTACCTGCCAAACTGAAAAGATAAATGGGGGTGCGAAGAGAATCATGTTCACTCTAACTAGTAAGAAATAATGCATGATTTTATATAATTTATTTTTTCCTCATGTGTCACTTTTGATTCCCAGCTTCTCAGCCTCTTTATTTTAGCTTATGTTTAGCTTGAGTAAGCTTTGATAGAAGTCCTTCCTTTTTCTGTATCATGCTACATTTTCTCTGTTATTTCTCATACCTCTAACTCAGAGACCTTCTCTGTTGTTCTTATGTTACTCCCTGCTTTCCCATTTTCTTGTTGCCCCTCTCTTTACTTAATTATTAGTTCTCTAAGATCTAAAAATCTATGGGCTACAGTTTTGTGCAACTGTGTTATAGCAATTCTCTCTCTGAACCTTTTTGAGGGTATAATTAAGGTGCATGGTGTATTTTACTGCAGGTTAACACTAGGCTGGCTGTCAATCACTGTTTCTTTTACTTCAGTCAACTTGCCCTGTAAACAGAGGAGATAATAGGCCCCAGTGAAGATAACTAACCAAGAAGTCCCACAAAGAACAAGATAAACACAGGAAGTAAGAGTGGGGAAGAGTGAAAGGGAGGACACCTGCATCTCAACAAAACAGATAAAAACTATGAGGAAATACAGTATCACAACATGCTCCAAAGCTCACGATTCCCCAGCAACTAAAACCAAGGGTAACCAAAGACCAAATGCCAGGAAAATATTCCCTCTCTTCTGTCCTTTGCTTTTCCATATTTTCTACAGGAATATCTGGCAGCAAAAATTTTTATTGGGTTGTTTTCTTGATGTTCGAGTTTTTTTTCAGTTCTTTGTGTACTCCAGATACTAACCCCCTGTAAGATGGGTAATTGGTAAAACTTTTTCCACTGTGGAGGCTGATGTGTTGCTCAAATGATTGAGTTCTTTACTATACAGAAGCTTTTAGCTTCATGAGTTCTCATTTACTAATTGTTGGTCTTAGTGCCTGTGCTGACTGTCCTATTCAGAAAGTCCTTTCCAATGCTAATGAGTTCTATTTTTATTTCTATCAGATACAGGACATTTGGTCTTATGTTGAGTTCCTTGACCTATTTATAGTTGAATTTTGTGCAGGATAATAGATTTGGATCTATTTCATTCTTCTACATGCAGATAATTAGTTTGCTCAGCATCATTTGTTGAATGTTTTCTCTTCAGTGTGCAGAGTGAAAGACTGTCTTAGTTACTTCTCTCTATTGCTGTGAAAGACACTATGACCATGGCAACTCTTAAAAGAAAGCATTTAAATTTTTATATTGCTTACAGTTTCGTAGTGTAAATCCATGATCATCATGGCAGGAAGCAGATAGGCCTTGCACAGGAGCAGAAGATGAGAGATTTATATCCTGATCCTCTGGTAGCAGGGAGAGAGAGAGAGAGAGAGAGAGAGAGAGAGAGAGAGAGAGAGAGAGAGAGAGAGGCAGAGAGACAGAGACACAGAGAGAAAAAGAGACAGAGACAGAGAGAGACAGAGGCTTTTGAAATCTCAAAATCCACTTCCAGTGACACACCTCCTCTAACAAGGCTGTACTTCATGCAAGACCACATCTCCTAATCCTTCCCAAACAGTTACATTAATTGGGGGTCTTATTTAAACCAAACCATCCACAGAAACTGTGGAATGCTTATCCCTAAATAAGATGTATTTATCAAACTTCTCCCCTCAAGGCTTAGGGATCTATGCAGAAAAATTGGCTGAATGACTGTAAGAGCCAGAGATGATGGATGACTTCCAGGAAACAGTCTTCTAGATATAACAAGTCTGATACAGGTATACACCCACAGTGACTGTGACACAAGAATAAGACCTGCACAGGCTCAAAACAGACAAAGTCCCTGAGATGGGGAAGTGGACACAAAGTCCCATTGTTAACCTAGAAAATGTTTGCGACTGATACCTACTGGAAAAAAAAATTCTGTTTTCTCCAGTGTAATGGCACAATGGCACTGGGCTTGTCATTCACACTCCAAAGCAGGCTCCATGTCCAGGAATAGTTGGACAACACAAAATAGACTCTATGTCTTCTTTATGAGCTTTTTGTTCCATTTTGTTCCTACTGCATTTTTTTTCTGTTTATATGTTCTTGAACTTTTTGTTTGTTTGCTTAGAGAGTGAAGGTGGAGAGGGTCTAGGAGGAGTTGGTGGAGGGGAAAGAATATGGTCAAATATATCATACGCAAAAAATTTTAATGGGAATATCCTACTCAAAAGTAAAAAGATATTAGAAAACAATATTAAAAAAAACCCAAAGTAGTACAAAAAACAGTGATCCAGATAAGAGCAGAGATCAATTAAATAAAAAAATAGAAAAGTAATAGTCAAATAAAGGAAGTTTATAAAGGAAGATGATAGCTCCTTAAAAATAAAAGATAAACTTTTAACACACAGAAAACAGATGAGGAAGTTCCAGTAGCTAATATGAAACCAGAAGAATGCGTCTACAGCCACTGAAGAAACAGAAAGAGTAAAGAGAACGCTATGAACAACATAACGCCAGCAAATCTGAGCTCAAACCAGTTCCTCAAAAAATTACAATTACAAACATTTGTATGAAAAATGTTGCAAAAAATTTACAAAACTCAAACAGATCCTCAGAGGAGGTAATTATTAAGTATAGTTTGTAAAGGCAGTAAGAGATGGTTCAATGGTTAAGATACTTGTAGGGTGATTCTCAGCACACACACGATGGCTCACATGATAGAAGGGAGGATGGATTTGGGATGGGTTTAGGTGAGGGCAAATATAATTTAAATGTACTACATGAAATCCTCAAAGAATTAACACAAATATTTTAAATGTTATAAAACAGAACCAACAGTAATTCTGTACAACCTATCAAAAATATAGTCAAGGTGGCAAAACTTTAATATATGACCAATGCTTCTACCAACATTAACCAAAGAGGGGGGAAATGGGAATAATAAAATTATATATCAGGATCTTGCATGAAAATAGAGGTTAAAGAACTTCCACAAAATGCTGCATAGCAAATCCATCGTGTCTGTGTGTGTGTGTGTGTGTGTGTGTGTGTGTGTGTGTGTATAGTTTAATCAAGTGAGATTAATTATAGAAATAAAAGATGAATTAGTCTGTTAAAAAACTAATTAATGTAATCTGTCATATCAACAAAATAAAGCCAACATTATAGAAAATTCATTATTAGTCAGATAAACCATGCTAACTTATTAAAATTAAAATATCTGAAGTGATTTAGAAAGTTAATCAGTTTTATTTATAGACCTGACAAACTTTAAAATTATGACTTTTATGTTTTTCTAAAAAATTTAAGCTACTGTGAGGTGAACAGCATATAATTTTCATACAGTCCCTGACTATAGCATAAAATACATTGAATAGCTTATTGTCATTCTTAGCTTAATCCTCTGTGTAGCATAGGGAAAAACCAGAATATACATATTTAGATATAATTCTTATCAGAACTATACAGCACTAAGATTTGTACCAGGAAGATCTCTACATTACACAAAAATCATCAGTTATAGCAAACTTATGCTTGGGTATTAAGCTGAATTTTGAATGTCATTAGGAATGCTTGTTTTTGACAGTTATACTCTGCTTTAGACTTGCTGACTTTAAAATGATCTAAAGAATAGCTGGGCAGTAGTGGTGCATGTCTTTAATTCAAGCACTTGGGAGGTAGAGGCAGGCAGATCTCTGAGTTCAGGGCCAGCCTGTTCTACAGAGTGAGTTCCAGGACAGCCAGAGTTAAACAGAGAAACTCTGCTTTGAAAAACCACCACCACCCCTAAAAAGAATCATAGAACAATAACTTCAGTGTGTGTACATTTGTGTATATATATATATATATACATATCTTACATGTGTTCTGGTGTTCTCAGAGTTCAGAAGGTACAAAAACCTCTTGGAACTGGAGTTACAGGTATTTGTAAGCTGTTCTGTGTGGGTGCTGGGAACCCAACCTGGGCTTTCTACAAGGGCAGCAATTTCTCCTGATGAACGGCCATTTCTGATATCCATGGGGGGCCCACCTGCATCTGAAGAGAAACTGTGGAGGAAGAGTGGATGGGGGAAACTGGAAAGAGAGAGGGAGAGGAAACTTTGATTGGGATGTAAAAAGGGAGGAAATGAATAAATAAACAAAAATGAAAAAAATTTTATTTTTAGATGTTATTTTAAATTACATTAATAATTTATAATAATGTATCAGTATCTGCCAAAAGTTTTGCTAAAATATCTAGTAGTTTTTCATTGTGTGATAAACTTAATTTAAAAATATAGCTGTAATAGCAAAAACATATAGTCAGTGAAGGTACTTATGTATAACACTCAAAAGAAATACATGATAACATGTTGATGGGAATGTAAATTTGTACATTCACTGTGTAAATAAATATGGATGTTCTAAAATACATATAACTATCATATGATCCATTTATGTCACTCCCTGACACACACCCCAAAGACTCCATATTCTACTACATGCTCATACATGTTCATTGCTACTTTATTCACAATAGCCAAGATATAAAACAAGTGTGGAGTCCTTTAACATATGAATACATTAAAAAATATGCAAAGGACCAAGGAATCTACTATGAGATTGTTCCATGATACCTCAACAATATGGCTGTCTAAACAAGACCTGAACAAGGATGGAACCAATAGACATGCTAATGTGGAAGGAGGAACTATCACAGGGCTCTGCCTTTTGACAAAAAAACCACATCCAACTAAAAAATTTGAAAGGGAATAATTAGTTTTCTCCTGGGAGAAGCCCCTTAATTGATTATTCAGTACCAAATGGTTGGTCCTGAAAAGACTGCACAGGTTGTATTCATAATTTACACACACACACACACACACACACACACACACACACACACACACACACACACGTACACACAGACATCCCAATAGCAATTAAAGAAAATGAAGCAATGAATGTGAGAAGGAATGAGAGGGTAAACATGGGAGAAGTTGGAGGAAAGAAAAGAGAGGGGAAGGGAAATTATGTAATTATATTTAATTAAAACAATACAAGAATACAAATATTTCCAATAGCCAAAAAAATGTGGTACATATACAATGTAAAATTTCATTAAACTATACAGAACAATAAAATTAAACACTTTAGTAAAGTTATTAGAACTAGAGATCACTGAATGATGTAAAATAAATCAGAAATAGAAAGAGGGATGTTGCATATTTCTTCTCATAGGCAGAGTTTAGATTTAAATTTATGGCTGCATGAAAATATACACATAGGATATGGAAGTAGAAAGTGAAGTGTAAAAGGGGAGGAGGGATCCAAGGAGACGGGGAAGGTGAACTAGAGATGGACATATGTGCGACAACACAACAGGAGACTATTTGGAGGGAAGAGGCAGAATGGCTGTAGTGGAAGAGGAATGGGAGGACAGCAGGGAGGAGATGGACAAACTATAATGATACATGTATGAAAACAAAATGTCACAATTAAACCTCCTACTTCGTATGTTAACTAAAAATAATTTTTAAAATGAAATAGGTGACTTTTGATATTTGCTAATTGAAACAGTTTTATATTCAAATGCACAGTAATGTCTCTTAGAGTTCTACCAAGGAAATATTGACTCACCAAAATGTTCAATTAAATCACAAATGCTGAAGAGTGGAGTGGATGGATGTTTAAATTACATAAGGAGTAAGATTCTTTGAGGATAGGTAGTACTTTTAGGGTTATAGTGGTATATTCATCTTCATAAACTTTGCTCCTATCCACTACGTAGGTAAATATAATGAAAGTGGTAAGTACTCCCTGGATGTACAAAGCTCAGCTCTATCATGAGCTAGTCTATTTTAGAGCAACTGTGGATCAACTGTTCAAACCATAGGATATTACCTTAGTGAAAAACCGAAGTCCAAAAATATTTAAATTTTTAGTTGTTGAGTAGCATCATGAAAGTATTTTCAAGGAATAAATAATGTGCCTAAATTATCTCATATAGTCTGACCTTAAATCATAGATTCCCTTATGAAAGGATTCTCTGTGGGACCAACACTGTAGCACTCAGGCAAAAATAGATGCTGGCTGTAAAAGGAAGGCTCTGGATGGAGACATGAGATGAATTAAAAATCATACCAACCAGCCTCATATGAAATGAGAGAGGGAAGTACATAAGTCACATGACATTTCAAGGAGAGAATGGAAAGGCGTTTTCTGAGTGCGCTTAAAAGACAGTTTGTAAGTGATTCAATTGTTGGTTTACATGAAGGCAAATGGAGAATATTGGTCAATATTATCACCTAAAAATCACTTCTATCTAGAATCTCTCCAATATAATCTTATTTGTTGTTTGTGAAGGATAAGAACTAATAGGAAAAAATATCTTGTTGCATAATTTTATGTCAGTGAAACACTAGATAGCAGAAAAATCTTAAGGAGCTTGTTATACATTTACATCAAAGTGTATTTTATGCTCATTCAATTCAAATGAAGTGAACAAGTGGGAAATAAAGAGCTAGCAGGGAAAAGGTCAGTATGAAAAGGAGCACAGGGAATCCTGTGACCATAAGGATGCCACTTTGTCTAAGCATAGGAGAGCACAATTTTCCATCACATATTTGGATGGATATAAGAACCTGAATTCCTGTGGCATCAGATGATCATGAGCTAAAAGAATTTATGTACTTAAACCAGTAACATCTAAATAATTACTTAAAGTTAAGAAGAAAACTTATAAAATCCAATTTTTCATTTGCCAAGCACCTACTTATGGAGACACGCTGGGAAATTATGTGCTTATACAAGGGAGGTGCTGCCCCCTTCTGGAGAGGAGAATTCCACTGAAAAATTTTTAGTTCCTCTAACTCAGAGCTCTCCTACTGATCTTAGTCAGTAACTATACACATGTTGGTGGTAGATACTGGATGATATGTAGTTAGTAGAGGATTGATATATAAGCAGATAGATAATAGAATAATTTTATATTGAGAGTATCCAAGGATCAAAGACAAATAGTGATCAAATTAAAGCTAGAGCACATGAACAATTGGAATATGAGCTCCATAGATTGTCCCTAGTACCTGAATAGTGTCTATAATAAAGTGGATCCTCAAAACAATTACATCTTTAAAACTAACATAACACATTTTAGATGATGTAATGGATTTTTCTGTCAAAGAAATGTACAACCCATGTGTGGCATTATAATTATAATCTTTCTGTTTCTAAATGGTCTTTAAAGTCACAGTGTCTCCTCTTTTACATCATCCAGGTAACACTTAACTCTCAGCACTAAAATGTTCCTAGACACAGGTTTGTGCTCATCTTACAAACCATCTTCATTCTTTAGAATCCTTTATCTCTCCACTCTTCATTTGTATTAACCAAAAATACATTCCATTTTTCAAAACACAAAACCAATCTCTGTGTTTCTAAGATGTTTCTACCAGGGATCTATAGTCACAAGCCAGTTGTTCACTGACTTTCTATATTGCCTTATTTTCTTGGCATTGATGTAAACATAATGAGTCACCCAACTGAGCAAGTGCTGAGTTCATTAATTTGCAAAATTACAACAGCATTTTATATTCAAAATGAATTATCTCAGCTGGAAATTTTTAGTAGCACATGTAGATTACAATATTGGGTTGAACAAGGTTTATAACACCATGGAGAATACCAACAATTTCACCAATTACAAATAGCCATTGCTACGCATTAATCATCAAATTGTTCTGTAAAAATATTTAACTCTGAAGCATACCATCATATTCTCTGACACAGATATGTAGTAGATTGAAAAGTGCCTTCCAGATATCCATACGGTGCTAGTAAGAACTATGAATATGCTGATGTTTTCCACACATGATTTCTATAAAAGGATTTTCTGGTGTTATTAAGAATTGTGAAACAGAAAAAGATTATCTTAGATTGTCTGGGTGTGTGTAGGATGTTCACAAGGGGTCGTATAATGGAACCAGAGGATCAGAGCATAAAAAGGAAACCTTATTATAAAAGCTGAGGATGTTGTGAAGAACTCTAAATGTAGGGGAATTTTTTTAAATTTAGAAGGTACTTAATTTAACGAAAATAATTTATTGATTTTATTTTTATCTTTCAAAGCATATATTTATTATTCTCATTGTCTTAACTTACCCATACAAAAGTCTCCACAAGAATCATTTCTTTTACTTCACTGAAACTTCCAGTTAACTCATTGCTTTAGTTTTTCATTAGTCAGGAAGATCCGACCTGCAATTATGTTGTTTGCACATCAGGTTCCATCCTCTTCATTTTCCATTTGACTTGTTTGCTCATAATTTTTGTTAAGTGCCAGTAAAATTCAAATGTTGCATATGAGTTTAGTCACCTTCCTTGTCCTGCACACAGAGATGATCATTAATTAAGAAGTCAGCATTAGGTGATGGTGGCACATGCCTTTAATCCCAGCACTCAGGAGGCAGAGGTAGGTAGATCTCTGTGAATTAGAGGCCAGCCTGGTCTACAGAGTGAGTTTCAGGACAGGCAAAGCTACACAGAGAAACTCTGTCTCTAAAAAAGAAAAAAAAGTAATCAGATAACCAGACCAATGCACATTTGTAATATAATGAACCTCAAATTCATTGATGCCTTCCAATTCTATCATCTTTCTTATAAGTGTCATTGTACATATTACATTAATTAAGACATCTCTTGATTTCTGACCAATAGTTATAAAGTAAAACTGTATCTTCACTAGCATGTCTCACCATTTCAAAGGCCAATGTGCACATATTTACTTGCAGTTCTGTCCCTTGTGTGTCATCAGTACTTTTTTTCTTCTATGACTATATTTACTCCCTATATTGTTCAACATTCATGAAAGGAGAAAGAATGGGAGGAAGGAAAGAAGGAGACTCTCTTATTCACTGATTTTTAATAACTAAATTGAGTCATCTAAAGAGAAACAAATAAAACCAAGTCAGTCAGCCCTTTATGATTCCCACTGTGCATTACCTACATTTTGAATACTTTATTTTTACCAATAGATACTGGTCATTCTTGATGATGGTTTGTATTCCCTACCTCAACTAATGTCCTTTCACTTCTTGTTCAGTATATTTTTTTTTTTTGCCTAACAACCCTTTGTATTCAAATACTGAAATTCAGCTTCAGCCAATGAATATTCCCCCAAATTATAGTTCCTATGGGCACTGTGGTCATTTCTAGGGAATCTGGACTCCTTGATAAAGTCTTGGAGAGATTAGGGATACAAGAGACACACCTAAACATAATAAAGGCAATTTACAAAAAGCCAAATAGCTAACATCAAATTAAATGGAGAGAAACTCAAAGCAATTCCATTAAGATCAGGAGCAAGACAAGGCTGTCCACTCTCTCCATATCTATTAAATATAGTAATTGAAGTTCTAGCAGGGGCAATAAGACAATTGAAGGAGATATAAATTGGAAAGGAAGAAATCAAAGTATCACTATTTGCAGATGATATGATAGTATACATAAATGAACCTAAAATTCTATTAGGAAACTCCTATAGCTGATACGAAACCTTTACTGAAGTGGCTGGATACAAGATCAACCAAAAAAAAAAAAGTCAGTAGCCCTCCTATATATTAATGACAAATGGACCAAGAAAGAAACCAATGAAACCACACCCTACACAATAGCCACAAATAATATAAAATATCTTTGGGTAACTTTAACCAAGCAAGTGAAAGACTATGACAAAAAGTTCAAGTCTTTGAAGAAAGAAGTTGAAGAAGATATCAGAAGATAGAAAGATCTTTCTGATGGAAAGACTGAACACAGTCATGGATCAGTAGAATCAACATAGTAAAAAGTAGCCATCCTACCTAAAACAATCTACAGATTCAATGAAATCCCCATCAAAATTCCAGCACAATTCTTTACAAACCTTATAAGGACAATACCCAACTTCATATGGGAAAACAAACAAACATACAAAAAACTCAGGATAGCTAAATTAACGCTATACAATAAAAGAATATCTAGATCAGTATATATGATCTCAAGCTATTTTACAGAGTCACAGTAATTAAAAACTGCATGGTATTGACATAAAAACAGACAAGTTGATGAATGGAATTGAATCTAAGACCTAGACTTAAATCCACATACCTGTGGACACTTGAGTTTTGATTAAAAAAAATCCAGAAATACTGGACAAAAGACAGCATCTTCAAAAGGGGTCTAACTGGATGTCAGTATGTAGAAGAACACAAATAGATCTATGTGTTTCACCCTGTACAAAACTCAAGCCCAAGTGGATCAAAGACCTCAACATAAAATCAGATACATTGAACCTGATAGAAGAGAAAGTGGGGAATAGCCTTGTGTATTGTCACAGGAGAAAACTTCATGAGCAGAACACTGATAGTACAGGCACTAAGAACAACAATCAATAAATGAGACCTAATGAAACTGAAAATCTTCTTTAAGGCAAAGGACACCATCAATAGGACAAAAATGGCAGCCTATAGAATGGGAATATATTTTCACCAACTCCACATTTGATAGAAGGCTAATATCCAAAACATATAAAGAACTCAAGAAACTAGACATCAACAAACCAAATAATCCAATTAAAAACTGGGGTATAGATCTAAAAAGAGAATTCTCAACAGAGGAATCTCAAATAGCTGAGAAACATGTTAAGTTCAACATCATTAGCCACAAGGGAAATGCAAATGAAAAAGACACTAAGATTCCATCTTACACTTGTCAGAACGGCTAAAACCAAAAACACAAGTGACAGCTCATGCTGGTAAAGATGTGGAACAAGAGGAATACTCCTCCATTTCTGTGGGAGTGCAAACTAGTAGAGCCACTATGAAAATCAATATGGCAGTTCCTAAGAAAATCAAAACCCAACTATACCACTCTTGGGTACATACCCAAAAGACACTCCATTCTACTATAAAGGATATTTGCTTAGCTGTGTTCCTAGCAGCTTTATTCATAATAGCCAGAAACTGGAAAAAAACTAAATGTCCCTCAACTGAAGAATGAATAAAGAAACAGTGGTACATTTACACAATGGAGTATTATTCAGTTGTTAAAAATTATATCATGAAATTTGCTGGCAAATGGATGGGACTAGAAAAAAATCATCCTGAATGAGGTAACCCAGACCTAGAAAGACAAACATGGCATGTACTCACTTATAAGTGGACATTAGCTGTTAAATAAAGGACAGCCATACTACAATCTGCAGATCAAGAGAGGCTAAGTAAGAAGGTGGGCTCAATGGTGGGGGGGACACAGGGTTCTTCCTGGGAAGGGGAAATAAAATAGATTTTTGTGGGTGGACTTGGGGTGGGGGAATGGTGGGAACAGGAGAGATCAGGAGGGTGATGGGAGAGATGGAGGGAGAGAGAATAAGGATAGAAGATTGGACCTGGGGAGCATTTGGGGGAGATGCTGAAACATAGTGAAGTGGAAACTTCTGGAATCTATGAGAGTGATCTTAGCAAAGTTTCCTAGTAACAGAGGATAAGAAGCCTGAACTGACCATCTTCTGTAACCAGGCAATGCTCCTAGCAGTGGGACTGGGACATCAACACAGCCACAAAACCTTCAACCTACAATATGTCCTGCCTGCAAGACATGCTGGGAAAATGGTGGCACAGAACTTGTTCAATTATCTAACCCATGACCAGTTCAACTTGAGGCCCAAGCCAGAAAAGAGATCCTATGCCTGACACTGCATGGATGGCCAGGAACCAGAGGCAGGACAGCCCAGAGACCCAAGATAGAACCAAACATGACTGGCAAAAACAACGACAGCATAAACAAACAAAAAACAGAACAGAAAAGTCAATGTAATGATTCCTAATGATGTTCTGCTATACTCGTAGATTGCTGCCTAGCCCAATTGTCATCAGAGAGGCTTCATCCAGCAACTGATAGGAGCAGATGCAGAGACCTGTAGTCAAACACTAGGTGGAGCCAAGGAAACCCTGCAGAAGAGGAGGATGGATTGTAGGAGCCAGAGAGGTGAAGGACACCATGTGAACACGGCCCACAGAATCAACTAAGCAGGGCTCATAGGGGCTCACAGAAACTGACGTGACAAACATGGACCCTGTATGGGTCTGAGCTAGGTCCTCTGCATATACCTTAATGTTGTGTAGCTTGGTGTTCTTGTGGGACTCCCAACAGTGGGAGTGGAGGATATCTCTGACTCTTTTGTCTACTCTTGGGACATTTTTCCTCCTACTTGGTTGCCACTTCCAGCAGTGATATTAAGGTTTGTGCCCAGTTTTATTGTATCTTATTAGGTGGATATGTTTGGTGAATTACCTTGGAAAGTCTGCTCATTTCTTGTTGTTATTTGTTTGTTTGTTTGATGGGAACAGGAAGAGTTGATTTGGGGGAGAGGGGAGGTGGGGGCAGGGACTAGGAGGAGTGGAGGGAGGGGAAACTGAGGTCAGGATGTAAGGTATGAGAGAAAAATAAAGATTAAAAAAAGAACTGACAAAAAAAGAGAAAATATTTTTAAAAATGTTTAGGAAGATACAGGAACCAAACTGAGAAAGGGAAGGTAACAATGTAGGGAGGAGATGAGATCTAGTTGGACTCATTATCTTCAATTTCTGAAGTTGGATTTGGTATTGGTTTTTATTTTACTTCAGTACAGTTGTTTTGAAACAACCATATTATTTGAGGTTTTTCATTAAGAAAAATCCTCAATATCAGGACTTGTTTTTTAAAAAAATAGAATAAAAGACTAGGGATGTAGCTCAGTTGGTAGACTTCTGCTAGCATACACTGTAGATGGAAGTTTTCCTGTGTCCTGCCTGCCCAGTCCATAGCCATTCAGTCCCAAGTAAACATACAGAGGTTTATATTAATTAAAAACTGCATGGCGCCTAGCTTGCCCCTGACCCCATCCCTGGGCACCAGCCACTCCGGGGAAGACCTGCCCAACTTGGGCCCAGGTTCTGGTCCCCGGGCAGGTGCCCTTCTACCACAACTGGGAAGGATCCCCTTCTCCAAGACCCCTGGCAGACCCTGCAGTCTCCACGCCCTGCCCCCACGCCCATCCGCCTGAGCCCCAAGCCTCTTCCTGAGACTTAGAGGCCGGCCCCCAGCTCCCATCTTGCCCAGGACTTCCCTTCTGAAGCACAGGTGAGTGCCCTAGCTTGCCCCAGACCCCATCCCTGGGCACCAGCCACTCCGGGGAAGACCTGCCCAACTTGGGCCCAGGTTCTGGTCCCCGGGCAGGTGCCCTTCTACCACAACCGGGAAGGATCCCCTTCTCCAAGACCCCTGGCAGACCCTGCAGTCTCCACGCCCTGCCCCCACGCCCATCCGCCTGAGCCCCAAGCCTCTTCCTGAGACTTAGAGGCCAGGCCCCCCAGCTCCCATCTTGCCCAGGACTTCCCTTCTGAAGCACAGGTGAGTGCCCTAGCTTGCCCCAGACCCCATCCCTGGGCACCAGCCACTCCGGGGAAGACCTGCCCAACTTGGCCCCAGGTTCTGGTCCCCGGGCAGGTGCCCTTCTACCCCAACCGGGAAAGATCCCCTTCTCCAAGACCCCTGGCAGACCCTGCAGTCTCCACGCCCTGCCCCCACGCCCATCTGCCTGAGCCCCAAGCCTCTTCCTGAGACTTAGAGGCCGGCCCCCAGCTCCCATCTTGCCCAGGACTTCCCTTCTGAAGCACAGGTGAGTGCCCTAGCTTGCCCCCGACCCCATCCCTGGGCACCAGCCACTCCGGGGAAGACCTGCCCAACTTGGCCCCAGGTTCTGGTCCCCGGGCAGGTGCCCTTCTACCACAACCGGGAAGGATCGCCTTCTCCAAGACCCTTGGCAGACCCTGCAGTCTCCACGCCCTGCCCCCACGCCCATCTGCCTGAGCCCCAAGCCTCTTCCTGAGACTTAGAGGCCGGCCCCCAGCTCCCATCTTGCCCAGGACTTCCCTTCTGAAGCACAGATGAGTGCCCTAGCTTGCCCCCGACCCCATCCCTGGGCACCAGCCACTCCGGGGAAGACCTGCCCAACTTGGCCCCAGGTTCTGCTCCCCGGGCAGGTGCCCTTCTAGCCCCACTGGGAAGAATCCCCTTCTCCAAGACCCCTGGCAGACCCTGCAGTCTCCACGCCCTGCCCCCACGCCCATCCGCCTGAGCCCCAAGCCTCTTCCTGAGACTTAGAGGCCAGGCCCCCCAGCTCCCATCTTGCCCAGGACTTCCCTTCTGAAGCACAGGTGAGTGCCCTAGCTTGCCCCAGACCCCATCCCTGGGCACCAGCAACTCCAGGGAAGACCTGCCCAACTTGGGCCCAGGTTCTGGTCCCTGGGCAGGTGCCCTTCTAGCCCCACTGGGAAGGATCTCCTTCTCCAAGACCCCTGGCAGACCCTGCAGTCTCCACGCCCTGCCCCCACGCCCATCCGCCTGAGCCCCAAGCCTCTTCTTGAGACTTAGAGGCTGGCCCCCAGCTCCCATCTTGCCGTGGATTTCCCATCTGGAGGAGAGAGAGAGAGAGAGAGAGAGAGAGAGAGAGAGAGAGAGAGAGAGAGGAGAGCACCCATCCTCCCCCGGACTTCCCTTCTGAACAAGAGCTTCCATCCTGTCCCGGACTTCCAATTTGGACAAGAGAGCTCCCATCTGGACAAGAGAGAGAGACTTCCTGAATCTGTCAGCTCTGAACCAAGTGTGCAAATAAGGCCAGGAACGAACCACAAGGAGATGGGCAGACGTCAAGGCAGAAACACATACAACAAAATGAATAGTAATACACCATCACCAGGCCCTAGCCCTCCTCCAACACCTAGACCTGAACATCAGAAATTGAAAGAAGCAGAAGAAAATAGCCTTATGAATGTCATCATGAAGAAGCTAGAGGCTCGTGTAGAGGAAAAGACAAAAAAATGTGAAGAACGCTGTAAACAACTAGAGGAAAGGGCAAACAAATTAGAAGAAATCAATAAAGTCCTGGAAGAGAACAATAAAATACTGAAAGAAAATCAAGAAAAATCAATGAAACAAATGAAGGAAACAGTCCAAGACCTGAAAAGGGAAATAGAAAAAATGAAGAAGACACAAACAGAGGGAATGCTGGAAATAGAAAATCTGAGAAAATGATTGGGAACTTCAGATGCAAGTATAATCAACAGAATGCAAGAGATGGAAGAGAGGATCTCTAGCGTTGAAGATACAATAGAAGAAATGGATTCATCAGTCAAAGAAAACACTAAAGTCAACAAAGTCATGAACCAAAATGTCCAAGAAATTTGGGACACCATGAAAAGACCAAACCTACGAATAATAGGGGTAGAAGAAGGAGAAGAATACCAACTCAAGGGCACAGAAAATATATTCAACAAGATCATAGAAGAAAACTTTCCCAACTTAAAGAAGGAAATGCCTATGAAGATACAGGAAGCCTATAGAACACCAAACAGACTAGACCCCCAAAAAAAGTCCCCTCGCCACATAATAATTAAACAATTAAACGTACAGAATAAAGAAAGAATATTAAGAGCAGCAAAGGAAAAAGGCCAAGTGACATATAAAGGCAAACCTATCAGAATAACACCCGATTTCTCAATGGAGACTTTGAAAGCCAGAAGGTCCTGGACAGATGTAATGCAGACATTAAGAGACCATGGATGTCAGCCTAGACTAATATACCCAGCAAAACTTTCAATCGTCATAGATGGAGTGAACAAGACATTCCATGACAAAGCCAGATTTAAACAATATTTATCCACAAACCCAGCCCTACAGAAAGCACTAGAAGGAAAATTCCAACCTAAGGAAGTCAGATACAACCTCGAAAACACAGGCAATAGATAAAGCCACAGCAGTAGACCCCAACGAAGAAAAGTACACACACATCACCACCAAAAAATAACAGGAATGAACAATCACTGGACATTAATATCCCTCAATATCAATGGACTTAACTCACCTATAAAAAGACATAGGCTTACAGAATGGATACGAAAGCAGGACCCATCTTTCTGCTGCATACAAGAAACACATCTCAAATTCAAAGATAGACACTACCTAAAAATAAAAGGCTGGGAAAAGACTTTCCAATCAAATGGTCTTAAGAAACAAGCGGGTGTAGCCATCCTGATATCCAGCAAAATAGACTTCAAACTAAAATCAATCAAAAGAGATCAAGAAGGGCATTACATACTCATCACAGGAAAGATCCACCAAGATGAAGTCTCAATTCTGAACATTTATGCCCCAAACACAAGGGCACCCACATATGTAAAAGAAACATTATTAAAGCTTAAATCACATATAAAACCCCACACATTAATAGTGGGAGACCTCAACACCCCACTTTCACCACTGGACAGATCCCCCAAATCGAAACTTAACAGAGAAATAAAGGACTTAATTGATGTCATGACTCAAATGGACTTAATCGACATCTACAGAACATTCCATCCTAACAAAAAAGAATATACCTTCTTCTCAGCACCCCATGGAACCTTCTCTAAAATCGACCACATACTTGGTCACAAAGCAAATCTAAACAGATACAAAACAATTAGAATAACCTCCTGTGTTCTATCAGACCACCATGGTCTAAAGTTGGATTTCAACAACAACAAAAACTACAGAAAACCTACAATCTCATGGAAACTGAACAATACCCACCTGAATCACCAATGGGTTAAGGAAGAAATAAAGAAAGAAATTAAAGACTTCCTAGAGATCAACGAAAATGAAGACACCACATATCCAAACCTATGGGACACTATGAAAGCAGTACTAAGAGGGAAATTCATAGCACTAAATGCCCACATAAATAAGCTGGAGAAATCTCACACTAGTGACTTAACAGCACACCTGAAAGTTCTAGAACAGGAAGAAGCAAAGTCTCCCAGGAAAAATAGATGCCAGGAAATTATCAAAGTGAGAGCTGAAATCAATAAAATAGAAACAAAGAGAACAATACAAAAAATTAATGAAACAAAGAGTTGGTTCTTTGAGAAAATCAACAAGATAGACAAGCCCTTATCCAAACTAACCAAAAGACAGAGAGAGAGCATCCAAATCAACAAAATCAGAAATGAAAAGGGGGACATAACAACAGACATTGAGGAAATCCAGAGAATCATCAGGTCATACTTCAAAAACCTCTATTCCACAAAACTGGAAAACCTAAAAGAAATGGATAATTTTCTGGATAGGTACCACATACCTAAATTAAATCAAGACCAGATAAACTATTTAAATAGTCCAATAACCCCTAACGAAATAGAAACAATCATTAAAAGTCTCCCAACCAAAAAAAGCCCAGGACCAGATGGTTTCAGTGCAGAATTCTACCAGATCTTCAAAGAAGAGTTAATACCAATACTCTCTAAATTGTTCCATACAATAGAAACAGAAGGAACATTACCAAACTCCTTCTATGAGGCTACAATTACCCTGATTCCCAAACCAAACAAGGATACAACAAAGAAAGAGAACTACAGACCGATCTCCCTCATGAACATTGATGCAAAAATACTCAATAAAATACTGGCAAACAGACTCCAAGACCACATCGAAACAATTATCCACCATGATCAAGTAGGATTCATTCCAGGGATGCAAGGATGGTTCAACATACGAAAGTCTGTCAATGTGATACACCATATAAACAAACTCAAAGAAAAAAACCACATGATCATCTCACTAGATGCTGAAAAGGCATTTGACAAAATCCAACACCCCTTCATGATAAAGGTCTTGGAGCGATCAGGAATACAGGGAACATACCTAAACATAATAAAGGCAATTTACAGCAAGCCAACAGCCAACATCAAATTAAATGGAGAGAAACTCAAAGCAATTCCACTAAAATCAGGAACGAGGCAAGGCTGTCCGCTCTCCCCTTACTTATTCAATATAGTACTTGAAGTTCTAGCCAGAGCAATAAGACAACATAAGGAGATTAAGGGGATACAAATTGGAAAGGAAGAAGTCAAGCTTTCCCTATTTGCAGATGACATGATAGTATACTTGAGCAACCCCAAAGATTCCACCAAGGAACTGATACAGCTTATAAACACCTTCAGCAACATAGCAGGATACAAGATCAACTCCAAAAAATCAGTAGCCCTCCTATATACAATGGACAAAAAAGCGGAGAAGGAAATCAGAGATACATCACCCTTTACTATAGCCACAAATGACATAAAATACCTTGGGGTAATACTAACCAAGCAAGTGAAGGACCTATATGACAAGAACTTTAAGTCCCTGAAAAAAGAAATTGAAGAAGATGTCAGAAAATGGAAAGATCTCCCATGCTCATGGATAGGCAGAACTAACATAGTAAAAATGGCAATCTTACCAAAAGCAATCTACAGATTCAATGCAATCCCCATCAAAATACCAACACAATTCTTCACAGACCTGGAAAGAATAATACTCAACTTCATATGGAAAAACAAAAAACCCAGGATAGCCAAAAGAATCCTGTACAATAAAACAACCTCTGGAGGCATCACGATCCCTGACTTCAAGCTGTACTATAGAGCTACAGTAATAAAAACAGCTTGGTACTGGCATAAAAACCGACATGTGGACCAATGGAATCGAATTGAAGACCCTGATATTAATCCGCACACCTATGAACAAATAATTTTTGACAAAGAAGCCAAAAGTGCACAATGGAAAAAAGAAAGCATCTTCAACAAATGGTGCTGGCAAAACTGGATATCAACATGTAGAAGGCTGCAAATAGATCCATATCTATCACCGTGCACAAAACTTAAGTCCAAGTGGATCAAGGACCTCAACATAAATCCAGCTACTCTGAACCTGCTAGAAGAGAAAGTAGGAAGTAGTCTTGAACACATTGGCATAGGAGACCACTTTCTAAATAGAACACCAGTAGCACAGACACTGAGAGAAACAATCAATCAATGGGACCTCTTGAAACTGAGAAGCTTTTGTAGGGCAAAGGATACGGTCAACAAAGCAAAGCGACAGCCTACAGAATGGGAAAAGATCTTCACCAATCCCACATCTGACAGAGGACTGATATCCAGAATATATAAGGAACTCAAGAAATTAGACATCAAAATGCCCAACAGTCCAATTAAGAAATGGGCTATAGAACTAAACAGAGAATTCTCAACAGAGGAAACTCAAATGGCTGAAAGACATTTAAGGAATTGCTCAACATCCCTAATCATCAGGGAAATGCAAATCAAAACAACTCTGAGATACCACCTTACGCCTGTCAGAATGGCTAAGATCAAAAACACTGAAGACACCTTATGCTGGAGAGGATGTGGAGCTAGGGGAACTCTCCTCCACTGCTGGTGGGAATGCAAGCTTGTACAACCACTTTGGAAATCAATATGGCGATTTCTTAGAAAATTGGGAATCCATCTCCCCCAAGATCCAGCTATACCACTCTTGGGCATATACCCAAGGAATGCTCAACCACACCACAAGAGCACTTGTTCAGCTATGTTCATATCAGCATTGTTTGTAATAGCCAGAACATGGAAACAACCTAGATGCCCTTCAACTGAAGAATGGATAAACAAAATGTGGTACATATACACAATGGAATACTACTCAGCAGAGAAAAACAATGACATCATGAGGTTTGCAGACAAATGGATGGATCTAGAAAAAATCATCCTGAGTGAGGTATCCCAGACTCAGAAAGACAAACATGGTATGTACTCACTCATAACAGGATACTAGATGTGGAACAAGGATGACTGGACTGCTACTCACATCACCAGGCAGGCTACCTGGAAAACAGGACCCCAAGAAAGACACAGGGATCGCCCAACGACAGAGAAATGGAATGAGATCTACATGAACAGCCTGGACAGGAGTGGGGGTAGTGAAGGGCGAGGGTCGAGGGAAAGAGAGCTTGGGTGAGTGGGAGATCCCAGCTGGATCAAAAACAGAGAGGGAGAACAAGGAATAGGAGACCATGGTAAATGAAGACCACATGAGAATAGGAAGAAACAAAGTGCTAGAGAGGCCCACAGAAATCCACAAAGATACCCCCACAACAGACTGCTGGCAATGGTCGAGAGACAATCCGAACTGACCTACTCTGGTGATGGGATGGCCAAACACCCTAATTGTCGTGCTAGAAACCTCATCCAACTACTGATGGATCTGGAGGCAGAGATCCATGACTAGGCCCCAGGTGGATCTCTGGGAGTCCAATTAGGGAGAATGAGGAGGGTTTATATGAGCGAGAATTGTTGAGACCAAGGTCGGATAAAGCACAGAGACAAATAGCCAAACAAACGGAAACACATGAAATATGAACCAATGGCTGAGGGGTCACCAACTGGATCAGGCCCTCTGAGTGGGTGAGACAGTTGATTGGCCTGATCTGTTTGGGAGGCATCCAGGCAGTGGGACCGGGTCCTGTGCTCATTGCATGAGTTGGCTGTTTGAAACCTGGGGCCTATGCAGGGTCCCTTGGCTCAGCATGGGAGGAGGGGACTGGACCTACCTGGACTGAGTCCACCAGGTTGATCTCAGTCTGTGGGGAAGGCTTTGCCCTGGAGGAGATTGGAATGGGGGGCGGGCTGGGGGGAAGGTGAGGGGGGCGGGAGGGGGGAGAACAAGGGAATCTGTGGCTGATATGTAGAACTGAATTGTATTGCAAAATAAAAATTTAAAAAAAAATGCAGAGTATTTGGAACTTGAAAAAAAAAAACAAAACAAAAAAAAAAACTGCATGGCCTATGGCTCAAGCTTCTTGCTAGCTAGCTCTTTCATCTTAAATTAACCCATTTCTATTAATCCATATGTTGCCATGTGGCCATGGCATTACTGGTCTGCTGGCATCTTGTTGCTCCTTGGGCAGCAGGCTGGCATCTCACTTGACTTCACCCTTCCTTGTCTCTGTCTTCAGTTTGAATGTACTGCCTAACCTTATTCTGCCTTGCTATTGGCCAAACAGCTTTATTTATCCACCAGTGAGAGAAACAGTGTACAGAAAGACATCCACAGCAATGCACAAGTCCCTGAGCTCCATCCTGATGCTATATAAAGCAGGTCTTGGTGATGCACACCTGTAATCTCAGCACTAGGGACATAGAGGCAGAAAGATCAGAAGTTCAAGTTCATTCTTAGCTGTGCAGAATGTTTGCAACGAGCCTAGGATATGTGAGACCCTGTCTAAAAAATAAAAGTCAGGTAAAATTAAAAAAAAAACCACACAAAATAATAAAAAAAAATGCTTCCTCAACTGCTCCCTAATGACCCATAGCAGAATCTCCCTCTGTTGCCGACATTGCAATTTTAGCTTCTCCAACTTCAAGAGATAACACCCCCAACAGGCTTAGGTATGGAGAACTAAAATGAAACATAAGGAAATACCAGCTTATTTGTTGATGTCTGGCATCATCCAAAAGCTGCTGTGCTTCAGTGACACCAAGGAGACACTTGTTCACAGAAGTCTGGACTACTAAACTAATTAGTCATAAAGAGAATGTAGGGTTTGAAAAGGATGGTTTGGACAATTCTTTGAATCAGAAGTTTGGAGTGGGGGGCTGGACAAATGTAATAGAGGGTGTGTAGAAAGGTGGCCATGTGTGGGGGATCACATGAAACCCCGAGTGTAACCAGAGGCTTTTCTCTGTCCCATCTGGTCCCTCAGCCATTTCCAAATAATCACTCAGAGGCTTATATTAATTATAAATGTTTGGCTAATGGCTCAGGCTTATTACTAACTAGTTCTTACATTTACGTTAACCCATTTCTATTAATCTTTGTACCACCACATGGCCTGTGGCTTACTGGTGCTCTGGTATTTTGCTCCTTTGGCCGCTCCTGGTGTCTCCTCCTCCACCACTCTCCTCCCTTCCTTAGTTTGGTTGCCTCACCCATACTTCCTGCCTGGCTACTGGCCAATCAGCTTTATTAACAATGAGCATAATCCACATCACCTGGGTGAGTGTGTGCTGTTGATATGAGCAAGGCTATGTCAAGGCCATGGATTGGCTAGATCTTCCCAGGGTCAGGCTCAAAGAAATGACAAACCTTCTTCGAATCCCTGTACAAATGCTGGTAAATGATCTTTAGCTAAAACCAGTGTGTACAGAAACTATCAACCCCCTGGATGACTGCAACCTGAAACTGCTCCCCATGGAGGCCTCCTATGGCAAGGTTAGCTCACTCACCTCCCTTTTCATCTGTATGCAAAAAAAAGACTACCTGCTTTATTCAGATGTATAAAATAAACTCTGAGTTTCCTGCATGTTACTGGCACGTTGTCTGTATCAGAGTGCATGGATGACTCAATGCAAACTTTTCTGTCTGTCTTTTCTTCTTTCCCTTATCACCTCACCACAGCAGGTCAACCTCAAGCATAGGGGATACAGAAGCAGGAGCCACAGGGGTTTCCCTGCCCCAGCCCTCCTATTCAGCTGCTTTCAGCTGTCTTCATACATAAAGATTTTCAAGACAGATAGGTTATTGTTTGCAGATATCATACATTTTGTGATCTTTTTGTTTCGTTGTTTAAGTTCAACCAAAGGACAAGTTGCCTCACAACTGAGAAGGAAAAAACTGAGGTTTTTCTGGAAAGGGCCTCACCCGATTCTTTCCAAGTGGCCTATTTCTCTTTGGGATCCTGTTCCCAAATAAGCAAGTATCTGGGAAGCCTTAAATAACCAAAGGGCACACAATAAAGAGATAGTGCTTATTTGAAAATCTCTAGAGAAACAACCATTTCAAATATGTGGCCTCTGGTTGCTTATTGCATTTTGGGTACATACACACAAGGAACTATTCAGGATGCACATCAAACCTTACAAGAGAAAGTGTTGTTCATGAGTTGTGTGCATTGTGATTATCAAGCAGCAAACACAGTCTTGTTGGCAGTGGTTACTGGCATCCAGGAGGAATAAGATGTGATAAATACATGCCCCAAGCCCTGCTTAGCTTTGGTGTGGTTATGGGACTGATGTACTGACTTTTGTTGACCATACTGACTGCCATAAGCATTTAGCTATACACAATCTCCATATAAACTTACAATAAGGCAATCACAGTTGTGAGAAAGCCAACACTTTCTTGAAGATGGCCCCCAAGACCATCTCAATCCTGGCGGCATGTAAAATTTAGAGGTCATGTAGGAGTATAATCAAGTATCTATAAATAGAATAGGCTCAAACAAGCTAAAATATTCTGAGACTATACACCTCCAAGAATGTAATGAAGACAATGAATTTGCCAAGCGAATAAGAGGGTGAACAGTATGCCAATGGTGATGACCCACTGAAAGCCCTGTGGGAAGAATTAATAGCATCAACTTGTTATGTGATGTATCAGTGATCAGAGAAATCAGAATGATCAAAACAGGCAGAAGAACTGGCAAACCACACCAGGGCTTCTTATGTTATTGCTACTTGTGATCCCTTTTGCCCAAGAAATTTTTGTGTGACCCTGTGTATGTAAGTACAGAACATATATATATATAAATCAAACATTTATTAATAATAAATCATAATGAAATTTATTTGAAAACAATTCTTTGGTGTACATATAATATTATCATTTGTTAAAGATGCAAATAAATTTACAAACTGATATGATAGATGTGATTATTTTTACATAAAGTATTAAAATTCCACTAAAAATTTAATACGATAGGACACAGAATATCTTCAAGATTTTTCAGAGTTGATTGACATTTTGATTTTACAATAAATTATCTGTTCTGAGAACACTGCTTCACATAAATATGTAGTACAAAATATCAGAAATATGTTTTAAGGACATTTCAGAAAAATGTATTTAACAGTGTATTTAACAGTTTCACCAATGATCTCTTTTCAGGTTAAATTGTTTTAATAGCAGCATGTTACTGTTAAGCTGTTTTTAAATATTAATATTTATATGTTTATTTTAACAGAGGTGGAATACATATTTGTGCTTAGTATTTTGGGTGGAAATGTTTAAAAAGAAAATATAAATATTATGAAAACCAATGTGTAGAAGTAAAAAGGATATTTTTGCTATTGTTATTTTTGTTTTTAAAATAAAGAATGCCCCTGAAAGAAGTTTTGGAATGAAATCATTATGTTATGCCAGTTTGGTTCTCATGCAGTGAAATTCTTTGCTGTCTTTTAGTGAAAATAATTTTAAAAAATCACATGAGACTGGCCTGCCACCAGTCAAACTGTTCTTTTTAAGGAGACTTTTAAAGTTGCCAACAAAAACCCATTTATTTTGATTTTTTACTTGTAGTCAGTAGTTAAATAAAATATGTATTTCTTCTAAAATCAGCTTTTATTGCCCAGAGCTGATAGAGTTTCTGGTCAAACAATTGCTGTGAGTTTAGACTCCAGCGAAGTTAGCAGATCATTTGTCCTACACACCTCATTGCATGAGGAGAGAGTTGATGCAAGGAGGACTCATGGGAGAGCATGTCAGGACAGGTTACCTCAGAAAAACAAATTTACTGCTACTCTAGACTTCATTTCCCATAAAAAAAACCACACTGGCATTCATACAAGTGATGGAAAGGGTAAGCGCATGCTTCCAAGGGACAACCCTGAACTTCACATCAGAGGACCCTGAAAGATATCAGCATCTAGAATTCCCCTCTGTATTCTTACTGGCTTGTCCCACATTGGAATTTTGTGAAATACAATTAACAACTGTCTGTTCCTTCAAAATATGCCCATTTTCTCTTGTCAAACAATAAAAATTGTTCAGCTTCAAACTCTCTGGGCAGACACTACCCTTTCCTGTCCCCAAACAGAAGAGAGTGCCGTTCACTGACATTTGTTTCCCTTGCACCACTTATTAGATTAGACAATTTAGATTGTCCAGTGGGACCTGAACCAGTGAGGAGCAGCCCAACTCCCCCTTTGTATCCAGAAAGAAAGCAAACAGGACCTTCCTGTCTGTATGTCTACCCTACTGGCTTTGAGCGGCATAAACTTTGGCAGAAGTAAAACAAATGACTTGCACAGAAGTTTAGTTGAAGTGCTGGCCTCTTTCTTTGTGACCCTGGGAATATTTCTTACAGTATGGACATAACAAAGACTAACTATATTTAGACTTTCAGCCATAGTTAATGCCTGACTCATGGACTGCATGTAATCAAGGATAATTGTGAATCCAGCCAGTCCCAAATTATAACTTGCTCTAAACATTATGTTTTCTTTTTCAATTTGTAAAGCTTAATTTTGTAGTTCTCAGGCATGAACTTTGTAAATGGCAGCACCATGTTGTAATGTCAAGAGATTGGACATGCCTTATTAGAATATGTTGTATTTCATGGTAAAGTGAACAGGAAAAGTGCAGATTCAGTCACATAAGTGCATTCACACACTCACTCACACATATGCACACACACATGCACATGCAGATTTACACACAGACTCACAAAGACTCACACATACATAGATAAACATACACATACACAGGCACATTCGTATACACTCATACACACATGCACTGACACATTCACACACACTGACACACATATACATTCAAACTCATAACATGCACACACACTCACAAACTGATATCCACAGACACTCACACACACAGACACACACACTCAGAATCACATAGATACTTAGACTAACACACAAACACTAACTCATACACACTCATATACACACACACACACTCAAACCACATACATTCTCAGAAACACACACACACACACACACACACACACACACACACACACACACACACAGAGTCTCAACCATTATCAATAACTCCAAGAGACACATCAAATTTATGTAACTGATGAACATATAATGACATGTCTTTGGTAAGCAAAGTCCATAGAACTCATTTGGGTTCACCTTTATTTTTATAGTCTACGTTTGTATGAATATATAATGACATGTACCCACTGCTAAAGTTTCCTTTAGAGTTAGTGTCATTGCTCACCCACTCTGTCCTCTATTCATGTACCTGTCTCTAAACTCTGACAACCATTGATCTCTTTACAATCTTCACAGTTTTCTTTTTTTCTTTCTTTTTTTTTCTGAGACAGGGTTTCTCTGTGTAGCTTTGCGCCTTTCCTGGAACTCACTCTGTAGCCCAGGCTGGCCTCGAACTCACAGAGATCCACCTGGCTCTGCCTCCCGAGTGCTAGGATTAAAGGTGTGCCCCATCACCGCCCAGCAATCTTCACAGTTTTACCTGTTCAAAAATATTACATCATTGAAATCACACAGTATTTTTTTATATATGCTGATATGAATTTAATTTTTTCATGTCCTTTCATAGCTTGATAGCTCACAGCTTTTTAGCATTAAATGAAAATCCATTGCTTTACATATTACTGTTTATTCATTGACTTACTGAAGTATAACTTGGCTGTGACTAAATTGTCCCAATTGAAGATAAAATGTTATTAACTTCTACAAGCAGAGTTTTGTGTATTTGAGTTTTCAACTCCTTTGAGAAGAAAGTAATGAGTGTGATTGTTGGCATATATATATATATATATATATATATATATATATATATATATATATATATATATATATATATATCTCACACTCATTATATATTGAGAGCATCATCTTCTAAAAGCATTGCCAGAATTCCTTTCAAAGTGGCTGCACCACTGTATAGCAACAAGAGTCTCACTCACTTGGTGTCCCTTCCAGCAGGTAATGAAGTCACCCACTATTCTGTACACTGGGTGGTTCCAGTGGGTGTACAGAAATCTCACTATTGCTTTAGATTGCATTTCCTTGATCACATATGAGGTGAAGCATCATTTCATGAGATTGTTTCCCATGTTTATGTTTTATTTTGTGAGATGTCTGCTTAAAAATTTAGTTCACATTATTATCAAGTTCTTTTCTTCTTATTTCTGTCAAGTTTAAGTTCTTTGTATGTTTCTGCTAGCCTTCAGAATACATTGTCCCAGTGTGTAGCTTAGCCTTTTAATCTCTTGTCCTATCTTTTGTAGAGAGGATGATTATAACTTTAAGGAAATCTAGCTTGGCAAGATTTTCATTCATGGATTATGCTTTTGATATTTGTCTACATATTTTAAATATGCTATAATGTTTATAATCTGCACTAAAGTCCAGAAAAAATTTGTTGCTGAGTTTCTTGACCTCTATGAAGAAGAGATTCTATGTCTGGCACCCTGCCTTTACTTTTCCATCTTTACTTAGTAAGCCATGCCTTAATTTCCTTTATTATCACATTTAACAGGACGTGTCACATATCAAAGTAAACCCAACAGAATAACAGCTCAGTTCTCAGTGGAAATTTTGAAAACCAAAAGGGGCTGGAACAATGCAGTCCAAGTGTGAAAAGACTATTACTTCCAACATAGACTAATATACCTAGCAAAACTATCTGCAGTAAATGAAGGAGAAAGAGAATCTTTTCATGGCATCCTAGAAAAATTTAATTCTAACAAACTAAACTGAACGTGAACACAAGAAGCAATATACTCAGCTGAAGAGATGAATGAGCTTAGCTGAGAGACAGTGGAAAGAAATATGAAGCCATAATTACTAAAATACAAATGACAAAGAAATCACAAATAGTACCACAATTATAAACAAAATATTACACAATTAACACACACATTTAAATAGTTGCTGTGGATATCACTCTGTATAAATAAAATGCTGATTGGCCAGTAGCCAGGCAGGAAGGATAGGGTAGGCGGGACAAGGAGGAGAAGAATTCTGGGAGGTGGAAGGCTGAGACAGACAGACGCTGACAACCGCCGCCATGACAAGTGAGATGTAAGGTACCGGTAAGCCATGAGACACGTGGCAACTTATAGACTAATAGAAAGAGGTTAATTTAAGATATAAGAACAGCTAGCAAGAAGTCCAAGTCATTAGGCCAAACAGTTTAAATAATATAAGCATCTGTGTGTTTATTTTGGGCTGTTGGACTGCCGGGGCTTGGTTGGACCTGGAGAGAAAACTCCAGCTACAAATAGTAGTTTAAATATCAATTTGCATCAATTCTCTAATCAAAAAGATACAGGCTGACTGACTGGATCAAGAAACCAAATCAATCTATGTGTTGTACATGTTAATGATGCAAAGATGTGTTGCATTCTTTTATGTTGCATTTGTTTAACTCTGTGAAGCTGTGTGACTTTGCCCATCTAAAACAGCTGATTGTTCTAATAAAGAGCTGAAAGGCCAATAGCCATGCAGGAGAAAGGATTGGTGGGGCTGGCAGGCAGAGAGAATAAATAGGAGGAGAAATCAGGGAAGAGATAGAGGAGCTAAAAAAGGAGTAGGAGAGGAGCGCTCCAGTGGCCAGCCACCCAGCTACACAGCAAGCCACGGAGTATGAAGTAAAAAAAAAAGGTACATGGAAAGATAAAAGCCCAGAGGATAAAGGTAGATGGGACAATGTAAGAAAAGCTGGCTAGAAACAAGCCAAGCTAAGGCTGGGCCTTCATAAGAAAGAATAAGCTTTCATGCGATTATTTGGGAGCTGGGTGGCAGGCCTCCCAAAGAGTAAAAGAGTAAATAAAAACAAACATCAGTATCAGACAAAACAAATTTCAAACTAAAACTAATCAGAAGAGAAAAATAGGGACACTCATTCTAATCAAGAAATTTTTTTGGCAAAGGGAACATTATTATGCTAAACATACATGCACCAAACTCTGGGGTTCCCAGCTTCATAAAAAATATGCTACTGGGTTGAAAAATAGATTATCATCACTGCATTAATAATAGGTGCTTTAAATACCCCACTTTCTTCAATAGACAGGTCATCTGAACAAAAATAAACAGAGAAACATCAGAATTAATCAACATCATACATCCAATGTACTTAGCAGATATATACAGAATACTCTATACAAACAACAAAAATACACATTGTACTCAGTATCACACAGAAGATTTTCAAAAATAGAGTACATTCTGGGACACAAAACAAATCTTTACAAATTCAGAAAGATTAAAATTATTCCTTGTAGTAATAAAACTTAAAATTTGACAGCAACCACACCTCTAGTAAATACATAGACCCATGAATATTAAACAACTTGTTACTGAATGATGAATGAGTCAAAGAAGAAATAAAATAAGAAATAAAAAATTTCCTGAAACTAAATAAGAATGAAAACAAAACTTCTGGGACAACTCAAAAATAATTCTACCAGAGAAATTCAACGTTTTAAGTGCATATATTAAATATTGGAAATAAATAAATGACTCAATAATGCAGCATAAAACATTGAGAAAACAAGAACTAATAAATCCAAACAAAATAAATGGTACAAAATAATAAAAATCAGAGCAAAACCAGTGAAATAGTACAACATGTGGTTTATTATGTTTATTGACCTATGTATGTTGAACCATCCCTGAATCTCAGGAATAAAGCCAACTGAGTCATAGTTTATTATCTTTTTAATGTATGTCTGTATTCTGTTTGCAAGTATTTTAGTGTCAATGTCCATTGGGGATATTAGCCTGTAGTTTTCTTTCTTAAAAAATCATATTATCTCAACAGATGCAGAGAAAGCCTTTGGCAAAATTCAACACACCTTCATGATAAAGTCTTATAGTGGTCTTTGCTCTGCCCATGACCTTGGGCTACACGGCCAGAAGGAGGCAGTGTTTCTTGCCTGCAGACATGACCTCTTAAAAGGAAAGTTAGAGGGGTCATGCACTCTTCTTGGCATGACTGGAGACCGGTTAGCCAGGTGCATTAGCTCCCAGACAGAACAGAGGAAGATTTCAACTGTTTACTTGGTTCTGTATTTCATGAGTGTATTTCTCCAACTTGTATCTTAATCAATTCCCTGTAGCTAGAGTTTTCCTGCCTTGCCCACAGTCAGGACAAATCTTTGTCACCCGCCAGTCCCACAGCCGCTCAGGCCCAACCAAGTAAACACAGAGACTTATATTGCTTACAAACTGTATAGCCATGGCAGGCTTCTTGCTAATTGTTCTTATATCTTAAATTAATCCATTTCCATAAATCTATACCTTGCCATGTGGCTCATGGCTTACCGGCATCTTCACATGCGGCTTGTCATGGTGGCAGCTGGCAGTGACTCCTCCCGCGCTTCCTGTTCTCTCTTTTCTCCTCTCTGTTAGTCCCGCCTATACTTCCTGCCTAGCCAATGGCCAATCAGTGTTTTATTTATTGACCAATCAGAGTAATTCGACACACAGTCCATCCCACAGCACTTCCCCTTTTCTTTTTTTTTTAAAGGAAGGTTTTAACCTTAACAAAGTAAAATTACATATAATTTGGGAATTTGGGCGTAGCTTCTCTTACTACTTTCTGCTGGAGGGGGGTGCTGTATCTTATGGGGACACAAAGAAAATTTTAGGATTATGGAGTAGTCCATGACGCTGTATTGTCTGAGCCAGTTGTCTTCAAATCATTCTGGATGTTGGATCATCTGGGCCATGGTGTCATCAGAGATCTTTCAGGGGGTCTTGGCTAGTCAAACCTGATGTATCTTAATCTGGAACAAATCCATAGCCTCTGGCTTTCTGTGGAAACAAAAGCAGAGCCTCCTTTCCAAAGCAACATATCCTTACATCCAAATTTTGAAGTCAAGGTACCTTTAAAATATACATTTTGGCATAACTCAACAGCTTTTGTAATCAAATGTTTTTCTTTAGTTACAAATATCAAAGAGGACATAATCTAGATTCTCTTTGTGGTAGCCATCTTTACGTGGCTTATTTTTTATATTACCTTGAGCCTATTGCTTTAAACTGCAGCATTCTAAGACTGAAATGGTGCTGTGGCTGCTGGCTCTGCCCACTTCAGCTTACCAACATGGTGGTGGTATGTTTACCACCAGCTCTGGGAGCCATCTTGGGTCTATGCTTTTATCCAAGCAGCATGTAGCTCAGAAACCTCTTTTTGTTTTGTACTAGCAAAGGCTAAATCCACCACGCAGCTTAATGTGCCACTTGCAGAGGCCTCATTCCCGCCATACTGCAGGTCGAGCACACATGCTAGGAACCCACCATAGTAGATAGTAGCTCAAACACGCAGGCTGCCGATAGCTTGAAAGAGACAACTAGGAGCTGTTTTTAGCGCCGTTTTAGAATCCTTTTACTCAGGTTTTAGGTGGAAACTCTTGTCAACACATTGGGTGCCATTTGTAGCTAGAGTTTTCCTGCCTGGCCCACAGTCAGGACAAATCTCTCTCACCCGCCAATCCCACAGCCGCTCAGACCCAACCAAGTAAACACAGAGACTTATATTGCTTACAAACTGTATGGCCGTGGCAGGCTTCTTGATAACTGTTCTTATATCTTAAATTAATCCATTTCCATAAATTTATACCTTGCCATGTGGTTCGTGGCTTACTGTCATCTTCACATGCGGCTTGTCATGGTGGCAGCTGGCAGTGACTCCTCCCTGATACCCCTTAAGCAGACTTCTGTGGATTTCTCGAATTAAAGTCTTGGGAAATTTATGGTTTGAGGAAGAATTCCTCAAGGCGGTATAAAAACAATATATAAGAAAACCACAGCCAACTTCATCCTAGGTAGAGAAGTTTGAGGCAACCTCAGTGAAGTCAGAAATGAGACAAAGATGTGTACAATCCCCACTACTCTTTCATATTGTGCTTGAAATACAAACTGGCAAGAATAAAAAATTAAAGAAATAAAAATAAGGAAAGAAGGTAAACTATTCCTATTTATAGAAGACATAATATACAGTAGAGATCCCAAAAATTCTATCAGGAAATGTCTAGAAATAATAATCTTCAGAAATGTGTCAGCATACAGATTCAATTTTCACAAATCAATATCTTTTCCATGCATCACCAACAAGCACCCAGAGAAAGATATCATGAATACACTTCTATTCACAATAGCCTCAAAGAAAATAAAATACTTAGTAATAAATTTAACCAGGGAAGTGAAGGGCTTCTACAATGAAAAAGTTAAACTCTGGAAGAAATGATAGGGAAGGCACTAGGCAATGGAAAGACATCCCATGCTTATGGATTGGTAGAATTAACATTGTGAAAATGACCTTTTTACTAAAAGCTCATACATGTTCAATGCAATCCTGATCAAATTCACTATCTTATTCTTCACAGAAATAGAAAGAAAACTGTCCTAAAATTTACATGTGTAGCTTGAGTTTTCTTGCCTGGCCCACAGTCAGGGCAAATCTCTCTCACCTGCCAGTTCCACAGCCACTCAAACCCGACCAAGTAAACACAGAGACTTATATTGGTTACAAACTGTATGGCCATGGCAGGCTTCTTGCTAACTGTTCTTACAGATTAAATTAATCCATTTCTATAAATCTATACCTTGCCACATGGCTCGTGGCTTACCGGCATCTTCTCATGCTGTTTCTCATCATGGCGGCTGGCAGTGTCTCTCCCACCCAGCTTCCTGTTCTTTCAATTCTCCTCTCTGTTAGTCCCGCCTATACTTCCTGCCTGGCCACTGGCCAATGAGTGATTTATTTATTGACCAATCAGCAACACATTTGACATACAGACCATCCCACAGCACTTCCCCTTTTCTTTTCTTTAAAAGGGAGGTTTTAACCTTTACACATCTCCAAAGTCAGCTTGGTACATTTGGGAATTTGGGCGTAGCTTCTCTTACTACTTCCTGCTGGAGGGGGGCGCTGTATTATGGGGGACACAAAGAATATTTTAGGATTATGGAGTAGTCCATGAGGGTGTGTCATCTGAGCCAGTTGCCTTGAAATGGTTCTGGATGTTGGATCATCTGGGCCATGGTGTCATTGGAGACCTTTCAGGGGGTCTTGGTTGGTCAAACCTGATGTATCTTAATCTGGAACAAATCCATAGCCTCTGGCTTTCTGTGGAAACAAAAGCAGAGACTCTTTTCCAAAGTAACATATCCTTATATCCAAATTTTGAAGTCAAGGTATCTTTAAAATATACATTTTGGCATAACTCAACAGCTTTTGTAATCAAATGTTTTTCTTCAGTTACAAATATCAAAGAGCACATTATCCAGATTCTCTGTGTGGTAGCCATCTTTACGTGGCTTATTTTTTTATATTAGCTTGAGCCTATTGCTTTAAACTGCAGCATTCTAAGCCTGAAAGGGCGCTGGCACTGTGGCTTCTGGCTCCGCCCACTTCAGCTTCCCAACATGGCGGTGTTACGTTTTCTGCCAGCTCTGGGAGCCATCAACTCTAAGAAATAGTGGGTCTATGCTTTTATCCAAGCAGCGTGTAGCCCAGAAACCTCTTTTTTTTTGTTTTGTACTAGCAAAGTCTAAATCCACCATGCAGCTTAATGTGCCACTTGCAGAGGCCTCATTCCCGCCATATGCAGGTCGAGCCCACAAGCAAGGAACCCACAAGTAGCTCAAACTAGCAGCTGCCGCTCATTTGAGAGAGACAATTAGGAATCTGTTTTTAGCTCCGTTTTAGAATCTTTTTTCTCAGTTTTTAGGTGGAAACTCTTGCCACCATGTTGGGCGCCATTTGTAGCTAAAGTTTTCTCTCTGGATCCCACCAAACCCTGGCAGTCCGACAGCCCACTTGTAAAATAAACACACAGACACTTATATTATTTAAACTGTTGGCCTAATGGCTCAGGCTTCTAGCTATCCACAAAAGACCACAAATAGCTAAAATAATATTGAGCAAAATGAACAATGCTGGAGGAATATCCTTTTCAGAATGTAAGATATATTACATTGCCACTGTAATAAATATAATTCTATTCTGCACAAAAGGAGACATATAGACTAAAGGAACAGAACATTAGTACATGTAACCTCAGCCACTTCATGTTTGACAAGGATGCCAAGAACATAATCTGGAGAAAAGAAAATATCTTCAACAAATAGTGCTGTGAAAACTGGATGTCCACATGCAGAAGAATGAGATTGGTAGCTTATTTATAGTCTTGCACAAAAACTAACTCCACATGAATCAAGACCTAAGTATGAAATCTGAAACACTGAAACTGCTAGGAAAAAACACAGGCAGTATCCTACATGAGATATGGGTAGGAAAGGACTTTCTGAATATATTTCATTTGCTCAAGAATTAAGGCCAGCAATTGACAAGTGGGATATCATGAAACTATAAAGCTCTGAACAGCTAAGGAAATAATCAACTAGGTGAAGAGCAAGCCCACAGAATGGAAGAGAATCTTTGCCAGTTACACATCTGACAGAGGACTAATATCCAGAACTTATAAAGAATTTAAAAAAGGTCAAAAAACAAAACAAAACAAAGAAACAATAAAAAACAAAAATAAAATAACAAAATCAACAACAAATGACCCATTGGAGAAATGGGCCTGGAACCCAAGAAAAAAGATTAAAAAAAATCTAAGAAATATCTCAAAATGTTAATCATCCTTAGTAACTATAGAAATGATAACAAAAAAGAATTTTATAATTCTTCCTACCCTATTTAGAATGGCAAAGATCAACAAAACAACACACAATAATTGCTGAGGGGTAGGATAGAGGGAAAAGGGAGCACTCATTCATTGCTGATGGGATTACAGACTGATGCAGACATCATGGAAATCAGTGTAAAGAATTCTAAAAAAGCAAAAAGTAAATCTACCAAGAGACTCAGCCATACCACTCCTTGGCGTATGTTCCAAGGACTAATCATACTATGCCATAGATACTTGCTCATTCATATTCATTGTAGCTTTATTTACTCTATGTTATGGAAACACCCTAAATGTTCTTCAACAATCATCTGGATAATGAAAATGTGGTACATATACAATACGAAGTACTATTAAGCTGTACAGAAAAAAGTAAAAATCATGGACTTTGCAGGTAAATAGATGAAATTAGAAAAGATCACGTTGAATAAAGTACCTCAGACTCTGAAAGACAAATACTCCATGTTATTTTTCATTGGAGGCTCTTAGTGTCAATCTTCTTATGTGAGCTCACATCCTGAAGTAACTGCCAAAACTAAGAAAGTTAAAAAAGAACCAGCATCCTGTTAGGGTGTTTGGGGAACCACAGAGAGGGTAATAGCAGGATACAGGTGATCTTAGAATAAATAGGAAGAGATAAGGCCCAAGGGCACAAGGAGGCAAAGATAAGGTATGATGGAAAAATAAGAATGTCTGGAAAAGTCATAAGGAATCATAGTATAAACTATTAAAAAACTATAATATACATAATTCTAAATATAAATATACATGTACAATTTTAGTGAACGTTTCTCATCTGGGCTGACAATCCTCCCTTCAGAGTCAAAGCTCACCCAACAAAACCATACATGATAGTTCTCTCCAGCCTTGTTGGTAAGGACTCTCCAAGGGCTTATGAGAGCATACAGCTATTGCTAATTTCCTTGGTTGCCCCTTAGAGGCACCATCCCCCAGAGAAGCTGAAGACACCATGCACATGAAATACAGGGCCCAGAGGCCACTGAGCTGAAACTTACCTGATGTCTCCTTCCTGAGCACTAACATTTATGGTACCAGAAGGTTCCATGCCAGTTTCCAAAGGAGGGCGGCGACTAGCAATCCTACCCAGCTATGATGCTTATGAACCACATCGAAGACCAGCATGGAGAAAAAAATGTAAGTGCACAGTAGTGGCATATATACTTTGGAGGTAATCAATAGCTCTCTAATAGGGTTAAAACCTGCTCAACAAGAGGGAAACCATATATGGTACTGGAAACCTAGTTAATACTCAGTGCTAGTGAAGTCATGGATACCAGAGGAGAATCTGCAACCACTACTTTACTAAACCACCATAATCCCAAACAATTTATAATCATTTGTCTTTGTCCATAGATAAATGTAGTCTCTGCTCTTCATCAAGGAAACTTCTCTTTTCAACAGTTTGTGACTGACCATCACAGAAAACCACAACCAATCAAAATACAGAGTTGTGGAGTCCAGTACTAACATATATTTCTACAAAACATTTCACATTCAGGGAACAAGAAAGAAGAAATGGTAGAAAGATTATAACAGCCAGATATTTAGGAAGTCTGCTGTGAAGTTATGTCTCTTCATAATGTCAGAAGCTATACTCATAAAGAATGTACCAACATGACTATCTAAACAGGACTAATGGATGGGGAAAAGCCCATGTGGCCTCAGCCCTACACAAAGAATTACAGGAAACTAAGGAATGCTGAAAGCAGGAGAAATCGTCTTCTCCTGATAAGAGCACACCAATTGGTCATCCAAATGGTCAGCCCTGAAAACAAAGAAGTAACATTATACAGACTGAGCAAGTTACATATAGGAATACCTGTATCTATATACATACATGTATGTAATAGCAATTAACGAAAAGAGAGGCCATGAATTTAAAAGAAATTGGGAAAGATTATGTGAGAGGGATTTTAGGGAAGAAAAGGGAGGGAAAATATTGTGATTATAATCTTAAAAGTAAATTTTTGAAGTAAATTTCAAAAGTAATAAAAAAATTAAATATCAATCAATAGAAACATAAAAACATTCTTATCATTTGAAGAAACAACAAAATTTTTAGAGATCAAATTACAAAACTTAAAAATTGTAGTGTGTATAACGCACTTAGCTGACATATATAATATATATGTCTATATTGCTTGTCACAAAATTTCCAGTAATAACTCCCATGCCATTTGTCAATTTTATTACTGTCATTACAATAGTAACTGGACAGAGAATGTAGACATCTAGCCCAATACTTTAACTTCCGTGCTAAACTCTACAAATGAATACTTGTGTTTGTGAATTGTGTTACACTACATTAAGTGTTTCCATGCAATTTGCCAGAAAATAAACTGTTAATTGGATCTTCTATTGTTTTTATTAATGTGATTTTTAAAAAATTATAACTCTGACTCTTTTATTGTGTGATTTTTATTTCTATTCTCTCAACCAAGTTTTCTTTCTGCATGGTGATGGTGGTCTCTCTCTGCACGGTGAGGGCAGTCTATTTTTCTCTCACTGATTTGATGGCCAGAACAATAAAACCAAAGAAAAATGTAAAAACCTAGAATCTTCTCTTACTTTTGCAAATTAATGATGTAGAAAAGTTAATAATTTATTATTAAAATAAGAGAACTATTATTATTTATTATATACTCTATTCATCTAAATACAATTTAAAAATAAATCCAGATGCATTTTACACTCATTTTCTGTTTCTAGGATTTGATCACATGCTGTTTGTAAATTTTATACAGAATATTCAAAATTTTGATAAAGATTTAGGTATAAATGAATACTGAATTTTATAAAAGGACATTTCAGGGAAATGTTTAAAATTCTTAGGCAAAACATTTTCATTAACGTATAAAATTACAAAATATTTTTGAGATCAAAGTGATGAGCATATATAATTGAAATATAGATGTATTTCTGCTAAAGCTATGTCTTTTATAGTATTTCTTCTTCCCCCTAGCAGTTACTCCCATGTCAATGAGATTTAAACTGTCACACTCTAATGCATTTTGCTCTTGCTCAAAGCAAAATTGAAAATGAATAGAAAAAATATTGTAATGGCTGTTTTTAAATTTTATATTTAGCTGTTTTATAAGTAATATTTTACAGGTTTCTAGTGTGCTCAATATTTTTCTGATATCCCCCAACTCAGAGAAAAATGTTTAACCAATAAGTGAATATAATTGTGTTAATCATCTACTGTGATTCAGAAATTCATGTAGGGTTATAGATTTTTAAAATAAAGATACTGCAAGGGCTTCACACTTTTAGAATATGTGGCACCTGAGAGACACAGATACACAGAACAGTCAGCATTGCAGTTAGAGCTGCACAGGTCTAATTCAGATGGAGGGAGGCGTAACATACATGTTGTATGCAGAATGACAGCAGAACAACTCATTTCAATTAGAACATGTTAGTCGCACAAAATAATGAATTTCATCATGACATTTTCATGTATTAATTCAGTGTGCCACAATCACATTAATGACCATCGCTTTTCTTGTTTCTGTCATTTTTCTCAGTGGTCCCTTTACCCTACAGGTAGCTCCTGAAAAACAACAACAACAACAACAAAACAAACAAACAAAAAACAGAAATGCCTCAAGAGTGGCATCTGAGGAGGTGTCTACAGAAAACAAGAGCCCTGTTAATTTGACTTTGGTTGTAAGCAATCATCTCTAAATTTTTCCTTTTTCACACTCTATGAGATTCAGTAATAAAAATAAATATCTGGTTGGGACAGCTCAGCCTGTCTCTAGTGCTTCTTCCCTCTTACTATCCCTAATCTACATTGTAAAGAAATACATAAAATGAAAAGAATATGGAAAATGAAGAGGAGGGAGGAACTGAGGACTGCACTGCTGCATACGTAGACACAGACAAACGGAGAAAAATGGTTTGTAGTGTACTTGGTGCCTGTGTGTTTCCTCTTCTTATGTCACTGATTTAGCCCATTAAATTCGATATTAATATTTTATGTTTGTTTTGTTGAAGATAGCTTTTTTCCCTCACATAATATATCCTGATTATGGTTTCCCCTCCCTCTACCCCTTCCAGTTCTTCCCCACCTCTCCTCCCATCTGGATCACCCCCTTTCTGTCTGTCATTAGAAAATAAACAGGATTCTAGGGGATAATAATAAAATAAAGTAAAATAAAACAAAATCAAACACATTGGAATAAGACAAAATAAACAGAAGGAAGTGAGACCAAGAAAAGGCACATGAAACAGTGGGGCACAGAAATCCCCCTTTGCCCATTCAGGAATCCCATAAAAACACTGAACTAGAAACTGTAAGATATATACACAAGACCTGTAGGGTAAAAAGAGAGAGAACATATAAGTAAAATCAAAATAAGGTAAAATTAAAAATAAACTGTGGTGGTATTGTGTTTCCCAAAATATGGTGTACCCTAATAATCTTATCTGGGGTCAAAGAACAGAAAAGCCACTAGATACTTAGGATTACTGCCTTAACTCTGTGAGTTCATATGTGCATCGACCTGTTAATTTAGAGGGCCATGGTGTTGGTGTCCTCCATTCCATACATTTCAATATTTTAAATATATGCCTGTGTGGTATATAAGGATGGTTACTAATAAAACAAAGAAGGATGGTTTGAAAGTACATCAAACCCATGTTTCCTTCTGTGCTATATGCTCTTACAGTCAATACAGTAATACAACCACATACAATTACCACTGTATGTAGGTGTATGTTCCTGATTTACAGTTCTGACATGTTTCTATGAAGATAAATTGGCCACCTCTATGCTATTTTGGTCGGTGAAAACTCTATGTAATCTTGCTCTTAATGAAAAGTCTCTCTCTCTTTTTTTTTATAATAAGTTGTGTCGCTATCTTTAGAACACAATTTATATTTAAGAGTGTTATTTCTTTTTAACCTAAGCACTTGTAAATCTACTACTTCAGCTAAAAGTTGACAGTATTTGATTTTGAAATGACACAAAAGCCTCCAAATATTCCTCAGTAAACAAATATCTGTAGATAACATAAACTTAAAATAATAAAGAAAACATTACTTTAGATGACTTTACACTCACCACTCTATCTAATACATCATTTAACTTTGCATTTCAGTGGAGATTAAATAGGTCATGGAAATATATACTTATTCTTTTTATTTTATTTGACTGGTCTACACTTCAAGTTCTTTCTTTTTGCTTAGTTTTATTCAGCTGTATACTAATTACTTTTTAACAACATATACAAACAGTGGATGTGATTAAGAATAAAGCAAGTGTAGTTCATTCCCTCACAAACCTACAAGAGAGGAAAACTTATGTTGAAAATGATTTTAAAAATTATAAAATGTCAAGATTGTTTTGTTGGGCTTACAAAGTAGATTGTGATAGAACAAAAAGGAAACATTAATTCATAGATTGGAAGGGAAGTGCTCAAGAATGATGTCTTGGAGAGATCCAATATCCATGTTACAATCTAAGCTATACACCAGTACAGGTAAAAGCTAGTCACAGATGCTACAAAAATAGTATGTTCAAAAGCTAAGAAATATTTTTTAAACAAGATAGCACAGTGTATTCTGACAAAAATAAAATCTAGGTAGACAGAGGGCCTAGACAAGACAGTGGTGGACATGTGAGGGGAAGTGAATGTATGGGCTCTGTCTTAAGAGAGCAGTTACTAAAGTTATTTTGAGAAGAAAGAGAAGTAGGCAGTATAAATGCATTGAATAGTCTGGAGGAGGTTGAATGAAGTGTTGCTCTAGAACACTCTATCTAGAGCACAGATAGATAATGAAAGACTAACTAAAAACATGTTTGTGTTGTTCAAAAATAAAACTGAATTCTCATGGGAAACCAACAGGTGATTAAAATAAAGCAAAAGAGATTGCAATGATAAGCTATGGTTTCTAATTAATACAAATAAGTCATTTTGGCAGGTTTTCCTAAGATAAGAAGCATAAACTCACCCTGACATTGGTTGAGTTTAGGAAACGTGAGAAGAGTTGACAGCATTCTTACAAATAATGAGACAGACTTGGAAAAACATAAAAGGTAAATGATTGATTTTGGAAAATAAATAGTAGTTGAGAGTGAGGAGTTTCTCAAATAGAATTACTTTATAGACTGGAATCATGTCAGTGTGTGTGTGTGTGTGTGTGTGTGTGTGTGTGTGTGTGTGTGTGTGTGTCTAAATTGGAGATTAAAGTCTGAGATGAAGTATCTCTAAAAGAATGAAAAAATTACAGGTCATACATAGAGGATGTAGCAAAATCTTCCTTTACCTAAAGGGAAAAAATATTTATTGTTGAATGGTATCAGAAAGTTGATGGGATATTATCTTCTCAGTGTTGCATAAACTGAACAGTTTGAAAGGGGGGTAAAGGTTTAGAGAAGAAGACAGCTTGATATAGTCACCAAGAAGAAGGGGGAAATGCTGGTAAAAGAGAATAATTCTAAGAAAATATCAACAACAGAGTCAAATTAGAGATTATTTTATAATGATATAAATGTGTATATTGAGTCAAATCCCCTCCAGCCTGCACATCATTTTTATGTGGATTCAGAAAGGCAAGTCAGCTGTCAAGTAGATGTGATGAGAAAATAATTTGAAGACATTGAAAAAATAAAGAATGTCAGTGGAATGACATTAATCAAGACAGAACTCTATCTCTGAGGCATTCCTTGAAGAGTCTGGATGTTGCTATCTCCCAATATCTCCCAACACACTCCCAGCCGTTAACATAAAGTAGATATACGTGAAGAGGGCTCTGTCTGCCCACTAGTACTTACCTATCCTCTGTTCCATTAAGTAGGAATCATTAAAATTAATGTTTTAATTTGCTTTATTGGTTTGCTGTTTTCTTTTTTTTATTTTTTATTTTTTTTTAAAATTTTTATTTTGTAATACAATTAAGTTCTACATACAGGCACAGATTCCCTTGTTCTCCCCCCTCCCGCCCCCCTCACCTTCCCCCCAGCCCGCCCCCCATTCCAATCTCCTCCAGGGCAAAGCCTTCCCCACAGACTGAGATCAACCTGGTGGACTTTATACATAACTTTACACTTTAGTAGTTGGTATATTTTATGTGACAAAAATAATTTATTTGCTGAAACATGAACAAGTTATGTTAAATATCACAAATACAAATGTTATACTTTGAAGTAAAAACTCTAGAGGCTATTTTTTCACGCTTTATATTTGGTGACTGGAAATTATTTTGTGGTTAGTGTTTATTGAAAGCATACTTCACAGTATGTGTGAAAGCCTTGCAGAGAATGATACACACAGTTACTTGATGGTAAACTACAAATCACAGTGACTTTAAATTTGTTTAATCAAAATCCCTGTGTATTAACTTCATCTTTACTCCTTTTCTCTTGATGTTAGCCTTTTAATCCTCCATTTTTGACACTGTAAGTGTCTAAGCAAACAAGTTATTATAAATAGTAAAATAATTAAGAACTGTTCTTACACTACCAAGTGGTCAGCCCTAGGGCCATATACATATAGGTAATACTACAGGGACTGAGAGGGTTGTATTTATATATATTTTCAACATGTGTATGTATATATATATGTAACAAAAATGAAAGAAAATTTAAAGAGAACAAGATGGTTGAATTGGAGGAAAGGGAAGGAGAAAAATATATAATTTACAATTAAAAAATAAATAAATATATAAATAAATAAAAAATAAATATGAAAAAGCAGAGAAAAACTTTGAAAACTATCATGCTAAAATTTATTTTCATTATACCCCAATTCTGTAAGAAACATGTAATCGTAGTTTTTATTAAAGGTAATATTGATAACATTTCAGCATTTTACAGTGATACAAATTTCAACTGGGTTTATCCTTTAAAAGCATTGTTGTATAAGAGTTTATAGCTGAATGAGTTAGAACAGCCATTTCTAACAAGCATTGGATCAAACTGTACAAATATGAGAAGTATTGAAATTCACTCTGTTTTAGAGAAGAAACTCTGAAACTGATGAACTGCATTTTTGTGGATTATTTATACAAAGAGCAGGTATGGCAAGACATGCTGGAAAATACAGCTGTGTTTGTGCCCATTTTCCTTAGCTGAAATTACTTCTGGCAGAGTTACACCATCTGAGGATGATGTGTATGAAACTGCTCTGCTGCCTCTAGTTGAACTTAACATTTTGTTTTCATCATTTCTCCTAACTCAAGGCTCATGTTTATAAGTAAATGTAAGTGACACAGCTGGATAAAAAGCCTTGTAGAGCTTCGTACAAACCTCCCCATGTCTTGTTTTCTTTCTCCATTCGTTACTCAGATGACTAAGACTTATTTTACTTCATTAACTTACTTCTTTATTCACTCATCCATGTAAGTAGGCACACTAATCACATTTCAAATAGTCCATAACTGTATGAGGCTAGGGACATTTTGTTGGCAAAAAAAATTAAATTAAAATTTTCTATTGCCATAGAAAATTCTATGAGATGGTCCTGTTTTAGAGTCTAGAAATGCAGAAGCAAGACATTAAAACCATACCCTGAAGAAGTTCACAGACACTGGCCGGTGGTGGTGCACGACTTTAATCCCAGCACTCAGGAGGCAGAGGCCAGTCTTCTCTGTGAGTTCGAGGCCAGTCTGGTCTACAGAGCAAGTTCCAGGACAGCTAGGGCTGCTACATAGAGAAACTCTGTCTCAAAAAACCAGGAAAAAAGTTTCACAAACTATTAGAAGAAAATATGGTAGAGGTATTTTCAATAATTCTTTAATACATAGTTTGACAGCACTCAGGAGGTGAAAGCAGGGGTATTTCTGTGAGTATAAGGCCAGCGGGATCCATAGTGAAAATCTTTCCCACAAACAAACAAACAAACAAACAAACAAGATCACATACATAAAAGAGAATCAGGAAAGTGATGCCTGACTCAGATTTAGCCAAGCGCTAGAAATAGTTGGAAAGTCAGGACAGACACACAGCTCATCAGTGCTTTTCCTGAATGACCAAGCTAGTGTCTTGACCAGAAGAAAATGCCTTCACATTCCTCTTTTTTGTGGGGCAGGGGAAGAAGTATGAATGGGAAAAAGAGGACATCGTTTCTAAAACTGGTGGTGATGTTTTTAAAAAAAAATCACAAAAAATAAAAAAAAAATAGACAAAATTTTCTAACAGCTAGTAGAGAAAAATTTCAGATTTTTACATGTGTGTATGTGCTTCTAACTTAAAACTATTTTGATTTGGAACCTGACCTTACAGCAAACACATATCAGAATTGTAAACCAAAAAGAAAGCTATTTTTGCAGCATTTCTTTCTCTTCCTTGTTATCCCTCCTCACACCACAGGCTAATAGAATCAAGGTCACAAACCAGCCAAGAATAGCCTAGGACAGGCTGTTCTTCTGGAATCACAAACTCTACTTCCCAGACTTGAAAGATTTTGGTGGTTTGGTCTAGAGTCAACCAAGAAAGAAACATCCTAGATGTTTGCTCAGACTGAATTTCCGAGCCATTTCATGTTGTTTTTTTACTACTCTATTTTAATGATAAAAACACAATCTCATTTTTTAAAATAAAGTAAATATTACTGTAAAGTTTAAATCCTTAGCTAATTTTCTTTTCTGACATTCAGCTGGGAACAATGTGATCATTAAAATCATTCGGCCAAAGCATATTATATGTATATATGAATTCTCAAAATAAATTCTTCAGTGCTAATTTTAAAGTGGTACATTTAACTGCTTTAGCTCTTGTTCTCTGTCTCTGTGGCTAAGGTTTAACAACACACAGAATGTTCTTTCATAAAAGAATATACACAGTAGGAGCAAAAAGTGAATTAAAGGATTTTTTGGTAATTAATTTCAGAGACTAGTTGACTGTATTTGTGATTCATTAAGATATGAAGGTCTTGATTTGAATTATGTTAAATTTAAATTAAGAAGCTTGAAACATTTTAATTTTCCATATACTGCTGTAATGGAGATTATACTAATTGTTCACCTCACAGTTCCCCAAGCACCTGTTCAGAATTAACCCACCAGAGTCAATGAGAATCTGGTCCTGGGTATTTTTTTTTTAAAGCATGACAAACGACACAGCTTTAACCTGGTAGACTAAATGCCATTCCAGCAGTCATGAGAAAATGTTACATAATTCTTCTTTTAAATAGATAAAGTAAAAAATAGTTGCAAATGCTTCTTTAGGTTTCTATTGTTGTGAAGAGATACCATGACCACTGCAACTCTTTTTTTTTAAGGAAAACATTTAATTGGTGTGACTTGCTTACAGTTTCAGAGGTTCTGTCCATTACCATCATGACGGGGAGCATGGTGGTACCCAGGCAGATATGGTGCTGGCTGCATCTTGTTTAGGAGGCACCAGGAAGTGGCTGTGACACTGAGCAAAGCTTAAGCAAAAGAGACCTCAAAACCTGCCCCCACAGCAATACACTTCCTTCAACAAGGCCACACCTCCTTCAACAAGGCCACACTTCCCAATGGTGACACTCTATGAGTTTTTGGGGGCCAATGACATTCAAACTACCACAGCTGTCATCATAATACAATTAGTGTAATAAAACCTATGTGTTTCACAATATTAACAGTATCACATCAGAACACATATTACATTAAACAAATATTTTTACTTATAATTGATATGCTTGCATCTAATAAAAACATTCAACTAAAAAGCCTCACACTCTCCCTTTGTTTTTATTCTAAGGAGTCAGTGTAAGTAAAAAAGAAATTTTGTTGTTTTTTTTTTTGAGACAGTATTTCTCTGTAACGGTCCTGGCTGCCCTGGAACACACTCTGTAGACCAGGCTGGCTTTGAATTCACAGAGGTCTACCTGCCTCTGCCTTCCAAGTGATGGGATTAAAGGTGTGTGCCACCACTGTCCAGTATAAAAAAATAATTTTTAACTTAACTTTAAAATGCCAACTTTTATATGTTATATTTATGGTAATTTGGTCATCCAGAGAAACATTGTCTACTAGTTGAATTTTCTAAAAGAATAAACTTTAGTGAATTTTAGGATAAAACAAAACATAAAATGGCTTTTCTGGAATGTTACAAACTATTAAAAATACTTTGTGTTTGTTTGTAATGGAGTCATGGAACAATGTTCCATTCTAATTATTTTAAACACATTCCATTCCCTTGAAGAACTGCCGTGTTGTCATTTGACTATGTGGGAAACATGATAATTATTTTTTGTGTGTACCATAGGCATTACTGCTGGTATCATGATATCAAGTCATTAAATAATAGTGCTGTCCCTTGTATCATCTGTGTTAACTGAAAAGATCCCAGAGATTTCAAACTGCCCTGTGAAGTAGATTCTACCCCCATTCATAACTCTACCGATTTACACATAATCTATCTACTGATTATGATGCACTTTTTTCTAGTAGCCAGCACTAAAACCAGCATTTCTTCTGGCATCCTTAAGAACTTCCAGTTAGTTTACAAAGTGTACCTGACTCTGATTTGTAGCTGGTGACACAAAACATTACTGTATATGTCTGAGTATCTTCTCTACATGAAAACTTGCTCTTGACCCACATACTACCCAGGCTAGCAATGACTGAGATTAATCTCATAATGATAGTCACTCATTCATTGATACAAGTGACCTCAGGTTTATAGGGTTAACAGTCTTCTTTTTAAAATGTTTTCACTTTTGTTGAAAATAGATTTTTTTCTCATATAATATATCCTGATTACAGTTCCCCTAAATGACCCTTAATTTAGCTGTTTCTCCTGGTATACCCTCCATCATCCCCTTATCCCCTTCCCCTTCCAACTTGATCTCCTGTTCCAGGCTCCACATCCATCCATACCTATCTTCCAGTCTCTTCCCTAAAGAAAGAATCCCAACCCTCTTTCAAATTTCTCTGATCGATCGGCTGTACTTTCCTATTTCCCTTTATTTTCCCCTCCCTCTGTTTAGTTTATCCTCCTACTTCCTCCCAGTTTCTGGAACAGAACACTTTTGCCCTACTCTTCCTCTCTCCATTTCTTCCTAATCCCCTAACCTGGCAACGGTCTCTGATTTTATTGGTTTCTGCAATACTCCAGGATATATACTCACCCTTAACATTTTGAGCCAGGAATCTCCAATGAGAAAGAACATGTGATGTCTGTATTTCTGTGCCTGGCTTACATCTCTCAATATATATTTTCTAGTTCCACTCAACTATCTGTAAAGTTAATGATTTTATTTCTCTTTACAGCTGAATAGTATTCCATGGTGTATGTGTATGACATTTTCATTATCTGTTAGTTGAAGGACATTTAGGTTGTTTCCATTTACTAGCTATTGTGAAAAGATCAGCAATGAAAATAGCTGAGCAGGTATCTGTGGAGTGGGATATACAATCATTTTAGCATATGCCAAAGAGCGGTATAGCTGTTTTTTTTAGCTTTTTGAGAATTCTCCACATCAGTTTCCATAGCTGCTGTACAAGTTTGCAATCCCACCAACAGTGAATAAAGTCTCCTTTTTCCTTGAATCCTCTCCAGTATTTGTTGTGGGATGTTTTATTGATCTTTGTCATCCTGAATGGGGTGGAAAGAAATCTCAAAGTTGTTTTGAGTTAATTCCCTAATTGCTAGAGATGAGGAACATTTTATCGAGCTATTTCTTAGTTATATATATATTTTTTTTCTTTAGAGAATTCTCTGTTCAGGTACCAGACCTGTTTTTCAATTTTGTTTATTGAGCCCTTAATGTATTCTGAATATTAACTTGATGTCTGATGTGTAGGGGCAATGATCCATGATCTCTTTCTCTGTATATTTGCTGTTGGTGTATAGAAAAGATAATGATTTGTGCAAACAACAATTAACACACTGAAACAAACCATGTACTGGTGAATAAAAACATCTTACAGACTGTAACTATTTTAAAAAATTATAATTATAGCCCAGCTCAAGGATGAATCTGTGGTAGATGCTGAAAATTTATAGCCAATTAGTTTATTGTGAGACTATTTAATTGCCACGGTAGCCTAAGCACTTGAGTTTCTCACTTGGACTTTTAGATCAATCTCTATTTTGGTTTCAAAGAAAGGAAGGAGTTTTGGGGATTGGAGGCTGTTGAACATTTAGTTCAGAGCCTCATGTGCTGAGAGCATATTCTTCAATTCTACAGCTAAACTGTTCCCTTAGGCCCATGTTGACACTTTTTGCTTTCCATTCTTGAAAATTAGTATAAACCAATTTGTTTTTCATAAGTTTAAAATGGCAAACAATAAAACAATGAAAGGTCCATGTGAGCATAAATACAAGATTTACTTATATAGAAAAATGGAACTCTATACTTACTTTTTGTGCTGAGGGACATTTCTTTAAACTCAAAAAGTGCTTTATCCAGTGGAAAGAGGAAGTCAGTGGACAGCAGACATAATTTGAATTGTTGAGTTTAAACTGCTCATTCTAGTTGCATTAAATGAAAAAAAAATTGATGGAATTCATTGTAACTAGAGTTTTCCTGCCTTGCCCACAGTCAGGACAAATCTCTGTCACCTGCCAGTCCCACAGCAGCTCAGACCCAACCAAGTAAACACAGAGACTTATATTGCATACAAACTGTATGGCCGTGGCAGGCTTCTTGCTAACTGTTCTTATAGCTTAAATTAATCCATTTCCATAAATCTATACCTTGCCACATGGCTTGTGGCTTACTGGCATCTTCACATGCTGCTTGTCATGGCAGCGGCTGGCAGTGACTCCTTCCGCGCTTCCTGTTCTTTCTTTTCTCCTCTCTGTTAGTCCCGCCTATACTTCCTGCCTAGCCACTGGCCAATCAGTGTTTTATTTATTGACCAATCAGAGTAATTTGACATACAGACCATCCCACAGCAATTCATCCAGTCCTCCTGCCTGTAGGAATTCACTGAACTGAAGAGAGAGCTCAACCAAGCAGGGTATATGTCCTCTCATGACTCATTTCTAGATAGAGGAAAGTTGTGTTGCATCCTCTTCTCTCAGGTGTCCTCTGGATCCATACCATCTCTACATTTAATTTCTTTCCTCAATATTTATACTTTTCCCTTTTATTAAAAATAGATTATTATCTCATACAACATATCCTGATTACAATTTCCTTCCATCTGCTCCTCTCAGTTCTTTGACACCTCCCACCTCATCTGAATCCACTCCCTTTCTGTCTTTCATTAGAAAAGAACAGCCTTCCAATAGATAACAGGCAAACATAACAAAATAAAATATAATAAGATAAAACAAACACCATCACATTGAAGTTGGATAATGCAAACCAACAGAAAGAAAAGATCCGGAAGAAGGGGCACAAGAGTCAAAGTCCCACTCATTCATCCATTCAGGAGTCCCATAAAAGCACTAAACTGAAAGTTATAATATATATGCAGAGGATCTAGAGGAGACATGTGTAGGTCCTGTACTTGCTGCTTCAGTATCTGTGAGGTCATATGAGCTTTGCTCAATTGGTTTACAGGGCCTTGTTTTCCTGGTGTCCTCCATCCCCTCTGGCCCTTACACTCTTTCTATCTCTTCTTCTTCAGGGTTCCCTGAGCCCTGAGGGGAGAAATTTGATGAAGATATCCCATTTAGAGCTGAATGTCCCAAGCTCTCACTCTCTGTATAATGTCTCTCTTAATAATTTTACCAATACCTCTCAGGATTTTTTCTAGTTCCATCTGTTTTTCTGCAAATTTCACTGTGTAAATATACCACATTTTCTTTGTTCATTCTTCTGTTGAGGAACATCGAGGCTCTTTCCAGTTTGGGGCTATTATGAATATAACAGCAGTGAACATGGTTGAACAAGTGTCCTGGTGGTAGGATGGAGAATTCTCTGGGTATATGCCCAAGAGTGATATAGCTGGGTCTTGAGATAGATTGATTACCAATGAGCACACTGATTTCCATAGTGGTTGTACAAGTTTGAATTCCCACCAGCAATGGAGGAGTGTTCCCTTGCTTCACATCCTTAAATGCATGAACTGCCACTTGTGTTATTGATCTTAGCCATTCTGACTGGTGTAAGACAGAATCTCAAAGTAGTTTTGATTTATATTTTCCTCATGACTAGGTTTGTTGAAAATTTCCTAAGTGTTTCTCTATTTAGAAAATTTCCTCTATTTAGAAATCTGTTTAGAGCTGTGTTCCACATTTTAATTGGATTTTTATTGTTATTATTATTATTTAACTCTAGTTTCTTGAATTCTTTATATATTTTGGGTATTAGGCTTCTATCAGAGGTGGGGTTGGTAAAAATCTTTTCCCATTCTGTAAGCTACTGCTTTGTCCAAATGACAGTGTCTTTTGCCTTACAGAAACTTTTCAATGTCATGAGTTTCCCCATTTATTGATCGTTGATCTTAGTGCCTGCACTATTGGTGTTCTGTTCAGGAAGTCTTCTCCCATGCCACTAAGTTCTAGACCAGTGCTTCTCAACTTGTGGGTCTTGACCCTTTTGAAGGTCTAATATCAGATATCCTGCATATCAGATATTTATATCACAAATCATAATAATAGCAGAATTACAGTTACAACACATCAATGCAATAATTTTATGGTTGGGGTCATCACAACACAAAGAACTGTATTAAAGGTTTGCAGTATTAGGGAGGTTGAAAATCACTGTTTTAGACCATTCCCCACTTTCTCTTCTCTCAGGTTCAATGTGTCTCCTTTTATGTTGATGTTTTATCATTTGTGTGTTGTTTTTGTACAGGGTAATAAAAATCAATCTATTTACATTTCTATTCATGAAGACATCCAGTTTCACCAGCACAACTTGTAAAAGATGCTATCTTTTTCCAGTGTATATTTCTGACTTCATCAAAATCAGGTGTACATATGTGTGTGAATTTATGTCTGGGTCATTAATTCAATGACATTGATCAACATGTCTGTTTTTGTGCCAGTGCAATGCTATTTTTATTACTTTATCTCTGTAATACAACTTTATGTCAGGGACAGTGATACTTCCAGCAGTTCTTTGATTATTTAGACATGTTTTATCCAGCCTAGGTTTTTTTTTTTGTTTCCATATGAGGCTGAATTTTGTCCTTTCTATGAAGAATTGTGTTGCAATTTTCATGGGGATAGGGATTGGTTTTGGTAGGATGGCCAATTTGCTTTGTGATCCTAATCCTACCAATCCATGAATGAGCACAGAACTCCCCATATCTTTTTCAGTTTCTCTCTTTAGTGATATGAAGTGTTTTTCATACAAGTCTTTCACTTGCTTGGTTAGAGTTACCCCAAGATATTTTATATTATTTGAGGCTATTGTAAAATGTGTTGTTTCCTTGAGTTTTTTCTTAGTCCATTTTTCATTTCTATATGGGAGGGCTACTGACTCTTCTATTAATTTTGTATACAGCTTTTTTGATGAAAGTATTTATTAGCTGTATGAATTTCTCAGTGGAAATTTTAGGGTCACTTATGTATACTATCATATCATTTGCAAATAAAGATAATTTGACTTCTTCCTTTCCAGTTTGTATCTCATTGATTTCCATCAGTTATCTTATTGCTCTAGCTATAACTTCAAGTACTATAGTGAATAGATATGGAGAGAGTAGACAACCTTGTCTTGTTCCTGATTTTATTGGAATTGTTTTGAGTTTTTCTCCATTGAAGTTGATGTTGAGTATGGGCTTGCTGTCAACTGCCTTTATTATGTTGAATTATGTGCCTTGTATTCCTAATCTCTCCAGAACTTCTGTCATGAAAGGGTATTGTGTTTTGTCAAAGACCTTTTCTGTATCTAATGAGATGACTATGTGATGTTTTTCTTTCATTTTATTTATATGGTGGATTACATTTATTGATTTTCATACATTGAACCATCCCTACATCTCTGGGATAAACCTACTTAATCATGTTATATGATCTTTTATGTGTTCTTGGATTTTGTTTGCAATTATTTTGTTGAGTATTTTCCATTTGTGTTTAAAATGTAAATTGATCTGTTATTTTCTTTGTTGGGTTCTTATGCAGTTGGGATATCAGGGCAACTGTGGCCTCATAAAGTGAATTTTGTAATGTAGCTTCTGTTTCTATTTTGTGGAATAATTTGAGGACTATTGGCGTATTTGAAAGCCTGGTAGAATTCTGCACTAAAACCATCTGGCCCTGTGCTTTTTGAGCTGGAAGGCTTTTAATGACTGCTTCTATTGCACTAGTGGTTGTTGGTCTATTTAAATTGCTTCTCTGATCTTGATTTAATTTTGCTAAGTAAAACATATTGAGGAAACTATCCATTTCTTTTAGATTTCCAATTTAGAGGAGTACAGGTTTTTAAAGTATGTCCTTTTGATTATCTGGATTTTCTCAGTCTCTGTTGTTATGTACCACTTTTGTGGAACATTTTGATATTCTCTTTATATTTTATTTAGTTTGGATAAGTGTTTGTTTATCTTATTGGTTGTATCAAAGTGACAGGAGCCATAAGCCTAAGCGACCCTTGACACACATGCTGCCATATTTAGGTTTCTCTCCTCTTTTTCTAGTCTAGGCCTTGCTTAAGTCTCCATAGCACCAGAACCTCTTCTCACAGATACCAGAACCTCTTTTCAGATATCAGGTGAACAAGCTGCAGTTAAGCAATTAGGCAGTTAGACAAGAGTAGATAGATAACTCTCAGATCAACATTTCCTGCGGGCCAAACAGCCCATAATTAAGTCCCTTCCTGCTTGCCACCCCCATTACTAAGTCCCTTCCTGCTTGCAACCCCCTTTGCCTACCTATATATGCCTTGAGAGAAAAATAAAATTTTGGAGCTTGATCAGATGTCCTGTCTTGCTCTCATTCTTTTTTCTCTTGTCCTTCTCATTCGTCGGCCCTCCCTTTAGGCCCCTGTTGAAGACCCCGCTGGCCAGGGCATCAAAGTACCAACTCTTTGTTTCACTGATTCTTTGTATTGGTCTCTTTGTTTTTACTTTATTGATTTCAGCCCTCAGTTTGATTATTTTTGCATCTACTCCTCTCAGGTGTGATTTATTCATTTTGTTCTAGCACTTTCAGGTGTACTATTAAGTTGCTAGTATGAGATCTCTCTAATTTTTATGTAGGCACTTAGTGCTATGAACTTGACTCTTAGAACTGCTTTCATTATGTTCCATAAGTCTGAGTATGCTGTGCATTCATTTTCATTGAATTTTAGGAAATCTTTAATTTCTTTCATTATTATTATCTTTGACCCATTTTTTCATTCAGTAGAGAATTGTTCAGTTCCCATAAGTTTGTAATCTATGTGTTGTTTCTGTTGTTATTGATATCCAGCTTTAATCTGTGGTGATCTGTAGGACGTAGGGACTTTTTTCATTTTCTTCTATTTGTTAAGACTTTCTTTGTGTCTGAGTTTGTGGTCAATTTTGGAGAAAGTCATGATATGCAGAAAAGAAGGTATACTCTTTTATGTTTGGGTAAAATGTTCTGTAAATACCTGTTAGATCCTTTTAGCTTATGAATGCTACAACATTTTTCTATTTAGTTTTTTGTCTGGGTGACCTGTCTGTTGGTGATAGTCAGGTAATGAAGTCTTCCACTATCAGTATATGGTGGTTAATATGTGATTTAAACTGTAATAGTGTCTCTTTTACAAACTTTGGTGCCCTTGTGTTTGGGGCACAGATATTAAGATTGAAATGTTCTCTTGGTGGATTTTTTCTTTGATGAGTGTATAATGTCCTTCCCATTTCTCTGATTAGTTTTGGTTTGAAGTCTATTTTGTTAGATATGAAAATGGCTTTAATTGCTTGCTTCTTAGGTCCATTTGCTTGGAATACATTTTTCCCATCCTTTATCCTAAGGTCATGTTTATTCTTGATGTTGAGGTGTGTTTTGTAGATGCAACAGGATGGGTGTTGTTTTCATATCCATTCTGTTGGTCTTTGTCTTATTATTGGTAAGTTGAGGCCAGTGATATTGAGAGATACCAATGACCAATGATTGTTGATTCCTGCTACTTTATTGTTGTTGTTGGTGGTGCTGGTGCTGGTCCTAGTGTTTGTGTTTCCCTTCTTGTGATTTTGCTGCTCTGAATTATTTTATTCCCTGTGTTTTCATGGTTTAATTAGCCTCTTTAAGTTGGAGTTTTCTTTCTAGTGTTCCAAGGATTTTCCTGATACAATCTTTTAAAGTTTACATCAGTGAGAAGTTATTTATTGATTCAAAATGAATAAAACTACTAAGATTGATATTCAAATATATCAAACTAAAATTTTTGAATGACTCTAGCCATGGGTGGACAGGGAGTGAATATATTTGTCTCTTTCCATGGTAGAATCTTTTACTTTACCCCCATAACACCTGAACAAGAGAAAAACATCTGTGTTCAATCAAACTAAGTTCGCCGGGCGGTGGTGGCGCACGCCTTTAATCCCAGCACTCGGGAGGCAGAGCCAGGCGGATCTCTGTGAGTTCGAGGCCAGCCTGGGCTACCAAGTGAGTCCCAGGAAAGGCGCAAAGCTACACAGAGAAACCCTGTCTCGAAAAACCAAAAAAAAAAAAAAAAAAAAAAAAAACTAAGTTCTACGTGACACAGGGGCCTTTGTAAGAAAGTAATGATACAGAAAATTGTTAAACTTTATCTTCTTACATCAGGTTTGAGGAATAATGAAGATTAGGAAGAGTTATGTCCTGGAAAAAGGAGGATGATACCATGGTACCAAACTAGAGACCTGAAGGATTTTTTGCTGAGAACTTTTCTGGCATTTCTCTGTCTTTGGAGATAAGGACACATTTTTACTCTAGGCATAGAGAAGAATCCTCTTCCATCAGGGACTGATCTCCTTGAAGGGAAGATAAAAATCTTTCCTATATCCCATGACCTTCTTCAGAAGAGCAAGGAAGGGGAAGGTTAGAGAGACCTTTAGGCTTCAGCCATTTTACTAAGTTCCTTCAAATGTTCTATGTGCAAGTGTGTCAATATTTGAGAAGCATATTTTCAGAAAGCTTAATATAGTCTGAGAAGCAAGACAATCTGAACTATAATGTCTATAACCAAGATATTAGAAAGTAATATTTTCAAAATTTATTTTATTATGTTAATTTGATTATATATATTTTGCAAATGTTCCTATGTTCATAGAAATTTACATATTCAAAATATATTATTTAAGGATTCTGGATGGATTTTAAGAATCAGTATTTCAGATGATGTTTTATAACATGATTCTTGAATTTTAATTAATCTAACAAGAGTCTATTAATTGTCTCATAATATTCTTTTTAGTCATATGAATTACTTAATTGATATGTGCTATGCTTGATATATTTTGTGATTTATTTATTTAATTTTGTATATGTATTTTTAATTTTTTATTAAATTAAAAAGTTAAAGTTTTATGTGTTTGCCTGCATATACATCTGTATACCATGTGCATATCTGTATCCCACAGGAACCAGAAGGAATTGTAGGGTGCCCTGGAACTAGAGTTAGAGATCATTGTGAGCTGACATGTATGGGTGATGGGAATTGGACTTGTGTTCTCTGCAACAGTAGCCAGTATTTCTAACTGCTGAGCCATCTCTCCAGCTTTCTGTTTGATAAATTTTAAATTGCGTTCTATTTTTTAATCATCAAAATGATTTAATAATGTGTGCATTATTATTATGTTCCAAATTTTTTAAAACAGAAATTGAGGCTGACTGGTAATATAAAATAATTCACCCAAGATTATACAGCTAGCTTTGGAGACAAATCTGGGAACTGAATGTTATAATTTGACTCCAGGGTCAACACATTTAGCTATTATCATAACTACACAATTACTTAATTTGATGAGATTATGCCTGTTCCAAATCACCAGAGTATAAAATTATTCAAACAATAATTTTAAATGGTTTGTATAATAAATTTCCAATTTGTGACTTCCTACTGTAATAAGTGAATTAAAACAACACCAAAGGAATTTATAGGACAAATTTTGTACCAGCATTTCTACTTTCCTGGGAGTTCATTCATATTCAACACTTTGGTTTCTCTATGTCTTTCCTACCTCTTTTTTTCTTATTAAAATAACTGCTTCTTGGGATCAGTTACCTTCTATCTGATGTGTTGAACAAACTGCTCTGTCATCCTCTTGCTTTAATGAATACTAGCAGTCAAAATTGGAAAGTATATCTACCCCATTCTGCTTCTATGCTTCTCAAAGAAGTGTAGAATTCCTAATCTAGTACAAGGCTATGAAATATATATATATATATATATATATATATATATATATATATATATATATTGCTATCAGAACAATAAATAACAATAAATAATATATTCTTTGTCATTTTGGTCTTAGGATATTTAATTCCTTATATTGAAGGCATTAGCTTTTACTTGTATAAATTATGAATTTAACAGATTCTCTTGTACTATTTTGATGCATCTGATGATTGAATATCACTTCCTTGTGTTAGCACTAAGAAAAACGGTTCACTGAATATTAATAAAGTATGTGCTAGCTTAAGCTTAACAACTTAAAAGAATATTAATATAAAAATCATTAATCAGAACTGTTTACTGGTAGTTCTTTATTCCCCACTACCTGTACAAACATGCCAATCTTATGATGCAATGTCAATTCTCTCAGGAATTTATCAGAGGTACAGAGACCAGAAGAGCAGTGAATAAGTAAGTGGATCTAGCAGAATTGACCTCAGATCAGATTAAAAGATTGTCCTACCCTGGAATTTTTCATGCCTCATGTATCAAACTCACAGTACTCATTGTTGCTTATTTCCATTAGAATTACTTCAGGAAAACTGTAAAGCCTTGTGTATCCTAGAAAGAAAATCATTTATCTTCAAACAGGGGAACTATTAGGTAGGTGACTAATGAAATCATTTTATCATTATTTATAGAAAATCTGTGTCTGCATCTGTTATTTCTTTTTATTGTTATTTTCTACATATGTTCAGATTGTGTTAGATGCACCACTGTAAACACAGCCACGGCTCTTTACCTCACAGTATCCTCTAGCATCTAAAGCTGGCTAAGGAGACAAAATCAGAGCCAGCCTCTGCACAAACTAGAGAACTTATAGAGTCTTATTTATACTTCATATCTAATAGGAAAAATATAAGAAATTTAAACATATTTCTATAATAACTCATTCATATTATGAAATATATTCAGTTTCTGTACAGTTAACCATCTCTTGGGTGCCAGATACCAAACTACCTACAAAATAATTCAATGGCAAGATAAAGCTCACTGCTTATCACACTGTGAAGATGTTATACCTTGTTCATTGTAAACCACGAGGAAGGAGAGAGACAACATTTATGGGTTCCAACATCTTTAATAAGTGGGGCCACTGATTGATGAGGGCTGCAGGACAAGGGCTAGGGAGTCTTGTTTCTCCTGGCAGCACCATACAGTGGCAGAAGTAGGGTTTATAAGCACAAAACCCACGAACATTTGTTGCCAAGTTATGGTTACATTTTTCACCAATCAAGATTCAGAGGTTAGGGGCTTTCCCTGTATGTTCCATCACTGTCAACTGGACAGAACATCTAACCAATTAGATTCATTTGTTCTTTTTGTTGTTAGGTTTTGTTGCTAGGAATAGGCATTATGTTTGGAGATTGTTGCTTAGAGAGGAAGTTGGTTAGCTTCTGGACAGTCCCCTTGGGAACGTCATGGGAACTTGAACTTTGTTTCATCCTACAGGTAAAATGGAGTCTGAAGTCAAAATGGCAGAACTTAGGAAAAGGTGCTTTTTCCTGCTTCTTTTTTTTGGTTTTTCGAGACAGGGTTTCTCTGTGTAGCTTTGCACCTTTCCTGGAACTCACTTGGTAGCCCAGGCTGGCCTCGAACTCACAGAGATCCGCCTGGCTCTGCCTCCCGAGTGCTGGGATTAAAGGCGTGCGCCACCACCGCCCGGCTTTTTCCTGCTTCTTTAAGAAGGTTACTTGAATAGCATTTTGGTAGCACCTCAGAAGGAAAACTCTAGTCTAGGCACCAGATTTTGAAGTCTCCCTTAAGACAGGTCTTTCAGTGTGAAGAGTTGCTTCAGGAAAGGGTAAAGATTATGATATAATAGTTCACAGTCAATTGGGTACAACAAGATGGGGATTGAGTAAGACAAGGGTCCAAACAGGAGTGTAAAGTTTTCTTAAAGCTTTTCTGTTTAAGATATAATTTTTTGAGAAATTTTATATGTTTTGTTTCTGGTCATTTTCTGGAATAGTATATCAGTCAGGGTTCTCTAGAGGGACAGAACTTATAAAATTGATCTCTATATATGTAGAAAGAAGATTTATTAGACTAACTTACAGGCTGTGGTCCAGCTACTCCAATAATGGCTGTCTACAAACAGAAGGCCCAAGAATTTAGTAGTTGTTCAGTCCATGAGGCTGGATCTCAGCTGGTCTTCAGAATGTTCTAGAATCCTGAAGAAATAAATGCTAATGCTGGTGAATTAATGGACTTGCTAGTGAGAGCAAGTTTCTTTCTCCCATGTCTTTTATGTGGCCTGCCAGCAGAAGGTAGCCCAGATTAAAGGTGGATCTTCCCACCTCAAAAGATCTTGATCAAAGATTAATTTTGCCACCTCAAAGATCCAGATTAGAAGTGGGTCTTCTTTACTTCAAATGGTTTGATAAGGAAAAATAGTCCCTCACAGATGTGACCAAGTGGCATAGTGAAGTCATGTTGAGGTAGAAATAACCTATGCAGTTGATTTTAATTCTCAGATCATTATATAATTAAGAATAACATCTTACCTTGCAAAAGATATTATCTCTAAACTGGCATTTCAGCTGTGCTTTCAACAGTCTATTCCAGAGGAATGTGAGTCTGTCCACTTTTGACACAGTATGTGGTATGAATGATGAATCCCATGGTCAAGGAAACACTCTTTACTTATGTTTTTTCTTCCTTGAATTTCTGAGTCTTTTTGTTAAATGATATGCAACATGAATTCTAGGACTAAAGAATCTTTCTATAATCTATGAATCTGGATTCTAGCATTATAGGTAAATCCATATTGATGAAGCATACTGATTCTTGTGAAGGTAAACCACTGACCCTTACAAGACAGGAGCCCAGTGTTTTTGGTTTATATTCAAATGTCAAGTTGCTCTCTAGGAATTATGCCAAATTTAAGTCTTGTTGATTTCTAGTTGATATATAGACATTCAGTTTCACTAGCTAGGTCAGTTTTTAAGTCAGTAAAAAGTAATGTTCTTAACATTTAGCATCAGTTTCTGTCAGTGTCCTTGGTTCTTCATTTGCTCATCATTCCATCTCTGTGATAACCCATAAAGAAGACTGGCTAGCATCAACTGCCCAAAATAAAATAACCATTTTTATTTTGTTGTTTTGCTTCTCTTCTTATTTTTGGAGATATTATTGTGTTATGCAAAATTCTCAGCATTCAAATATCTATTTCCATGCCTCTACTCCAAAATTCCTTCTCTCATCATTTTAATTAAAATTTTTAAAAATTAGAATATAATTAAATCATTTCTTCTTTTCTTTCCTTCCAACCATTCTCATTGTCATGGGATATACACCAGAGAATAATGCTGGGACATGGATTTAAGCCAACAGAAAGTCTTTATTAGCCAGCAGGTTACTACACTAAGTGTTCAAGGATCCTTTCTCAGAGTGAGCTTTTAAGCACAAAACACATATCATTGACTTACATTGTAGATGTAACAGTCTTATTAAATAAGAAACACAGAACCAAATGCAGAGTTAAAAGCCTAAGAGGTCAGAGCAGTAGTTAAGGGCTGATACTACAAAAACTTTCTTACCCTGTGCTCCTGCTATCATCCTTCCCCTCAGAAAGAGACCTACTTCCTGTGAATTTGTCTTTTTATTGACTTTCTGTTCTGCCTTCTCATTGGTTGTAAACCCAATCACATGACCTTCGCATTACTGCCTGTCTCTACAGACCTCCAGGTCTTCTATGGTTGGTATTAAGATTAAAGGCGTGTGTCTCCATGCTGGCTGTATCCGTGAACACACAGAGATCTGTCATGTGATCGGGAATAAAGCTGTGCACCACCACTGCCCAGCTTCTGCTATGGCTTGCTATTAGCTCTGATCCCCAGGTAACTTTATTTATTAACATACAAATAAAATCACATTTCAGTACAAATGAAATGTCACCATATTACATACTTCAATTAACAAGAACAGTTAGCCAGAATCAGAACTACAGAAGCCAAAAAGCAAGATTAGTACATTTAGACACTTCCACAGAACAATGAACTTGGATGGATTGGGTCTTTGTTTTCCTTTAGGCTGGTGTTACTGTTTATGAGCTGAGTTTTATGGCTTGAATGGTACTTCCATCATGGAGTCAACTGTGCTAAGGTCTGGGGGGCCTATTACACCAGCTGTCCTCCTTCCAGTCCTCGCCATGCTCTCCCAACTCCCTCTCAAATTAATGGTCTCTTTTTCTTGGACTGTTATTGTTACATATGTATATAAATGAATATATATGGATTATTATTGTTACATATATATGTAAATGTATACACACATACATGTATATAACCTGCTGAACCCATTCAATGTGGGTGTATTTGTGTGTATTATGACTTCAAGGTTGCATTATTTTTTCTTATATATTTCCCACAAAACAAGCTTTTCTTTCTTTCTTTTCTCTCTCTCTCTCTCTCTCTCTCTCTCTCCCTCTGAGCAACAACAAAAACCCATTAAAGTAAAATCTTTCTAGCCAAGAAAATAGAATCACTCTCCTGATAAGACACTTCTTAATATTCCATTTGGGCCTATTAATCACCTGGCAAAGAAATTGCCCCCCAGGAAAGAGGAACTGCCCTTAAGCTCACCTTAAGCCATGCTGAGGAGATGGGCGAAGTCATTATTCTTTTAATAAGGACACCCTTAGAAAGGCCACTTTTGTTTAAAAGGATGTAGTTTTCCTTCCAAGAATTTCAGCCCCTAGTGCAGCCCCTATGAGCTACCTTGAGGTTTTGCTGGGCCTGCCCACCTTTCTGATGCAGGACTTTAAAAGGTAGAACTACCCCTTTTCTTTCTTTTCTGAATTTTGTTTTAGGTGCCAGACAAGGCCTATGTGTGATTTCCTCTGATATTAAAATAAATGCTTCTTTTCTATAATGCTCTCCTCCCAACCATGTGGCTGGCCTCCATGCTGGCTTATCTTCTACATTCTCCTCCTCCTATCAGCTGAGACATTTCCTGGAGTTTACTTTTGAAAACTCTGGTAAATAGTCCCTAAGTTTTCGTCTGAAATTGTTCTCAGATTCTTTTATTAGTGAGACTTACAACCCTGAGATCCTGACTTCCCAGATATCATATGGTGACTCCATTATGATGACCTAGATTTCTAGGAACAATTCTTTCCTAACTTTTGTTACTGCTAGAGGCCATATAAATTAGTCATCTATTCTGAAAAAATATAAAAACATTATTTTTGTTTAAAAACTAGCTAAACAGACATTAATAAGTTTCTGATACCAAAGATATATACAGTAAATTGTACAAAAAGAAAACAGATAAGGAAAGCAGAGTCAAAAAAACAAAACAAAACAAAATAGTACAAACAAAAGAATGGTTACAAGTCACCAGATGTTTAAAATTCTTTATTTAAACACTAATCAAGTCTTAAATCTCCCTGACAGTATGTGGCAACACCAAAACTTCTTAGGCTGTTTCTATGAGAGATAACTAGAGTGTCACAATGCACTCAACTGTTCAAGTACAAAAGAATTGTTCTAGCTTTTGTGCTAACATGTATTAATAGAAGCTAAAACAAGTAAAAAATGAATGTAAAGTAAAACAATCAATATCACACACACACACACACACACACACACACAACAACAACAACAACAAAACAAACCCCAAAGTTAATAGTCTTCCACATGATTTCCTAAAGATTGTATGAAGTCCTGATTCAGTCTTTTGAAAGTTGCCTTTAATCAGGGATATACTATCCCACTGTCTGGCAGATGGAATGTTAATGCTTTTCCAACCAGAGGGGAAGGATTCTTAACAAATTGCTTGTTACTTCATTGTGCTTTTGAAACATACTCTGGAGAGTAACTGTCATTATGTTCCTTAATATTACACTATAGCTCACTGACTTGACAATGTTATTTAGCTGAAGCGGCCGAGTTATTAGGCAAACTGCTGTGAATGTTTTTATCATTTGGAGACTTCCAAGAAGCAAATTGATTAAGTAAGTAAGCTACAATATGGAGAAGACAGACCCCACTTGTGGATTGATGATTGGTTCTTCGCTACAAATTAAAATGTTGTGGCTTTTAAATTTATTTTTCGAACATGATAAAGTTGGCCAGCTTTAACATATGTACAAAATAGTTGGATATTTACTAAAATCATAGCTCTAAGATATGCCTCTAAGACATTGACTGGCAAGACATCAATATCCAAAGATGATCATTCATGAGAAGCAGCTGTCTAAAATCATCTAGCAACTTTAATTAGCCAGTATGTGTGACTCTGCTGGCTTCATACAGCATCAGCACATTCTGATTGCTCAGTAATTATTAAAATTAATTATGAGAACTGGGAATAACAAATGAAGATAGCATGATTGAGACAGATGATGATTTTACTAGAGATTTTATTTAGGCTCATTCTGCATATAAGACAAATAAGGAAATAACAAGAAACCTTCCAGCTCAATGGAGACAGCCAAGTATCATCAATTTCTGGAAACTACTTGTGAATTTTTAAAAATACTGGCAAGCTAGGTCTTCAAACCATATTAATATTATGAAATAAATAATTTCCTAAAAATATGTAAAATTTGAGAATCAAATAGTTTAAAAAGTAAATGGATTAGTATAATTTCATGACAAGTCAAAGGTTACTTGCATTCATAATTTTAGAATTTTTTTCTACATAAATATGAATGGAACATTGAAACCATATAAAGATGCTACTGAAACAAAAAATATATTATTTTTAAAATGAATTGTATAAGTGTGCAAAGAAATAAACTATACAGCCTTAAAAGTCATAACAACTGCATTATTTACTGTTACTTAACACTTTTAGGCTAACTTATCTATCCTATTATATCTATAGAAGGACTGCTACACAATGGTACTTAAATGCATGCACATTTCCCCAATGCTGAGGTCAGCAATAACTCATTGCTAATGTAAGATGGGCCATAATAGAAATCAGAAAGTACAGCAATTTGGTATTTATATACTTGAAGTCATTTATCTTTCTGTTACAGCTCTGAAGTTCTATGTCAGATACTTCTGACGTGTCACAAATACTAACAATCAAGTGTTGTATCACTAAACTTACTTGTAAATTATTATATAGACCATTTACATAATTCTATGTATATCTGAGTAAAAATATGAGGTATTCTTTCTTTATTTATAATCCCATCCTTGTAACTAGCTTGAATTTTTTCGTTAATCTTATCCTTGTAACTATGTAGGATTTAATCTAACAAATATTGTAAATTAAAAGCAATTGAAATAATAGATTAAAAGCTGTCCTGAAGACATAAAACCTGCTGAATTTCACACTTGGTACTCATATTGTGAAGACAAGTATTCAAGGCAGTGTAGCAGGATGACTTAAATAGCTAAAACCAATTCCATGGAGTCATCACAAGACAATGCTTCTCTCACAGGCATAAAAAGCCTTCAAATAATTACTACATTAGTTTTCCTGTTACTCCTCTCTCTTTAGGTTTGATTACTATTTTAAATTTGATGCTACTTACAGTTTTCCCTGAATATTGTTTTAGGGGATCAGGAGTATTTTAGTGTTGTTCTTGTAAGCATATTAGATGTCATCTCTCGAATGATAAGGAGGAAAGCATCCTATCTGTAACCTTTTGTTAGACTTTGTGTGTGTGTGTGTGTGTGTGTGTTTGAGAGAGGTTGAGTGTAGGTGTAGACTATGAACCTAGTGAGAGACTGTGAGAGGGGAAATAGATGTTGAGAAGGTGGGAGGCATTAGGCCTTATGCCTTTGTCCTGTGTGGTTGTGCTGATCAGGATGGGTCAGCATTTCCATGAAAGTCTAAGTTCCTCACTAGGTTCTCCTGCTCTGTTACCATGAAGAACAGTTTCCTTGGACCTCTTTAGCTGATTTCTGCCTCATTAAAAGACAACCAATGCTGAGATGAGCTGTTTTTCCTTAGTTACTAACAGAACTTCTACAACATTCAGGTTTTTTTTACCCACAGTTTGTTTTCTAAAGTAAATGATATGGAACAGAATATACTTGGAAAAAAATTAAGGGGTCCAAGATTTTTAAACATTTGAAACTAAGTTTATTTTAGCCAGTTTTAAAATGCAAAATAGTATTGACCTTCAGAAAATCTTTTAAAAGTGGAAATACAACTATAGCTTATGACCTTTTGAAGTAATCATAATTATGCTGTGCATTTTTAATTAAAGAAATATCGATTAGTATAGATAGTTGTGGTGATGTATTGTGTCCCTCAATATACTGTGTCCCCTAATAAAATTAACCTGAGGATCAGAGGAAAAAGCCAGCCACAATATAGAAGTCAGGCAATGGTAGCATACACCTTTAATCCTATCACTTGGGAGGCAGGGATTTGTCTGGGTCTATGTGAGTTCAAGACCATACTGGGAACAGAGGTAGGCATGGTGGCACATGCCTTAAATTCCAACACTAGTTAACCATGGAGGTCTGGAGGTCTGTACAGACACACAGGACGTGACAGAGCTGGGTGGAAAGAGGAAGTGATGTAGCTGGACAGAGAGAGCAAATCAGATGGCAGAACAGAAAGGCATATAGGTATGGGTAGACAGGAAGTAGCTCGCTTTTGGAAGCTGCTGAGTTGGTGAGGTGAGGTTAGCTGTGGCTTTTACTATTCCTCTGATCTCTCAGGTTTCAAGCCTGATATCTGGCTCCATGTTTTTTATTTAATAAGACCATTTAGCAATTTGTCTACAGATAGTGTTAGGTTTCATTCTGGCATGTTAATTCTCCTCCACTATTTTGTTCCCATGCCCTGAACATCACTCACCATACTCTCCCACCATCTATAGTCATTTCTACTCTGAATATTTCATCATATTTCTCATCATCACAAATGTCCTAATTCTTCCTACCTTCTTTCCTCTATACCCATTTTCCCTTCTTGCAGTCTCTTACTAGGTTCACAGTCTACACCTACAATCTCTCTCTCTCTCTCTCTCTCTCTCTCTCTCTCTCTCTCTCTCTCACACACACACACACACACACACACACACACACACACTAAGCTAGGATCCTTGTAAGAGAGAAAAAAATATGACTTTTGTTTTATGAGTCTACATTTCCTTACTTAATATTTCTATCCATTTCTCTGAAAATTTCATTATTTCATTATTTCACTTTTCTTATTAGTTGTATAAAATTCCATTGTGTTAATATACCATACTTTCACTATCCATCTATTGATGGATATGAAGGCTGGTTCTATTTCCTGGCTGTTGTGAATAATGTAGCAATAAATATGGATGTGTAAATATCTTTGTAGTAGTGCAAAGAGTCCTTTGGGTATATGCTTGGGAGAGGTCATATAGCTGGCTTACACAGAAGTTCTGTTTAGTTTTTTAGAAACTTCCATAATAATTACATGATGGCTGTAGAAGTTCATACTATAAAGGATCCTCCTTTTCCACATTTTTGCCAGTATTTGTTCTCATTTGATTTCCTGAGGACAGCTATTCTGATTGGTGTGAAATGGATCTCAAAGTAGGTTTCCTTTTTATTTCTTGATAACTAAGGATGTTGATTGAATGCTGCTTTAGATAGTTGTTGGTCATTTGTGTTTATTATTTTGAGAACTATATGTTCTTTGCATTAGCCCACTTGTCGATTGACAGTTTTGTTGATGTTTAGTTTTTATAATACTTTACAGCCGGGCGGTGGTGGCACATGCCTTTAATCCCAGCACTCGGGAGGCAGAGCCAGGTGGATCTCTGTGAGTTCGAGGCCAGCCTGGGCTACCAAGTGAGTTCCAGGAAAGGCGCAAAGCTATACAGAGAAACCCTGTCTCGAAAAAAAAAAAAACCAAAAAAAAAAAAAAAACCCAAAACTTTACATACGCTAGATTTTAACTCCCTGTCTATTTTCTGTGCTTATTGTTCCCTTTGCTGTACATAATTATTAATAGTAAAATAATTCACTTTTTGTCAACTTGTTGGCAATTGAACGAATCCATTTTCTTTTTCACCTTCAATTTTTTTGTTCCAACTTTACATGCTACATCAAAATCCATCTCTTACAGGAAACTATATTGTTTGAGCATAGGATTTTTTTGAAATAAGAATCCAACACAACTCTAATATGGATTGTCAAAACAACATCTGGTTTTGACATATTTTGTACAATTGTTGATTGTTCATCATCTGAAAATACTTTCCTCCTAGTACATTTTTTCAAACATGACTTCCTACTAAATAAACAAAATTCACTCTATTCTATCCCTTTGAAATGTGAATTACTCCAAAGTCTCTTTAATAGGCTTAAGCAGGAAAATCTCTAGACCATATGTAGACAACAAAAAGTCTTAATCCTGCAAGTTCCAAATATGGAACTCTCTTCTTTCCCACATGGATAAACAAAATGTGTGTGGTTGCTTTTTATATGGATCTTATAATTTTATTGGAACAAAAGTGTCAAGACAGGAGCAGTGTAGTGACCCATGCCTGTAATCCCAGCCATTTGGGAGGCCTAAGTAAGAGGAAATCTGTTTGGGATAAGCTGGGGTTACATAATGAAAACCTGTCTCAAAAAAATCAGAAGTTACTATATTTTCATTTCCATACTATATTTTCTACTTAATACTCTAGTAGAGCCTGTGTTACACAGTAAAAATTTTAACAATTTAGAGAATGAAAAAAAATACATTTGGTGTGTTGAATTTTCTCCCACAGACGGTTAAAAGGATATGACAGTGTCATGGTATAATAATATAACTCCATTTATACAGAAACTAACATATTTATGTATTTTTTTAAAAAAGAATTTACTGTGTTTTAAATGCATGTATTCTTGGAGATTATTAAAAAGACTAATTCTTGTTTCAGGAAAGAGATGAACACCATCTAGTCTTGATGCTGTTATGGGCTAAATTGTGTGTGTTCCTACCAAATTAACATGCTAAAGTCCTAAACTTCAGGACTTCAACATGTGACTTGATATAGAGAAAGGATTTTTAAAGAGATAAATAAGTGAAAGTGAGTTGCTTAAAGTAGACACTAACCCAGCAAAGACCATAAGACCTTGGTGCACACATATCACTAGTATGCAGAAAAACACAGGGAAGACATAAGGTGGACACAAAGAACAAGTCCTCTACAGGCCAGAGCAAGAGGCTGCAGAAGAAACCAACCCTGCCACCTCTAGAATTATGAGATAATACCATTTTTTTTTGTTCAAGCATTGTAGCCTGTGGTCTTCTGTGTGTCAGCTCAAATGCAGATATTAAGGTGCGATGGCAAAATATGAAAGTCCCTAATACACAGAAATATCACTGTTAGACTTGTTAAGTTTTAACGAAACCAAGGACAAAGCTCACCCCACCCCACACCCTAACCCTCCCCAGCTTTTGTTCACTACACACACTCAGCCATTTTGGCTAAGCACTTGGCGCCCTTGGCCTCTTGGCTCTGGTTCTTCTCCTGGCTTCCTCCTCTCTTCTCTTCCCCTGCTCTTCCTGTCCTCTCATGGTCTGGTTCAGTCTGGACCCTTCCAGATGCCTCTCGCTGTGCTTGCCCTCATATCTACAATCAACTCCCCTCCCTCTTCTCTCTCTCCCCAAACCCTGCCCTGTCTCAAGCCTGATAAATACTACTCCTTCCCAAGAGATGCTCAAGATCACTCCCACAGCGCATTTAAACTGCATCCCCCCAAAAAAAAAACCCCACATGGTTTTTTGGTTTCTCTTCCCCATCTCCTCTATTGGGGGAGGAGGCAGAGAATCACCCAGGAGTCCTTTACCCATTAAACTGGGGATTTTTCTAATCCAGTCTGATTTGGTCTGATTTGGATTGCTGCAGCGGCAGAGAGGCTTACCAAGGTGCAGAAACTTTTGACAAAGGATCAGGCAATTGCTATCCTGCATTGCTGAAAAGACTTGGAAAATAATTGTTAGAGGGCTGTAGGCAGATAATTGGCCACAGAACAGAACTAAGAGATTTCTGGGAAGGTTGCTGGTGGGGGGCAGGGAGGGAGAGAAGCAGAGATGGGAGAGACAGAGTGGAACAGTGGGAGAAAGCTGGCATTGAGTTGATTCAAGGTGACAGTGACTGGTTGCATTACCAGGACTGTTGCAGCAAAATGAACTAGCAGCCGTAGGGAGCTCCAGAGCATCAAAGGAAGGAAACAGGATAATAGAGGACTACTGTGAAGAGTTTTATCTTACCCAGGATGGAAGGAATGAAAGTTCTTTTCAGTCAGAGTTTCTTCCAGTATTGAAAATGTCTTTTTGCACATGTATCAGGAACAAATGGAGATATTGGGAGAGTATAAGTGGAACTTGTTTGAGTATAGGGTGAAGTTCAGTAAGTCAAACATTTAAAAGTAAAATAAAAGTAAAAATATAAGTATGAGGAAAATAAGGAGAAAATGAGCGATCTATGGGGAAGAACCAGAGTAATAGGAAACCTGAAGTCTATACTGTAGCTAGAGTTTTCCTGCCTGGCCCACAGTCAGGACAAATCTCTGTCACCCACCAGTCTCACAGCCGCTCAGACCCAACCAAGTAAACACAGAGACTTATATTGCTTACAAACTGTATGGCCATGGCAGGCTTCTTGCTAACTGTTCTTATATCTTAAATTAATCCATTTTATAAATCTATACCTTGCCACGTGGCTTGTGGCTTACTGGTGTCTTCACATGCTGCTTGTCATGGCGGCGGCAGGCAGTGTCTCCTCCCACCTTCCTGTTCTCTCAGTTCTCCTCTCTGTTAGTCCCGCCTATACTTCCTGCCTGGCCACTGGCCAATCAGTGTTTTATTTATTGACCAATCAGAGCATTTGACATAAAGACCATCCCACAGCACTATACATTGGAGGAAGCTTGTGGTTGAATTTTTGTCTGGACCCTGTAAGGCACTGAGAGAGCAAGACAAACTCCATTTCAAACAGCACTTGGCCAGAAGCTGAACTTAGTTCCAGTAAAAACCTCAAACTGTAGCATGAATCTTAAAAAGGTCTTATTAATAAAAACAAACCCAGAGCCAGATATTAGGGTGAATGCTGAAAGATCGGAGAAACAGAAAAAGCCACAGCTACCTCACCATGCCAATTCCTCAGCTGATCTTATTTCCTCAAATTGGAAGCCTCTGAGTCTTCACCCAAATGAATCTCAGCTGAACTGCTGCTCAAAAGTCTAAAAGTTTAAAAGCCTCTAGTTCCTGGTAATCATGCCTTATATACCTTTCTGCTTCCTACCATCACTTCCTGGGATTAAAGGCATGTGTCTTTCCCAAGCAAGACATGAGATCTCAAGTGCTGGGATTAAAGGCATGAGTCACCATGCCTGACTATTTCCAGTGTGGCCTTGAACTCACAGAGCCCTGGATGGATCTCTGCCTCCAGAATGCTAGAATTAAAGGCATGTGCTACCACTGCCTGCTTCTTGTCTAATACAGTGGCTGCTCTGTTCTCTGACCCCCAGATAAGTTTATGGGATTGCACGATATATCAACCATATCAAAAAATTCCAAGAAAAATCACAAACAGCCAGGGCCCTGTTCAAGGCGACCCCACCAGGATGAGCTGGCCAATGAGTAATTTTGGTAAACAAGATCTGCTGGCTCCAAATGTCCTTGTAGCCTTCTGATAACTGTTGTTGTTGAAAATTCCTCTGGACCAGTGAATTTGAAGGTTACATACCTTCACCCAGTCCTGTGACACCAAGGCTTGTGCCACCCTGTTTGCAGTTTTTCCCTTTATAAACCCTTTACTCTGAGAGCTCAGGGCTATCCTCCTCCACCCACTTTATTAGAGTTCTGGATTACAGACCAAGCCTGGGTTTGTAATCAATAAACCCCTGTGTTTGCATCAGATATCGGCTTTGTGGTGGTTTTGCTCAGGGGTATTGCGATGTGGGCACAACAATTGGGGGCTCATCCAGGATCCCCTGTGACCCCCAGACCCCGACCTGAGGGGTTCCTAACTGGCTGGTAAGTTTCTGTGTCTTTGTCCATCTCTGTCTTTGTGTAACTCTGTGCTTTCATTTTCTGAGACATGCTAAGTCTGTGGTGTGGTCCAGTAATGATCAGTGCCTGTGGCAGCCAGGGGACATGCTGGAGGGCTGAGATCATGGATTCTAAAAGACATTCTGGACTCTGGAGATGGGGTTGTGGAAGGCCCCAAGGTCTGTTTAATTGAGGATGGAGAACCTCAAGTCTGGATGGTTTTTGGTGTAATTGAACCTGGAGGGTCGCTCTCCCCAGAGCACATCAAGCTGACTGTTTGTTGGTTGTCTCTTTGGGGCAAAGTTTTTTTTTGTGTGCCCTTAGTCTCCTGTGTAGCATGTTAATTGTTCTTATTGTAGACTTGACTGTGATGGACACTATGGGACAGTCTCCCTCCTCTCCCCTAGACCTTTGCCTAGCCCACTGGAAGGATGTATGCTCCACTGCTCACAATAGAGGGGCTGAAATTCACAAAGGGAAGTTTGTCATCTTTTGCAGTGCAGAATGGCCCTCATTCAATGTTAACTGGCCTCTGGAGGGAACCTTTGATGTTGGCCCAATTGGAGCTGTGGAGGATATCATGTTCCAACTGCAGAACGAGCACCTTGACCAGATACCTTCATCATTACCTGGCGGGGTCTCATAGAAGATCCCCTTTCTTGGGTTAAAGCTTTCCTTCCCCAACAGGTTAAGGTGCTGGCCACAGAGAAAAGGCACCCACTGAGAGGGGGCCCCTCTGCTCTGATCTTTCAGGGCAGGAACACCAAAGAGGATATTTTCCCTCCCCTTCCTTACCATACCTCAGCTCTTGGACTTGCACCAGTGGCCCAGGAGGAGCCCCCCATGGCTCCTGCAGACCAGGCCCTAGGAGATGGAGAGGAGAAACTTCTGATCCTTGTGTAGTTGCCCTTCCCCTAAGAGCTGCTGGGCCCCCTGACCAAGATGGGAATCAGCCTTTTCACTACTGGCCCTTTGCTACTAGTGACCTATACAACTAGAAGTCTCAGAGCACCCTTTTTTTTTCTGAGAACTCCCAAGAGCTGATTAACCTTCTTGACACTGTTCTCTTTATACACCAGACCGCTTGGGCTGATTGCTAACAGCTTTTACAGGTCCTATTTACCACAGAAGAGAAGGATTGAATCCACCTGGAGGCCCGAGAAATTAGTTCCAGTCCTCAATGGGGAGCCCACAACTAACCCAGCTCTCATAGACACTGGATTCCCCCAACCCATCCTGAATGGGACTACAATATGGAGCAAGGTAAGGGGAAGCTCCTAGTCTATTGCCAGGATCTATTGGCAGGTCTCAAAGCAGCTGCACATCAGCCTGAAAATTTGAGCAAAGTCTATGATGTTAGGCAGAACCAAGATGAAAGTCCAGCTGCATTTCTGGAGCGACTACAGGAGGCTTTCAGACGATATACCCTGTATGACCCAGAGTCACAGGAAAATGCAGCTGTCTTGACTCTGGCCTTTATCAATCAAGCAGCCTCAGATATAAGAAGGAAACTCCAGAAATTAGAGTGCCTAGGAGAGAAGAACATTAGAGATTTAGTTACAGTGGCTGATAAAGAGTATAATGGAAGGGAAAGTGTTGAGGTGAAAGAGATAAAGAAGGAAAAGCATCAGAACCAGCATCTGGCTGGTGTTCTACTAGCTGCTACTGCTGATCCCAATGAACGTCGAAAGACTGTGGTGACTAGTAGCTAGGGAGGAAGAAAGACCAAGAGGTAAAAGAGGGCCTTGGCTCAGGAAGAACTAGGTGCTTGTTGTAAGAAAGAAGGGCCAGACATCTAGAACTAGTCCAAAATAAGATAATTAGTCTCTGGACCTGCAGCATTCCAATCTCTTCGCAGTACTGAAATTGTAATCAGTCAGTCATTGAAGACACAAATTCTTCCTTAGAGTTCTCATTCACATCAGAGTAATTTGAACACTTTGGAAACTAATATAAAAGAGTTCCCAAATAAAACACAAACATACTTCCTGCCACTCATACTCAGTTTAGTAAATTGTTTTACTAATGACTTAGTTACTTCTGAATCTATTGTTTAGTAAATATGTCTGGGGCTTTCAATAACAATGTCAAAAAATTACAAAGATAAAATTAATATATAAACTTAGGGTTTCAGCACTAGATGAATAAACTGAAGAAATGACTGATCCAAGGTATGGTTGAGGGGAAAGTTTTTATTGTAGATATTAGGAAAAGTACAGCAGAGACATCTGGGAGAGTTCAGAGCAGAGAGAGAAAGTAATAAGAGTGAACATGAACAGCAGACAATGAACTTGGCCATGAGAAGAGAGAGAATGAGGGAGGGTGAGGGAGGAAGAGAAAGATGACCAAGAGAGCTTATAGTTAAAATTACAGAGTTATAAGGGAATGAGAAACTGGGGTAAGGGAAGCCTGAGCTGGAAAAGTAGGGGTTAGGGTGAGAAGAGCAGAGAAGAGCTGGGGTGCCAACATGGACACTGTAACAGGTACTGGTGATGCTGAAAGAGCCTGGAGGCCAGAATGTGCTTTGGTTTGCTACTAGGCACTGCGGATAGCCATTTATTCCTGCTGACAACACTGAAGAATGGCTCCTTTGGTGGAGGGGAAGGGGTACTAGAATCTGAGGGAGTGCAGTTTCCTTTGTACCTGACAATTAACACCTAAGAGAAAAAGCAGTCATGGAAATGAGACTAATAACACAGATATTAGCTCTATTAGATAAGAAATCTAAAATAACCACCATTATGCTACAGCTTCTAATTGAAGAAGCATAACAACAGAGGTGTAATGAAGGCAGGGACAGGAAGCTGTGAGACATTCTGAAGAATTCTAGGCATCAAAATGCAACAGAAATGAAGAAAGACTTTCCTGAATTCAGTTACATTAATGTAGCTGAGGAAATAATCAGTGATTCTGGCTCAACAGACGCTGCCCAGATAGAAAGGAGAGGAAACAACCCTCAAAATAACACATTATTAAATAAGTAGTGGACAATTCAGGTGTCATATATGTATAACTAATACAAAAAAGAACAATGAGAGTGAACAGAGCTGAAAAACAAAACAAAATAGGGTATAGTAGTGCTCAAGAACCTTTTTTAAACTAATGATAGACACCAGACCATGTGATAGTCAGGACATTAGGAGAATACCAAACAGCATAAAGAGTTGAACCACACAAGTAGCCATCATATTAAAACTGCAGAATCATGAATAAAAATAAATTCTGTCTAGGAGCCAAAGAGGGGGAACCCTTACCTAAAAAAATATTAAGAAGAACAATAAGACATCTGTGTAATTATATATATGTATATATATGTGCATGTAAATACATATTATGCACAAACACACATGTATGTTAGTTCCTAAAACTCTTGGAGTTTTTTCCATCATCAGTGCCTTTGATAGACTAGTGAGTACATACATATATCTCATATATTATACATACATACATACATGTTTATATACTTGTTTTTGAATAATTCTTTCCTTTAGTAATTGAATACTATTTTGTTCATCTACTTGTGGATAAGAAGAAAGGGAATGAATTGTTGAAATTTTAAAATTATTATATGCATAAATCTATCTATCAATCTCTATATATTTAATGCTTTTAAACTGAATATTTACGGACTTACGCATCCTCCCATTACTCAAAATTCTTTGAGACTCTTCATTACTATGCTGTATATATGTTTTATAATCAATATAGGAAATCAATAAGTTAATTTAGCCTCTTTTTTTTTTTGTTGCTATAAGCTACTCAGTAAGCTTGCCATGCCGATTGACCTGAGTATACATTCAAACTGACAAATCACAGACCAGTTTTACAATTAGTTCCCAAAATAAGAATCACTCATGTAGGGATGTAAATAGTGAGCATTGCTATAGTGCCTGCAGAGTCTGCTCTCAGATGCCTGCCTGCGTATAACCATGACTGAGTTTCCTAAACTTCATGTGTGTGTTATATAATCATGATTCTACAAATAGTGGCATCACATGGACAGATATATTTATTTATGGCAAGTTGAAACCAAATATATAAATTGCATTTTAAAGAGGCTACATACTATTAAATGAAAGAAAGGGTATCAAAGTTGACCACCAGTTATCCAATTACATGACAATGCTATAGAACCTCCTTATCCTTAGGTTTCACACATCTCACCAAATTGTAGTAAATCCCCTTTATATTACTATGAGTAGTGCAAGCTGCCTTGTTATTGCCAAAATGTCTTTATCCATCCAATCTTACTACTTCAAGAATTAATTTAGACCATTTCTATCAAAATGTAGCCCATGGATTACATATCAGTAAGGAAATAAACAGCATGTACCAGTATGTGAGCCAACTGCCTTGCTAAGCACATTCCTTGCTTCAGTTACTTAAAAAAAATACTTCTCTTGGCAAAGTTTCTCTAGGAAGGAAGTGATAGATTGATTTATATTCTGGTACACACTCCTTGTTAGCTTGCAAACCTGTTATGAACAAATCACATAAAGAAATTAAATAAGTGATTCAAAATTGCCACAGAAAGAGTAGCCAATGTCAAGAAACTTCCATAGGGAGTCTACCTAAATTATCAGAGAAAATAAAGACACTAAAATAATCTATATTTAATACATTCTAGTATGGAACAAATGCGTTTTATTTATATACATATATACATGCACACATAGACATTATGTGTATGTTTATATACATTGATACACAGAAAGGTATACTCATATATACATTATTTTATATTTTAAAAAATGACTTCAGAATTTATATTTTTAACTTAGAACTTTAAAGTATCATCTGGGGCCACTTACTCAGATTCCCCAGCCTTCCTCCAGAGTCTAGTCTCCCTGACCATCCCATTCATGTTTTCTCCTCAACCTGCTATATCTAGCCTGGGTCCAATTAACAGTGACTTGCTATAGTGTGGCCTCCCCTTCCTGCATGCACCACAAAGGAGTTCTAGGCTTTGGTCATGAGCCTACCTGCCAATCCACCAACACAGTGAGTACCCATGCCATATACCAACCTTTCAACTCAGCCTTCACACTCCAGGCTTGGACCAGAAGCACATCATGTATACCAGCCTTGTTGATTTAATCTACTTGACTTCACTCCAACCAAGCAAATTCCAACCTGTAGGACCAATCTGCGTGCAAATCCTCTATTCTACCCTAACTTGCTCTGTCCATAACACACTCTGAACAAATTTATAGTAAATACACAAACTCATGGAGATGAAACAACTTATTCCTGAAGGAGGAATAGATCAAAGATGAAATAAATAAAGAAAAAAGTCCAGGAACTAAAGGAAGATGAAAACACAACACAACAAATATAGTGGGACACACACCAGGGAAGTTTATAGCTCTAAATGCTCACTTAAAAAGTTAAATAGAAGCTGGGTGTGGTGGTGCCTGCTTTTAATCAAGAGGCAGAGGCAAGGTGGAGGAAGGGGTGGGGACAGGGGTGGGGGTGGAGGTGGAGGCAGAGGCAGGCAGTTCTCTGAATTGGAGTTCCAGGATACCGAGGGCTACACAGAGAAACCCTGTCTCAAAAAACAAAACAAAACAAAGTAATAATGAAATAAAAATAAAAAGGACACAAATAAATGGCTTAATGATGCAACCCAAAAGGCAGAAAAACAAGAACAGACTAAATCTAAACAGTGTATGGCAAAAAATAATAAAAATCAGAGTGGAAATCAGTAAAATAGAAACAAAGAAAACAATACAAAATAATCAATGAATCTATGGGCTGGTTCTTTGCAAAGATAAACAAGATTGACAAACAACTGGCCACCAAACCAAAGAAATAAAGAGAGGATCCAAATGGACAGAATCAGAAACGAACAGGCAAATATTTAGACACCAAAGAAATTCAGAATTAAAAGGGAATATTTTAAAAACCTGTATCCCATTAAGCTATAACACCAAAAAGAACTGGAAGAATTTCTAGATTCACTCAAACTATCAACATTAATCAAGAAGAACTCAATAACCGAAATAAAACAATTACAAATGAGATTTCAATAGTAATAGAATTGCTTTTAGCTGAAAAAAAAAAGCAAGCCTAGGGCCACATGAATTCACATCAGAATTTTATCACACATTCAGAAAAGACCTGTGACAAATAATTCTTAAATATTTCTTTTAAATGGGAAAAAGGAGCACTCTTAAACCACTTATGCAAACCCAGTATCACTATAGTATCATAACCAAGTATATACACAACAAAAAATGAAATTAATCCTGACGAACTTAAGACCAAAAACGTTCAGTAAAACACTTGCAAGCAGAATACACACATATAGCAAAAAGATTATCTAACCTGATCAAGTTTATATCCCTGAAATGCAAGGATTTTTTAATATACATAACTCAATAAATGTAGTAGACCATATAAATGGACTTAAAGACAAAAATCACATGATCATCTCGGTAGATGCAGAAAAGCCTTTGACAAAATCTAACATGCCTTCATGATAAAAATCTAGGGAATATAGAGCTGAGGGAACATACCTGTGCACAATAAAAGCTATAAATGAAAGTCAACATTATTCTAATGGAGAAAAACTTTATGAAGTCTGCAGGAGACAGAGATGCCCACTAACCATATTACTCTTCAATATTGTGCTAGAATTACCAGATAAAAAACAATACATAGGGAAAGAAGAAGTCAAACTATCCCTATTTGCAGAAGATATGATACTGTGTATTAGAGATCCCAAAAATTCAACAAGGAAACTTGTAGCAACTATAAACAAATACAACAATATGGCAGAATACAGATTCAATTTGGCCAAATATGAGTACAAATAACTTCGGTCATCTATTATTTGACAAAGATGCCAAACACATAAGGTGAAGAAAAGGGCATCTACAACAAATGCACTGTGAAAACTGGGTGTCCACACACAGAAGAACAAATAAAGAAACTACCAGTTGTGTAAAGAGAAGTCCAAAAAATGGGGAGAATCTTTGCCAGCTGTAATCTGACAGATTAATATTCAAAATATATAAATCACTCAAGAAACATGAATCAAAAACAGCAAAATACCCATTCAAAAGCCTGGGACCTGAACAGAGAGTTCTCAAAAAAAAGAAAAAATGGCTAAAAAATAGCTCAAAAAATTTTCACCATCCCTAGCAATTAGGGAAATGCAAATCAAAACAACTTTGAGATTTCCTCTTACCCCAGCCAGAATAGCAGAGTTCAAAATAACAACCTACGGTAAATGATGGAGAGCATGCAGAGGAAAAGGGAGCCCTTGTCCACTGTTGGTGGGGTTGCAAACTAGCATAGTCATTGTGGAAATCAGTGTGGAGAATTCCCAAAAAGCTAAAAATAAAACTACCATATGACTCAGCTGTAACTGTCTTGGTATATTTCCAAAGGACTGGACATTCTACTCCACAGTTACTTGCTCACCTATGTTCATTGTTGCTATATTCACAATAGTTTGGAAATGAAAACAACCTACATGTCCTTCAATTGATGATTAAATAATGAAAATTTGACCCATATACACTATGGTATACTATTTAGCTGTAAAGAAAATGCATGCAACTAGAAAAAATTATGGAGTAATACTCAGCAGAGAAAAACAATGACATCATAAGGTTTGTAGGCAAATGGATCAAACTAGAAAATATCATCCTGAGCGAGGTAACCCAGACTCAGAAGGACAAACAGATAACACATCTTAAGCCCATCCAGCAATACCAGACTGTACCTCCTCTCCTGGACTCCATACTAGGGCTCACAGCCACAGTAGCCTTATGGGAGGCCAGGCTGGTACTAGAAACCTCAGATAAGACACTGCCCACTATGCACTAACCCCCTTTAAGCCTTCCCAACAATCCCAGACTGAACAATCCCAGCCCCCAACCCTAGCTCTATATCCTGGTCTACAACTTTGGAAGAAACTGTCAGCTTAACCAGAGGCCAGGCAGTACCTAGAGATCCCAGGCAAGACACTGCCCACAGCCCATTAACACTTCTTAAAGCCCATTCAGCAACCCCAGACTTAACCCCTTCACCTAGGCTCCACACTAAGACCTATAGTCCATGGCAGCTGCATTGGTGACCAGAGAGGTTCTAGGGACCCCAGGGATGATACTACCCACTACCTGCTTAACCCCATTTGAGCCTGTCCAATAGCCCCCAGACCCACCCCCACCCCTGGGACCCATATCCTGGCCTATTACTTTGGAAGAAGTCTTTGACTTTACCAGAGGCCAGGCAAGATCAAGGAACCCCAAGTAAGACACTGTCCACTGTCAACTAACACTCCTGAAAACCTATCCAATAACCCCAGACTGCATTGCCCCACCCTCTCACCCCCTATCTCTGGCTTCATATCCTAGTCTACAATTTCAGAAGAAGACTTCCACTTTACCAGAGGCCAGACCAGATCTAGGGACCCCAGGTCTACAACTTCAGAATAATTCAGTCTTACTGGAGCACAAACTGGATCTAGGAACCCCAGCACCAGGCCAGATCTAGGGACCTCAGTCTGCATCTCCTCCCTAGGACTCCATATCGTGGTCTACAACTTTGGAAGAGGACTTTGGTCTTACCAGAGGCCAGGCTGGATTTAGGGACCCATAGCCCCCCCAAACCAAAAAGAGACACCCTACTGAACCTGAAGACATGCTAGTAACTAGAACCCTTAGCCATTTATGTCAGAAGACCAGAGAAGAAAGGGAAACCAAGGAACAAAACACTCATCTAATAAAGACAATATTTAACAAAGAATCAACATCTAGACCTAAAATCATCCCAAATCCTAAGTGCCAGTGTAAGAACACGATCAATAGTAGAAAAGACAATATGGCATCACCAGAGTCCAGCTAGCCTACAACAGCAAGACCTGAATAATCCAACACAACTGAAGCACAAGAAAATGACCTTAAAAATTATGAAGTTTATAAAGGTCCTTAAAGAGGATATGAACGAACCCCTTAAAGAAATTGAGGAGACAGACAAAAAATTGGAATAAATAAATAAATCCCTAAAGGAAAACCAAGAAAAAACAAACAAACAGATAAAGAAACCTGTTCAAGACCTGAAAATGAAAAAAAGTAATAAAGAAAACACAACAGAGGGAATCCTGGAAATGGAAAATCTGGGTAATCGAACAGGAACTACAGAAGCAAACATCACCAACAGAATACAAGAGATGGAAGAGATAATCTTAGCCATTGAAGACACAATAAGGAAATAGATTCATCAGTCAAAGAAAATGTTAAATTAAAAAGTTCCTAACACAAAACATCCAGGAAATCTGGGGCATTATGAAAAGGAAAAACATAAGAATAATAGTAATAGAAGAAGGAGAAGAAACTCAACTCAAAAACCCAGAGAGTATGTTTAACAAAATTATAGAAGAAAATTTTTCCAACCTAAATAAGGACATGCCTATAAAGGTACAAGAAGTTTGCAGAATGCCAAGTAGATTCGATCAGAAAAGAAAATCCCCTTGCCACATAATAATCAAAACACTGAACATGCAGAACAAAGAAAGAATATTAAAAGCAGCAAGGGAAAAAGGTCAAGTAACATATAAAGACAGACCTATTAGAATCACACCTGACTTCTCAATGGAGACCCTAAAATCTGGAAGGGCCTGAACTAATATCTGAGATATCAGCCCAGACTACTATAACCAGCAAAACTGTCAATTACCATAAATGCAGAAAACAAGATATTTCATGACAAAGTCAAATTTAAACACAATCTATCTACAAACCCTGCCCTACAAAAGGTACTAGAAGGAAAACTCCAAACCCAGGAAGTTAACTATGCCCACAAAAACACAGGCAACAGATAATCTCACACCAGCAAAACCCAAAGAAGGGAAATACTTCCCTCCCTCTCTGTCTGTCTGTCTGTCTGTCTCCCACTACCAACAACAAAACAACAGGAATTAACAATCATTGGTCATTAATAGCCCTCAATATCAAGGGACTCAATTTGACAATAAAAAGACACAGGCTAATGGATAGGAAAACAGGACCCAACATTCTGCTGCATAAAAGCATGCCTCAACATCAAAGATAGACGTTACCTCAGAGGAAAGGTTGTAAAAAGATTTCCCAATGAAATGGACCTAAGAAGCAAGCTGGTGTAGCTATCATACTATCTAACAAAATAGACTTCAAACCAAAATTAATCAAAATAGATGGAGAAGGGCATTTCATATTTATCAAAGGAAAAATCCATCAAGATTATGTCACAATAAGAAACATCTATGTCCTAGATGTAAGGGCACCCACATTTATAAAAAGCAATATTATTAAAGCTTAAATTCACACATAGAACCACACACAATAATTGTGGGAGACTTCAAGGCTAAGAAAAGCCACTCAGGCCAGGCATGTGTCGAGGGTATTTGCTGCATGGAGACTCAGAGAGGCCATTGTGTGAAGCTGTGAAGGTGAAACCTGCATTGTGTTAGAGACCCCAAGATATTGGAGACTCCAGAATCATGTGATACCTGCTAAAGAGAGCTGCTAACATGGTGTGGAGTCAGTCCAAGACAGAAAGAAAGAAAGAAAGAAAGAAAGAAAGAAAGAAAGAAAGAAAGAAAGAAAGAAAGAAAGAAAGAAAGAAAGAAAGAAAAAAGAAAGAGAGAGACAGAGAGAGAGAAAGAGACAGAGACAGAGACAGATGGACAGGAGTGTTTCCTTGCCAGGTTTTCTGTCTTGCTTGGTCCAATATTTCCTCACTATGTTTCCTTTCCTCCATTTGGAATGGTAACATATTCTGTGCCATTGTATGTTGAAAGTATGCAATCTGCTTTTTGATTTTCATTTTACAGGGGGTTACAGTTAAGATATTTCTTTGATTCTCAGAAAAGACTTTGAACTTTTAAACAGTGTTGAGATTGTGAAAGACTATGGGGACTTTGAACTTGGTGAATGTGTTTTTGCATTATCATATGGTTACAAAACTATGGGAGGCAGGGAATGGAAAGTGGTAATTAGAATAATAATTACTCCCATAGGCTCATATATTTGAATGCTTAGTTATCAGAGAGTGGCACTATTTGAGAAGGATTATGAGGTGTGGCCTTGTTGGAGTAGTTCTGGCCTTATAGAAGGAAGTGTTCCATTCGGGATGGGCTTTAACATTTCAATAGCCCAAGCTAGCCCCAATGTCTCTCTCTTCTGCTACCTGTAGATCTGGATGTAGAGCACACAGCTACTTCTTTAGCACCGTGTCTGTCTGTGTGTCACCCTGCTCCCCCCATGTTGATAATGGACTGAACCTCTGAAACTGTAAGCCACCTCCAATTAAATGCTTTCTTTTATAAGGATTGCCTTGGATCACAGCAATAAAATACCTAAGATATACTTAGTGAAATCTACACTCTTCTAGAGAGAGTATAAAATTCAAATCATATTTATGTACATGTATATATAACATTTTAATTAATTCTTAGAGAATTTTATACAACATATCTTGATCATATTCACTTCCCCCTAACCTTCCCAGGTCCACCCCTCCTCTGCACTTCACTTTGTGTCCTGTTTTGTTTTAAGAAGAGATGACGTAACAGATGCCCTGGTTTTCTTTGCACAATGTTACTGATATTGTCAGGATGTTTACATTCTCCACTTTTTTTAGTTAATTTTAGAGGTCAATGTCACATAGCATAGAGTCATCTAAGAATGGAGACTAATTGAAGAATTTCTGAGATCAGGCTGGTCTGAAGGTGTGGTGGTTTGAATAGATATGACCCCCATAGACTCATGTGTTTAAATGCTTGGCCCATAGGGAGAGGTACTATTAGGAGATGTGGCCTTATTGGAGTAGACATGGCTTTGCTGGAGGAAGTGTGTCACTTTGAAGGCAAAATTTGAGGCCTCAAACATACTCAATCCATGCCCGGTGAGATAGTTCATTTCTTGTTGTCTACAGATCAAAAGGTAGAACTCTCAGCTCCATGCTTGCCTGAATGCCACCACGTTTCCTGCCATGATGATAATGGAACTAAACCTCTGAAACGGTAAGACAGCCTCAGTTAAATGTCTTCCTTCATAAGTGTTGCCATGGTCATGGTGTCTCTTCACAGGAATAAAACCCTAGCTAAGACAGAAGTCATGCTTCTGGGGCATTGTCTTAACTGTTAATTAATGTAGGAGGGCCCAGACAACTGTGGGAAGTAGCATTCCCTGGGCAAGTGGACCTGGGCTATATAAGCTAGGTAGCTAAACATGGTTCTGCAAATGAGCTAGTAGGCAGTATTCCTCCATGGTTTCTGGTCTTGTTCCTGCCTCAATGATTGACCATAAAGCTGAAATAAACTCATCCCCACTTTTTATCACAGCAACAGAATTAAACAAAAATACCCCCCCCCAATTTTGAACCCTCAAACTCTAAATGTAATATTAGACTTAGTAAGAATGAGTATGGAAGATGTGATTAGACAGACCATGTAGGCATGGCCATCCTGACTGCATTAATACATTTAGAGATGAGACCATAGGGACATAGCTGACTTTTTCTGCCACATCGTGTCTCAATGAGAAAATATCTTTCTCTTCAGAAAGCAGTTTTCACCAGGTACCATAATCTGCCAGTGCCTAAATCTCACTTAATGCCCAGGACAAGAAATAATGAGAAATAAATCATAGTTGTTTTAATTTTCTCATTGTGTGGTATATTAAGAGTAAAATGTCATTTTACCAACTTGCTTATTTAAAGATACTAAACACTGATCTTATAGAAAATTTTGTAACCTATGACTCAGAAGCTGGATGGTACATTTTAAACTATATATCCCACTATGAGCAATAAAATAGCTTATAAAAGAGATTTATGATAGAGTTTAGACAAGAAAATATTGATGTGATCCTGGGGTATCTTGAATTAGAAAGTAAGGAACTAATCACACATACAGCATTATTACCCACAATAGCTAAGATATGAAAGCATTAAATGATCATCAAAAGATGAATGGATAAAGAAAATGTGCTCTTTGTGCAATGGAGTAGAAATGCTTCTCAAATTATCATGCAATTATCTCACATGTATATTATAAGCTTAAGATATTATAAGTTAAAATGTATTTATTGTACCAAGCTTAACAAATGTTGCAATTTAACACTGTGGAAGAAAGTATTTTATCTTCATAATTGATTATTCAATTAGTATCATACCCACTGCCCAGCATTAAAGGAATATCACATTGTACAGTGGTATGCAAGAGAAAATCAAAATTTAAAATTGGAGGTCCTGAAAGTATATTAATTCATATGTTCTAAAATATGATCACAAATTCAAGAGACATGGTGTCTCATGTATACTTAACAGTTGCTTCAGGTTGATATTAAATGATTTTACCACAAAAGTAGTACTGATGATATTGCTCAGTGGACAAAAGAACCTGCTGTCAAACTTGAGAAGCCAAGTCAGATCCCTGTAAGCCATATGGTGGAAGGATAGAATTGATTCCCAGGAGTTGCTTTCTGACCTCCAGAAGCACCACCCTCCACACCCTCATAAAAAATACATACATTTAAAAATGCAAAAACTTTAAAATCATTTTACCAAAATAATTAATATGTGAGGTAATTTAGCCATTCTATGATGTATACATAACTGGAAACATATATCCATAAATACTTATAGTTTTGGAAAATGTATGGTTTGAAAAGGAGATAAATAATGATGAGGACAATTCTAAAACATACTGAGCTTTCTTGAGGCAGTCCCTCTTGGTTAAGTATGAGGCATTTTTGAATATCAGATTAAGTAGTAAAAGTTATACACTATAGTTTTTGAGTAAAATTGTATTGTAAAATCTAATACTGATGAAAATGAATGAATAATACACAAACTTTATTATCACAATAGAAGGCAAAACACAGAATGTAGAAAGGGTGATGGGGCTAAAAACTGCACATTACTAACCTTGGTTGTAAAATTTGATGAGGAATGAGATAGTAACTTGATCTCACGGAATTTCCTGACAAATACTAATTTCCAGAAGAAAATATTAGCTCTGTAGCTGAGAAGTGACATGTGACATGGGCACCATCTAACATGGAAAAAGTTAATGTCAAACTGTGGAGGCAAAGCAAAATCCCATGTTTTGATGTGATATAGTGAAAAGCTCATCTGCAGGGTATTCCTGCTAAGAATGGACATTTGGAATTTAGAGTGTAAAAAATATCAAATAAACATAAATTAGGGACATCCTATATGATTACCTATATGACAGTAAAAAGAATGATGAGAGTCTCAAGGTTAAAAACAATAAGAGTTATTGTAATACTTGACATGCAATATAATGTAAATTAAGAGAAAGTGGTAGAAAAAGTCATTATTGTGTTAATTAATTAATTTGAATGTACACCATGGACTACATAATATTTCTCCATAAGTATTAAATTTCTTGATTATGGTAAACTTGGTTAAGTAAACTAATTTTCTCATTTGTAGAGAATGAATAATGAATTATTTAAAAGTAAATGAACAGAATCTTTCTAGCTTACTTGAAAATTATGTAGAAAAACATCATAAGTATAAGTTGATGCACAGATTTAAAAAAAGTACAAATATAGGGAGAAAGAAAGGCAGAGAAAATACAACCAAAGGTACATATTTAGTACTATATAATCATTTTGCCTTCATTATTTTTTGGTTTAAATCTATTTGGCAAAAAATTTCACTTAGAAAAATATTCTTTCTATGTCTTTCAGTACAACCGTGATTAGCTTTTGTTGTTGTTTTAAAATATTCTAACCTTTTTTGCAGCATAATACATGTTATTTACATTTTAATCTCCTTTTTTTAGATGAACTACAAGTCCTAGAGGGTGGAATTTGTTTTTTCTTTGCTCAGATCCAAGCACTTATCAGTGGCTGAGATAAAGTGGACTAAATACCTGTAAATAGGGATATGATAGGTAAGACAGGATTGTGAGAAATTTTTGCAAATGAGGGCAATTATACTTGAAGCATAGTTCCAGTGAACACATGGGTTATTTGTATGTGATATATCTTGAGAAAGAGACATAAAATTTAACTGTGCTTATTGTATTGGTAAAGAAAGAACTCTGGATTGCGAAAAAGAAAAAAGGAAGATAGTAAAGTCCTTTGAAGTTTAATTCTGATATAGTCTGCAACTTGCCCTGTTACTTTTTGTCTACCCAGTTTTCACATGAATGTTCCTTCTCAAATTGTCACTGCAGTCACTCAGGCAGTGGGGCCTGAGAGAATAGAATCCATGAATGAGCAAGACTAAAGTCTCATGCATTGCCTAGATTTAGAGTATCAGACAATTTATACTTTGAGGGTTAATAAAGGTCATAGGACCAGTCCTTTCTTAAATAGAAATGGAGGAAATGGATTGGGGGTTGGGAACAGAGGAGGGATTGTGTGGGGTGGGACTCAGGAGAAGAGAGAGGGGAAACAGTGACTGAGGTGTAAAATCAATCAATCAATCAATCAATCAATAAATTTATAAAAGAAAAAAGAAAGGTCATATGAGTAAAGATCACATGAATTCAGGCTATAAACATTCAAAGTAACAATAGTAAATAGTAATGGGTAATATGAAGCAAATCCACTCCTATCTGCTACAGCTATGTCTTGGTCACTGGTGACTACTATGGCTCTCAAAATTGGTGCAAAATGAGCATTAGCTTTTCTCCATTTATCACAATAGCTATACCAAACTATATTCCCAAAAGCTTCACAATGAACATATTGAGTGGAGATGGATTCCTGGTATATGTCAGGTTTAGGGCGAAGTGTTCACGGTTTCAGTATTCTGGTAGGAATCCATCCAAGGTGTAGCAGGGTAAGTCACCAATATCATACTTTACTCTTGGCCTGTTTGTTATTGTAGCTGTTGATATGGTGGCTGCTTCATTCATTGTTCCTGTTGCTGTAGATATGGTAGTTAATGGAGCTGATGATGTCTCAGACTCTGATGAGCTCAATAGTGTTGGTGATGGTGAAGCTAATAATGGTGTTGTTGAAGAGTCTTAGCTTGATTCATTGGGTAATGTTAAAATTATAGAATTCAACAGGAGGACTCCCACAAACAGTATTCTGAGTGCTTTGGCCCAGCAGATCAATACCATGGCATAGTTCCATCTTGTTTTCTCTTTTATTTTCTTGTTAAAGTTTCTATGAGCCACAAGGTATAATTTGTTATGGCTCTGCTTTGCTATGTGCTATTTCCCTCTCTGTCTTGGCAGAAGGTATAATGCCAAATTTACCCATTATCATGAGTAAATTAATCCTGAGACTATTACTATCCTTATGAAAGTGCAAATTCAATATATTGGCTTAGATCCTAGGCACATTATGCTTTTAGATCATCTGATTTTCTAGGGTTCAGATTTACCTTTTCATCTGTGGTCCAGATTGTATTGCCTGCTCAGGGTGCCATGACTTCTATCTCCTTTAAGTCTCAAGTATTTCTGTTGCTGCAAACACATTTATGAGGAATTATTTTGTGTGATATAGACATACATGGTCATTGTTCTAGCTCTAAGTCTGATTTAATAGCTGCTTCTAAGGGAGTTCAATTCAATCTTGGTCTAGCATTTAACTCAGCATGCAATTTCAACAGCCTTTTTCAAGAAGGTGTCCTTGAGTTGTAATACCTTGGTTTTGAGCAGTCCATTCCATCTTTCTATATTGCCAGCTGCAGTTGGGTTATATGCTAAATGGAAGACCCACTGTATGTCTATATTCTGGGACCACCTTTGGACTTTACTTCCTATAAAGTATGTTCCTTTATAATTAAATTGTTTAGGAGACCATGTTACAGCTGGTACTTGATGTCTAAATCTAGTTTTAAGTGCTGTACAAAGGTGGCAGTCTCAAATGACCTGTTTACAGGCCTGCCAGGACAACTTGAGGTTCCTTTTATCAAACATTTGGAACAAAGCATATGTTCCTATGCGTCTCTATGTTTTATGTATTCCTAGTATTCCTTACTAATTATGCTAACATTCTCAGGTTTCTTAATTTTCCAGCCTGGGTTCTTTTTAATAATCATCCTCATAGGGTTGTCCTGATTTAATTTGGTTCTCCATTTCCCCTCATTTTTTAGTGTTAGGGGTAAACTTTGAGTTTATCAACTGTGTGATCTATCACCCTTGATGATTTATTCTGAATTTGTTTCCTAGGAAGTTTTAATAGTCTGGTCTTATTGAACATGATGCCAGTTTGTCCACTATTTCATTACTTTTTGATGCCTGGTCTGTCTTGCCTATGTGAACCTCTATATGGGCTACATACACTTTGATATTTTTATTAAGTTTTGCCATTTTCATCCATGCCTCCCTTGACCAAATATCTTTGCCATTTATCTGCCAGTAAGTTTTCCATTTTAATGACCATATAGCTATAACATTGCACACACACCATAAACAGGAGAAGAGCTAGATTTTCCTTTTGCTTTCCTTATGTTTGTCATTTAGCCAATAGTGCTGCTATTTCTTCAGTGTGTTGTGCTGATGTGGTGGTTCCTTCCTTAGTAATAACCATTCCATCCCCTGCTCTATAGACTGTTGTTTTCCATTTAATTTTGATTCCATCAGTTGTTGATGAGTCATCAGTACACCATGCGTTAGACAAATGCTGTGATTATTCTGTTGGTCACCACAGTCCAATAGGTGTAGGGAAAACCGCCCCCACTTTTTCCCCAGGGTACGCTTGAGGAAAGAGGGACAAGAGATATTAGGTAGAAAGACAGAGAGAAACAGAAACACAGAATAGCCTTTGGAGAGCTTGGATCAATACCCAACCCCAACCCCTATATCTTCTAAAGGGCTTTTTATAGGAATGCCAAAGGGTGGAGCAAAAGACCTCCCCCTAGCACAGCCAACTGCAGACCCTTCCAATCACCTGGTAACCAAATACGTGGTCAAGCAATCCTCTAATGTAGCCCTGCTGGGTAAAGCAAGCTCAGGTCTCACTAAAAAACCTTTGTGTGCCTCCACAAACAGGTGCTTCATTTGGGGGAAGGGGTAAGCAGCTTAGGGATGGGGATTATAGGCAACAGGGCTATTTCCTCAGTATGGGAAGGCACAGACCTCTTTGCTACCATATCCTGGTCACAAAGGAATTCAGATAGGTATTATTCCCACTGAAATACCTTTCCTTACATGGCTAAGCCTACAAAGAACTCTGCCTTCTAGTGGATCCAATCTATCATTGGAACGAGTGCCCTTATGACCATAGGGTGATCAGCAATGACTAAGTGTATGGTTCTGCATGCCTCATAAAATGTCCAGGCTTGCTTCTCAAAGACAGAGTATTTATTCTCCACACATGAGAAGCATTTGCAGTAGAAGCCTACAGGCAAATGTTGGTGAACTCTCTTTTACTTTATGAAGAGACCCCAGTTGTCACATTCATCAATAAATATGATATCCATAATTAAGGTATCATCTAGTTCAATATTGGTCAGGGTTGCATGCTTGGAGGTGAGCTAACAGGTGGTCTTAAAATTCTCTTTGTTCCTATCTCCATTAGAAATCAGCTGCCTTTCTAGTAACCCTGTAGAGGGATTTCATAATAGTCTATAAGTATAGTGTGTGGTTCCTTCAGTATGCAAACATATCAATTAGGTGTTAGATCTGAGTTTTGTCTCTAGGTGGGAAGATATTTAAAATCTTGTACAGCATGCCATCTGGAACCTTGGGTCCCTCAGATGTCTATAACACACCTAGAAATTTTGTTGCAGTATCTATCCCTTTCACCTTGTCTTTATTAATGGTCTAGCCATCACATACCAGGGTATCAATTACTGTCTCCATACAGATTTCAACAGTGTCCTTATTGTATTCTGCAATCAAAATATCATCTCCATGTCTTAAAAGTAGGCAATCTGACTTAGGTAGCTTTTACAGTGACCATCTTAGTGTCATATGGGCAATGATTGGACTGTTCTTATAGCATTGAGACACTCTTTTGAATCTATATTATTATTTCTGGTAAAGGTACTATGTTTCCAGAATCCACATCGAGTCATGGTACGCTAAAGTACATGTCTGATAAGTCTATGGTTCCAAAGAATTTTAGGTTGTAACTCCTAATCTTTAAGAATATATCTTTTACATCAGGTTAATTTCCTGGCATTTGTAGAGAAAGCTGATTAATGTTTCTACAGTCTACAGTGAGTCTCCATTGACTAGCTTCTTTACTGGCCAATAAGACTATTGAAGTTGAAGGGTTGTATAAGTTCAATAACTTCATCTTTCAACAATTTATTTAAGTGTCAGTAATTGTTTCATCACCTCCCTTGATAGAGTATTGTTTGGTAAATGATACCTTAATTTTAGGGAGTTCTATAGGAGAAATTTGTACTTGGGTGATGTTACAGCCCAAGCATTTAAATTTTTTAATGTAATGCCATTGGGGAAATAATTTGGATATGACGTCTACCCCCAACACACAATTAGGTGCTGATGTAAACATTGTGGCAATATTTAGAGATAAATTATTGAGTAATAATTTTATATTTTCATATTACTGCTTTAAATGGTTTTCCTGATTCTCCTTCAATAACTACATAATTTCGGAGTTTGATAGGGGTGGGTAGAGGTTTCAGATTGTCACCTCACTTCCTGTATGTATCATTCAATTTATCTGTTGAACCATTCCCCTGATCTTTGCTGGGAACTGTATTAAGGGTCTAGGTTGTCGATTCTATTCATTCTTTGTTCTGCCTAGGAATCTGTTTCTGAATCCTCTCTCCTCCTTAGAGCTGTCCTATTGGTATCTGATCTTGTCTTTCAAATGTTCTTATATCCCTAATTTTCTGAAAGAATGTAGGCTTGTGTCTGGGTGGTGGTCTTGCCCTACCTTTGCCTAAAAACGGATAACTTCTAGTGAGTTTTTCATGGTGCTGGTTTGGTTTTAGTCTGCACATTAGACTTGAGGAATACTATTTTGTCTGTCTCCAGTTCTCTAGTCTTCTTGAAGAAGTTAATAGTTTCTACAACAGTTTGACAATTGGTCAGAGTTGATGTCAGTGTCATTCTCTAATGTAGAAGAGTATTGCTGTGGGATGGTCTGTGTGTCAAGTGTGTTGCTGATTGGTCAATGAATAGATCACTGGTTGGCCAGTGGCCAGGCAGGAAGTATAGGCGGGACAAGGAGGAGAATAAAGCTGGGAAGTGGAAGGTCGAGTGAAAGACACTGCCAGCCACCATGATGAGAAACAGCATGTGAAGATGCCGGTAAGCCACGAGCCATGTGGCAAGGTATAGATTTATAGAAATGGGTTAATTTAAGCTGTAAGAACAGTTAGCAAGAAGCCTGCCACGACCATACAGTTTGTAAGCAATATAAGTCTCTGTGTTTACTTGGTCGGGTCTGAGCGGCTGTGGGACTGGCAGGTGAGAGAGATTTGTCCTGACTGTGGGCCAGGCAGGAAAACTCTAGCTACAGGGTGTGCCTGTGGTGTTGGGCTATTATGGTAAATTAAATAAAATATACCCAATTTCTTAGCTAATTCAATTGCTTCTTTCATCTTTCCATTGTCCCACCTTAATTGAATTAGATCAAGTGTAGGGAAAACCTGCCTCCAAGCAGCTGTTACCCAATCCAATAAAGGGTGAGTTTCCCCTCTGGCTATATCTAAAATTCCTTCCAGATCTTCAAATATGTAGGGATTTTCTAGAATTCCTTTGATTCCCTTCATTTCTTCTGAGGTTAACATTACTGTATCAGCTCCCTTTTCCCATAAGTGGGCTACATAGGACACACACTTATCTCCTCTTTGTGCAAAATTCTGTCTTATTTGCTGCAGCTCTATCTTTGTAAGTGGGCTAGATTCTACTTCAATGCTCACATGAGTATGATTAGTTAAATGGCTAGGAATAGCTTTAACCTTATTGGCAGCTACTGGTAGAGAGATCTTGGTGTCATTGAGGCATCTGACTGGGCCCTTATCAGTTGCCTCCAAGTCCTCTCTGAATGGGTTGTTTCTCCATCTTTCCGTCAAATTGCTAGCTAGTTGTTTTCCTTTTATTCTATCAAAGTCAATGTCTTTAATTATTTTACTTAAGAATCCAGGGACCTTTGAAGGGTTTGCTCTTTTTAGCAAGGGCTCAAATACCATTGCTGTAGACAATGGAGTATCAAACTAAAGTTCCTTCTTGAACCTAGGTAATTTTTGTTGTACCAAGTGATATGTTCTGTCCCATCTACCTGCAGGACAGTTCTCATCCTTTGCTTTCATTTTCTTGATTCCTCCTATTAGTCTCTGCATTTTGTCAATTTGTTCGTCAAATAATGGAGGAATTGACTTCTCTTTTTCTGAAGTACCAGTTTAGGTTGTTGGTAGAGTAGGCCTGATTTACCACCCTTTCAAGTTTAAGCTATGTCCTCTTTACTATTCTCTCGGCTATCCAGTTTCTTGTGTAACTCTGAGTGAACTGCTCCCACTACCCATTAAGGCAGAAGCTGGTGCCTTCATGCCTTTGTGGAAGCTAGTTCCTGCCACAGGGTTCTGGTTTCTTCTTTCTTGAGGACATCTCTGGTCTTAGGCCAGAAGCCTGTGCCTTTGTGGAGGGAAGTTGCACAGTCAAGAATTCACCCTTCTTGCTGGGTCGAGTCTGGGGATGCCTTTGTAATAGCAAGAAGCCCCCATACTTTCACCTTTTCTAAGGATTGTCTAAGAGCCTGCTGACTATGTCAACTATTGCAGGCAAGAAGGTAGATGCTTGTAGTTTTAGTATAACAAAAGTTATATTTTATTATGCTGAGGGTCATCACACAAGGTTCATACTCTAAATAATTTACTATGGTCTTAAGCCTATCTCTCTCACCAAGGTTGCTCACCTGTGTTACATATCTTAACCAAAGGTCAGGTCCGGTCTCTAACAGAAGTCTCTGATTCAAGGGTCATGGTCCTGGGGGAGACTCTCCAGCCACAGGGCAGATCAAGGTGGCATCTTTCCAGATGTACAGAGCAGAGCATTGCTCTTGATCTCTGCTTATTTAATACTGTCCAGTGGGTATCATGGGGTTCTAGGACTGTGTCTGGTTTTCTTGAGTGAATGATGACACCGGGTTCTGACTATCCGGTTCAGCCTTGGGTGTAGTAGGAATCCTGACTAAGCTATTTTTACATTTCTAAAAGGCTTTTTTTTTTTTACTGTGCTCATTACATGGCTCCATTCCTGGACTGTGCTCTGCCACAAATGAATAACCCATAATTCCCATACCATTTAGCATACTGTAATTTGAACATATTTACATTGATGTCTCTTACTGCAATATCTTCAAGGGTGGGAATCATTCAGCATCATATATTCCAATTTGATTTCCCTTAGCTATGCAATGCTTACCTAATTGGTGTTTTATTCCCTCATATACCCTATGAAAGAAGAGAACATAACATTATGTTTAAAAACAATATGTGATATATTGCTTGACTTTTCAGACACTTAACAACTTTGTTAGGCACTCACAATTGGAAAATAAACATTCTCAACATAAGATTCAGATATGTTCCCAGGATCCCACTTAAGTAATGCAAATGTGAAAAGAAACTTTTGAGCTATAACAGCTGGTCCTAATCGTAGTAGCTGGTATTCAAGCAAGGGGATAAAGGAAAGAAAAATCAGAAAATTGAACCTCCAAAATATATAAAGCACAATATAATTATTTACTCTGGAAATTAATAGCTAAAAACACTTAACTCCATCAGTGATACTTTCAGTGTTCAAAAATATAGTGTAAATTGTGTTTCAAAAGCATTTCTAACAGAACTAGAAAATAAAGTTTTGAGTGTAAGTGTGGGCTTTGGAATATATGCTTCTAGCTCCCAAAACAATTCATTCCATGCAAAATGGCTCATATATTACATAAAACTTTCATTCTTGCTTTTAGGAGTTTACTAGATCTATTTTCCCTGAATAGGTGATGCTTTCATTAAATATTATTAGAAAATAATAATTTCCATTGCTATAAACAGGCTTTTATTTTCATAAGACAAGGAATTTGTTTTGAAATCAAAGAGGCTTTCAATGAAGAACAGCATAGCATAACTAATGTCTTCCAGGGAAAGCTCCATACAAGTGAAGTACTCATAGGCCTCTGGATATTTCATGCCTTTGGAGGAACCATTTCAATATAATGAGCTGTGAAATGGCAGACATTCATCTCCACCTAGTCTCTCAGATAGAAAATTATTTCCCTGAGGCATTTGATATTGCCAAAGAGCTACTGACTAGTCCTAAAGGAGTAATATTTTTGGGTTTTTTTTTAAAGAAACATCTCATAACTTCATGATTTCAGTAAAAAATAAGACAGAGGACAGATCATCCTGTTTCAAAATGTGCATTTTAAACTTACAGAAAAATACATGAAGTCTTACAAAGCAATAACAAAATAGTGTCATTATCACTATTATCTATGCTATTAATTAGTTATACTGCTCTAAAATTACCAATTAAGTTTTGCTTTGTTTTGTTTTTCAAGATTCTCTGTGTAGCTCTAGTTGTCCTGGAACTCACTCTGTCAACCAGGCTGGCCTTGAACTCAGAGATCTGCTTGTTTCTCTCAAATGCTGACATGTGCTACCACTGCCTGGCTAAACTTTGTTCTAATATGTTTCTATTAATTTCTTTTGAATGCAGTATTTAACTTTCTTCAGAATTAGTTGTAGCATTTGTGTATTTTTATTACTTAGCCTCTACTCTCTATTCATTTGTCAAATTCAAAATCACCTTTCACTTATATGGACACTTCTTATAAAGAAGGAAGACCATGTGGTTGTTTCTTTGCCAGATAGCTGACCTCCAGGCCAGCTATCCAGTGTGGACTTTCTCCTTCCCCTCTGCATTCTTCTCCAATGGGTGGCAACCGAGATTTTACAGCTTGTCTGCCTTGCAGTTTTTCTTTCAGGCTCTAATAAAATTGTCATTGTGCTTCCTTCCATTTGAGTCCATTATTAAATCTGTTATTGAAACCAAGAAGCCCAATGGGAAACCTGACTTCTCCTATATCACAATAATATGTAAGTATATGAATTGCTTGTGGCAAATGTATTTGTTAAATCAACACATTCTTATGTCTCTATCTGTTCTCTGAAACTATTTCTATGAAGCACATCTCATGTAATTTTTGACACTTGCCCCACAAGACTCTGTTAGATTCATTAGTGTTGTTCTAGAAAGTAGTAGATTGCTTCTAAGTACTACATAGTAATTCCACTGTGCACACTTTTTTTTTGTTTTTTTTCAAGACAGGGTTTCTCTGTGTAGCTTTGTGCCTCTCCTGGAACTCACTTGGTAGCCCAGGCTGGCCTCGAACTCACAGAGATCCGCCTGGCTCTGCCTCCCGAGTGCTGGGATTAAAGGCGTGCGCCACCAGCCACTGTGCACATTTAAAAGAAAAGTTTATTTTTATTTTATGTGTATCATTATTTTGTCTGCGTGTATATCTATGTTCACTTTGTGCATGCCCTCAGAGGCCAGAAAGGACTTCAGTCCCTGGGTCTAGAGTTATAGATAGTTGTAAGCTGACATGTATGGAATTTAGAAATGAATCCAGGTCCTCTGGAAGATCAGCCAGTGCTCTTAACATCAGTCTCATCTCTCCCATCTCTCCAGACCCCTGTATGCATTCTTTTATCTTTTTTTAAATAATTCAATTCAGCATTTTTTAAATTCATACTATATATTTTGATCATAGTCTTTCCCCTCCCCAACTGCTCCCAGATCCTCCCTACCTCCTTACCTTCCAATCTCATGTTCTCATTCTGTCTCTCAAAAAATGAAGCAAAGCAAAACAAAACAAAAGATAAGATAAAAAATACCAAAACAAAACAAAAAGCACCCCTCCAAAAGACAAAAACAATATGTAGTTAATTTTGTGTTGGTTATCTACTCCTGGGTATGGAACCTGTCCTCAGTGTGATTGACATACCAGTACCACTCCTTTGGAGAAAATTGATTTTCCTTTTCCTAGCAAGCATCAGTTGCAAATAGCTTCTTGGTTAGGAGTGGGACTTTGTGTTTGCTTTCCCCTTCTCTGTGCTGGAATTTTGTCTGGTTTGAATCTGTGCTGGTTTGGGGTATGCTATCACAGTCTCAGTGAGTTCATATGTATAACAGCCCTATTGAGTCTTGAAGACATTGTTTCCTTGGAATCATTAACCATCTCTGGCTTTTATTATCTTTCTGTCTCTTCCTCATAGACCCTTGAGCATTGAAGGAAGGGATTTGATAAAGGCATCCCATTTAGGGCCGAGTATTCTAAAGTCACTCATCTTCTGCACACTGTCCAGTTGTGGGTCTCTGTAAGCAGAAAGTGAGCAAATTTAGAGAAGAAGGTTTTCTGATGAAGGTTGAGCTGTGCACTGATCTGAGTCCCAGCCAAGTTTGGAAGCTGTGAGTACCTAGAAGGGAGGTAATCTGCAGGTTGGTGGGGAGTCACAAAGGAATAGAGATGGGCTGGAAGGAAAGGCTGAGAGGTGCTGACAGGGACAACCTAGAGGGACCCTGGGTGTGCACCAAGAGGCAGAATCTCAAGCTCCCAAGCAGCAATCACTTTACAAAAAGGATGTACCATGACCCAAACTGGGCCAGCAAGTATTCTTTAAGCTACATTTTCAGCCACATGAAGATGGAATCAACTAAATCAAACACATTCATCCATTTTCCCACTATGTAAGACTGGAGTTAAACCCAGCAGTGTCTCTGCTGAGTCATGCATTGTATGAACACTTCTTTCAACATCCCTGGATTAAACTGAGGACTCTAAAGAACAACTGACTCTCTTCAAAAGGGAGTGATAGGCATTTCCCACAGCTTTAACAAAACTGCAAATGGGGGTTTTGCAAGAGCGTGGCAGCTTTATTTATTTATTTATTTATTTATTCCTTTAGTTAGAAAGTATTCTTGTACATTATTTTTTGAAAGGATTCAATTTATTTTTCTCTATTTTAGGAATAATTTACCCAAAGTATCAGCTTGAAGACAAAAGAAATTGAAATTAGCGTGTCCCGTGGGAACTTGATTCTTATCTCTTTCTGGGTTTTTGTGTCAATAACACATTGTTTTCATTTATATGATTTTCCATTGTATCATTTTTAAAATGTTATTTTCCATACATAGTTTTGTGATTTGCTTATTCTCTCAAGTATCATCATACAGTTTCAGTTTTGGAAAGAAGGAAAGACAATTATATTGTCTTTCCAGTTGTATCACAAAGAATGATTAAGAATATATATTTTAGTGTTCAACTACACAGAAATTTTTATTTTTTGCATTAGTTCAAGCATTTTTATGTCATTATATATGTACTACAGCTATATGTAGCTGTAGGCTATTGAATCTTTGGACCCCAAGTGTCCTGTTTCCCTGGTAACGTTAAAGGTATAAACAACAGCTTTGCCATGCCTTAGAATTTACATTACCATATGAAAGAATGGATATATCTAGGTTTATTATCTGTAGCCCTTAGTGAAGAACTTGCACCTCAAGTTTCCCAAAATGAGATGGAAGGGATTATTATCCCCTTAATGAGATGGCATTTCAGAAGGCCTCTCTCAGTACCAAGACTTACAGCCACTTTGAGAGAAAACTGGCACTGGCCTGCCCACTCTCCTGAGTTAGGATTCAAAGAAGTGTAGTTTTTTCTTTAACTTTTCTGTACTCCCTCTTCAGTTACTGGCTAAAGTCATAGCATGCTTCCCCCGGCACTTGCTTTTTGCTATGTGGCTGCTTGCCAACCTCCACACAGATGACATGGCTTTTTCTCTTCTTCATTTCTCTGTAGGCAGAAGTTCCTATCCCACCTGCCTGTTCCCAAATACCCAAATAATTGACTCAGGGGCTTAATATTACTTATAAATGCTCAGCAGGTAGCTCAGGCTTATTACTAACTAGCTCTTACACTTAAATTAATCCATAATTTTTATCTATGTTTAGCCACGTGGCTTTTCTCAGTGCGGCATTCTCATCTTGCTCTGCATCTGGCTGGCGACTCCTGACTCTGCCCTTTCTCTTCCCAGCATTCTTAGTTTGGTCACCCCACCTACACTTCCTGCCTGGCTACTGGCCAATCAGCGTTTTACTAAACCAATTTGAGTGGCAAATCTTTACAATGTACAGGAGAATTTTTCCACAGCATTTAATTAAATGTTTTCTCTAACTTTGTAAAATACAAATAGACTAAATATTGTAACTGTAATTCTTGCTTGATAATTGTTTTGTTATATGTACTTTTACTATGTTAAAGTTAAAACCTTCTTTTTGATTAGACAGTAAAGGGGAATTATGGGATGTATTTTTCTGTGCTATGAATATGTTTTATTACCATATTATTGGTTAATAAAAAAGCTGCTTTGGCCTATAGCAAGGCAGGACATCTCCAGATAGGAAATCCAAGGAAAGATACAGGGAGAAGAGGGCAGAGTCAGGGAGATGCCAGCAAGTTGCCCAAGAAGCAAGATGTGAAAGTGCCAGTAAGCCACCAACCACGGGGTGATACATAGATGAATAGAAATGGGGTAATTTAGGATGTAAGAGCAAGCTAGTAATAAGTCTGAGCCATAGACCAAACATTTTGTAATTAATATTAAGTCTCTGAGTGATTGTTTTATAAGCTTTTGTGGGGCCAAATGGGATAGAGAGAAGGCTCCAGCTACATTTCTCTTCTGGTAGATGTGAATATTTGGGGCTTGTCTGCTTTGTTGCCTGCATACATACACATAAACATGTGTGTACAACAAGCATGCAGACACACACACATTTCCAGCAAGATATTTGATTAAAAGTCTTGTACTCATAAGGATAGAAGAACTTCAAATATTGCTGCAAACTGTCAGCTGCTTGAAATACACTTGCAAATATTTACTACCAGTTTACATTTTCCTTATAAAACCAGAAAAGCAAGAGCAAAAATGTATAATATCATTTTAAAAAGTATGTGTATTGGGGACAGAGTACCTTTAAAAGAGAAAGAAAGAGAGAGAGAGAGAGAGAGAGAGAGAGAGAGAGAGAGAGAGAGAGAGAGAGAGAGAGAGGAAGGAAGGAAGGAAGGAAGGAAGGAAGGAAAGAAGGAAGGAAGGAAGGACAGGCAAAAGAAAGAAAGATCTTGGTGTGTGTGTGTGTGTGTGTGTGTGTGTGTGTGTGTGTGTGTGTGTGTGTGTTTTACTGATACTAGGAGGGAGAATGTTAACATTTGAAGAAGACCTCAGAAAAGCCAACTTTGATTCAGAAATTACTCTCACTTTGGGATTAGTATTTCTATAAGCTGCAAAGCACTGTTTCTAAGAAAATTACCCTTAAGCAAGGTAAATGTTGGTCATGATTAGAAGTGACTGTTTAACCAGCTGTAAACCAGTGCTCTATTGTTTGAGGCAGTGAAACTTGGCATTGATGGTATTAATGGCACCAAACTAACGTCTAGTCAAGAGATGCGTTATCTCCCCTTGTTTTTCTTTTTTTACCATATTCTCTGTGATGAGGAGGGAAGAATGAACTTTTCCTAATGAGTTTGAACATTAATCCTGCATAAGGAACATTGAAGTAACGTGGCTTGGTTTCTCCCTCATCTAAGAACAGATACAGGGAGTCAATGTGAGTAATAAAACTTTCTACTATGCAAAAGACTGTGGAACAATATTAGATTTTAGTTACTACTCACTTGCTAATGATCATATTCACTTTGTCTTGAGGATAAATAATATGTTTTATTTTAAGATTTCTCCTTAGAAAATTTTGAGTTGTTTCCTTTAGTCTCTCAAATTAGAGTAGTACTAAAACTCTTAATGGCTACTTAAATAATGATAACTGGAGACTTTTGATGCTGGGTAAATATACTCTGTGTATGCCTGTACATAGTACCCTCTCTTTGTACTTTTGTTTTGTGTTAGTCACTCAACCAACAGATCTAAAGTAAAGGACACCTGTACAGAACAAGAACAATTTTTTGTCTTTATTTTCTGAGCTATACAGTATAATACTTATCTACAAAGCATTTAAACTGAATCAGTTATTAGAAAAAAATCTAGAACAGATCCGAAAAGAGCAGATGTACATAGGTTATACAAGTATTATGTCATTTACAAAGCGAATTGATTAGCCACATACTTCTGTAGCCTAGATGTTAACTTCCTGAAATCCTGGCACATGTACCCATAAATACTCACACTCATATAAAAACTGTGCATGTGGGAGGATGAGGAGATGCCTCTGTGCTTAACAGCTCACCCTGCATTCCAGAGGAGACAGGCTCAGTTCCCACCTCCCACACTGAGCACTCAAGTCCAGTTACCAACACCTACACTGAATACTCAGGTCCAGTTCTCAGTATCCACCCTGAATACTCACGTTCAGTTCTCAACTCTCACACTGAGCACTCAGGCCCAGTTCCCAGTACCCACACTAACAGCTCACAATTGACTGTAACTCTATTCCTGGGGAATTCAGGACCTTCTTTCAGCTTCCACAAACACCTACACATACCTAGCATACATTCACACAAACACATACATATAAATAATTATTTTAAAATATGCTTGCATGTAGACTGCCTTGCCTTTAAAACACCTGTTAGATGTATTGATAACATTTTCTTTACAATCTTTCATGTATGTTCAGACTATAAGTTGATATGAAAATTTGTCTTTGGATCTGGCCCTTATGACATCTGTCAGGACACTGCTTAGGAATGGAATCATGTGAGTATAATTCTGAGTGCTTATGAGAAAACTCCAGGAAAATAAGACAAGAGTTTTGTGACCTCGGTTTCTTCAAAACACAGTATTGTGAGCCAAGAATGGTGGCACAGGCCTTTAATCCCAGCACTTGGGAAGCAAAGGTATGTGGATCTCTGTGAGTTTGAAGCCAGTTTGGTCTACAAGGTGAGTTCCAGGACAGCCGAGGATGTTACACAGAGAAACTCTGTCTCAAAAACCCACCACCACCAAACAAACAAACAAACAAACAAAACCCACATAATTGTTCTTGAAATGTATTTTCATGCCCTTCTCTGGTGTAGTGGATAGGAGTGAGTTCATTTCAGATTACTCATTATTGCTTGCTGTTGTTACTCGATTGACTACATGTTAAACTATCCCTTACATGCCTCTTTGGAAAAATATGTTTTTGTCACATGTGGCTTGTCCTTTTGATTGTATACAGCTTGATCTCAAGAGAACTTTACCCATGTGACCTTTCTTAACTTTCAGAGTATAAATTATCTGATGTTCTAGATGAAGTTGGCTATTGAATTAGACTGTAGTCTGCTCATTCATTGGCTCCATTCTCCCATGTCCCACCACCTTTAGAGCAGTGACAAGTGGTTGCTTGTCAAGTCAGTTACTTGATAAGAGAGAAGGGACCCTCACAGAAGGTGAGTAAGCACAATAGGGCAGAAACCAGGGAAGGCTTTGTTTTATGTCCGACTTGTGCATCATTTTTTTTAAAGAAAGAAGGACCATAAGTATTAAAATCACAACTATTAGTTGTTTGCAAGTTGTTTTAATATTATAATCACTGATTTCTGAAAGAAGAAACTTTAGATGAAGAAATATGAGACAGAGTCTAGAAGAATATTGAAAAGGCATATAAACAGGAAAAGATCCTCGTTCAATTTTGGGTAACTTAGGCATTAATCTGGACTGTTGTCAAAATACTTAGGGAGGTCATTAATCATGAGGAAGAGATGGATAATTTTCTGAATGATCATAAACTGGATGATCAAACCATAATATTGATAAAAGAGGCAAAAAAGGAAATTTTCCCTGTGCAGGCAAAAGCAAAAGTAAAAACAGCGCCACCTATGCAGGTAGTGACCGTGCCCTCAGCTCCCTCACTGGAGCCTCTTTAAATATTTATCCTCTATTTTCTGAAGATGATCCTGAAGCATAGGGTGAGCAACTTGATAATCCGTCTAATCTTGAATTCTCTCCACTTTTAATGAGGATTTAGGAGAGCCTATGACAAAAGCTAAATTTATAACCTAGGCAAGCTAGGGCTGGACAGGGGAACAGAATTCATTTACCAGTTCCTCATGAGCTACGCCTGGTATTTTCAGTGCAATTTTAACAAAATCAAAATGTTTAACAGGGATTAGGCAGGGATATAACAAAATATTTTAGAAAGGTTTATGCTTCCTGTGGATCTACTGCTCCATATTGTTATAAGTATCTTTTTAGTTAAAGCAAATAGTATATAATGGTTGCCATATGATTTTCATATAATTGCTAAAATGGTTCTTAGCCCTTCCCCACTTCTTTGGTGGCAAATGTGCCTTGGAGATGAAACCCATGAAAATGTTCAACAACTTACACTAGAGATGATCCTGGAAATGTCACATATGAAATGCTGACAGGGACTGGTATATGAGCATCAATAGATTATCATTGCATAATGTACCTCCTGTAGCCCACCCACATATTAAGGGACAGAGCTATGGCCTCTTGGGTGAAACTTGATATGGGATCTAACTTCAGGTGTAGTTATATAAAAACTATGCAATGTCCCTCTTTGCCTTATGCTGATTTCACAGGGAGGTCCAAAGACGCTATTGAAAAATAAGTAAAAGTGGAACAAAATCAAGAGTTATTATTAAAACAGCTGGCTTTTGATAAGGCCAGTGAATATTGCCAAGGAATAATTAGACCTCAGAGGGAGTTAGTAAATATTACAGACTTTCTAAAGTTATATAGAAATGTGGAGACCCATAAACATAGAGCAAAATTAGCTGCTTTAGAAACCAATGCTATTCAAAGATAGATATCAGCAAAATATTTCCATTGTAGCTGAGTTGACCACTTCAAGAAACAATGTAAATTGCTGTACAACAAATGAATGCTCAGAATAAATGAGCTTCTGGTTTTTGCAGTAAATACAAGAAAGGGAAACATTGGGCTAAGGAAGGAGGATCTAAATATGGTAAGAACAATAACACATCATCTAGTAATAATAACTACCAGCCAACAATAGGTAAATAAACTGAGGAGCCCCCTCAGGGCCCATTAAATTAGAGGGTGTAAATTTCAAACAATAACATTTGTGCCAGCTTCAGATTATAACCAATATATTCTTCCTTACAAGCTGCTGCTCAAGGAAGTGCTGCTGTTGATATTCCTTGACCTAAAGATACTGCCATTTCCCATCTCCAATGTCCTTTTAAGTTACACATAGGATATCAGGCACCTGTATTCCCTGGAACAGTTGGACTTGTATTGGAACACAGTAGTTTATCCATGAAGGGAATCATAATTCATACAGGAGTCATTAATGAAGGCTATACAGGGGAAACTGCAATCATGATCACAGTGCCCAGTGGTTGGTAATTTAAAATACGAGAAAAAGTGCTCAGTTATAATTATCTCCTTGTGTAGCCCCTTCATGGAAAAATGCACTTCTTGAGGGAGCATTTGGTAGTAAAGATAAAACTGTAGCTTCAAGTACTTTATTGAAGGAAACTGATAAATCATTGTTGTTGGATTTAAAAATAAAAGGAAAAAATTTATAGGATTAATTGATTCTGAAGCTGAAGTCTCTATTGTAACCACAGAATAATGGTCCTCTGAATGGCCTGTTATGGAGGTAAATTCAACCCTACTAGGTTTGGGAATATGAGCTCCAAGGAGATTAAATAAACAAAGTCATACGAAGTTTACACTACATAGGTCCAGAAGGCACAATGACAGTCCCACAATCTTATGTTACTCATGTTTAGGCTCATCTTTGGGGAAGAGACTTTCTACAGCAAACTAATGCAGAGTTCTATATTCCCACCACTAATGATACCTATTCTTATCTACATAAGCAATGGCTTATGTAAAAGATGAGATGTCAAAATGGAAAAGGACTAGGAAAAGAGTTGCAAGGGATTATTGAACCTATATTCCCACAAGGACAAAATGATAAACATGAATTGGGTTTTTCATAGAGACCATTGAAAAATTACCATGTATAAAAATTACATGGAAACCTAGTGAGCCTTTAAATATTTCCCTGCCAAACTGAGGCTTGATGTCTCTGATCTTTGATTCTTTTCTTTGCCTGTGACATACTCTGCTCTTTGAAAATATTAACAATTCTAACACCTGTGCAGTTCTCAAATGTCACTAACATTTATCTGGGTTTCAGTCTATTTTTACTTATTTTGTTCAGGCAAGTTTGAGTCTTTTCAACCAATTATTTGGTTGTTTGATCAGTGAATTCATTTACTCTGTTTTGTTATTTTGGTTGGAACTTGAAACCCTACAAATGGCTATCATTATTTGGAGAAGAACATAGTTTTTTATATTAATTAATTTATTTTATATACTCTCACCATTTCATTTCTCTGCCTAATTTCTCGGAACTGTTTCCTTCCTAGTCTTCTAGCTCCTTCAGGTCTGTATCCTGTCTCAACATAGCATAATAACATAATTCTTCATATATAAATAATATTGAATATTTGCTTATGCATTTTGTTGATTTTTCTAAAACATATTATCCTTCCTTATTTCCCATAATTATCATATTAAATCATGATGTTAATCTCCTGTTAGCCCTTTTCATGATTTAACTTTTAAAGTTAATTTTCCTGCTCCCAATTCATGCTCTACATTTCTTATTCACCAACCTATAATTATTGGAAAAGTCTTAGATTAAAAGTTTTCACTTTTTCACTTTATGAAACTATAATTCTTTCCACGTAGATGAAAATCAGACTTATAGTATCCTATCTCTGTGATTTTAAGAGACAGTGATGTTGGGACTGTGTGAAATGTAGGGTACTTCTGTCAAGGGCTAACACTTCCTTCAAAATCTGCAACAATCCTTGAACAACACATGATGTTTCTTGGATGCCGTCTTTTATGCATAAGACTATAAGCAAAGTTCCATCTTGGACACAAAATCATTAACCCACAGTTTATTTATTTCTCTTCACTGGTTCTTCTGCTCTTTTTGCTGATTTGTTTCTCTCTGTTCAAATATCTGCATCTTGGTACACTTGGTACACTGCATCTTGATACACTGGTCGACTTATTTTATTTTATTTTTGCTTTTTTTTTGAGACAGGGTTTCTCTGTATAGTCCTGGCTGTCCTGGAAGTCACTCTGTAGACCAGGCTGGCCTCGAACTCACAGAGACCTGTAGCTTAAGTTTTCCTGCCTGGCCCACAGTCAGGATATATCTCTTTCACCTGCCAGTTCCACAGCTTCTCAGACCCGACCAAGTAAACACAGAGACTTATGTTGCTTTCAAACTGTATGGCCGTGGCAGGCTTCTTGCTAACTGTTCTTATAGCTTAAATTAATCCATTTCCATTAATCTATACCTTGCCACATGGCTCGTGGCTTACCGGCATCTTCACAAGCTGTTTCTCATCGTGGCGGCTGGCAGTGTCTCTCTGACTCAGCCTTCCACTTCCCAGCTTTATTCTCCTCCTTGCCCCGCCTATACTTCCTGCCTAGCCAACGGCCAATCAGTGTTTTATTGATTAATTAGCAACACATTTGCCATACATCCCACAGCAGAGACCCTCTTGCCTTTGCTTCTGCCTACCAAGTGCTAGGATTAAAGGCACATGCCACCACCACCCAGCCACTGGTAGATTTTTTGAAGAGTAATGGTTAAGGTTTTGTGAAGAAAAATGTTTTTCTAATGACAATCAGTGTAGTTGGAGTGTGGAACAGACCATTTGATACAATTATTCTGAATAGCAGTTGCATTATATACATGCTAAGCTCTTCCATGGTTGACTGCCTTTCCAACATTTATGATGAAATCTGCTCTTTCTTTAAGTGGCTTTTTCCTTCACTTGCATAGGGCAAAACTTATCTTTTTTTGTCCTTGAAGGATTGAAGGTCTGCTTTCTGTCTCATGGGCTCTCTGCTTCCCGGTGTGCTGTATTGTAAGGCAAGTGAGTGTCTGATCTAGCTACCAACATGACTCAAATCCCCCGAGCAGTCATTCCTTACACAACACCTTTCTTTCCCAGCCCAACAAGAGCAAAAGACAGTTTCTTTCATTTTGAAGACTTCCACTATAAATTACCATGAAAAGAATTATGACTCTAGGATACTGGAAGATCGGGACCTCATTCTACTGTTAATGTTCATTTTATTCTTCTACCCTTTCATTGAGAAGCAGTCTCTTTTATTTTTTAACAAGTACAGATGCTTTGAAAGACCTCACCTTTTTCTTTATAGATCAGAGGAAAGTTCTTCAATTCAAGATGTTACAATGAAAAGGTACATTTTCTTTATTTTATAATGTTATATTTAGAAAAAGCCACCTTGTGTGAGAAAATGTGGAATGAAAATTAACATCACAGTATGAAGAATAAAACACTACTCTGTTCTTAGTTCACCAATATTTGAAAGCACACAGTGGCTCAAATTCATAGTCCCTAAAGATCCACTTACATAAGAATCTGTATGTTCTAGGGGTCATTCTCAGACTTGGCCTTAACAAGTAGACATGTCTGAGAAACTCATTAGTAAAGTACCTTGAAAAAGAACAGAAGCATATTGTCTTTAAAACTAACATGAAACCCTCAAACCAGGGTAATTTGGAGCTGAAAGTATATGACCAGGAACACAGAAGGCCTAATTATTCCTCTTTATCACTATCTATGTGTGAAATTGGAACTGGTAGAATATGGAGGGATCTTCAGTCAGATAGCTATTAGAAGAGCAGGATAGACATTTGTAGGGTTTCAATTATAAACAATTATGTGTGTGTTCTTTGAAAATAGTTTATATTCTTTTATTTTTGAGATTATAATATAATTACATCATTTATATCCTCTATTTACTCGTGCCAAATCTAACTCCTTGCTCTTTTTCACATTTATGGACTCTTTCATTAATTGTTATTCCAAGCACTTATGTATATACATATGTGCTCCCAGATACAACCTGCTCAGTCTGTAGCACAGATATCTTGGCAATAGTCAATAACTCTGTAATTGGACTTAAGAACCACTCCACAAGAGGGAAACCATGCCTGGTACTGAAAACCTCGTTGAAAACAACTCTGTTAGTGAAGTCGCAGATCTTGGAGGAGAACCTCCATTTGCACAACGTTCTTGGTGATTCTTTTTTCTTTCTTTTGTTGGCACAGGCTCCCACTATGTTGCTCTTTGCCATCTTAAGTTTCTGATTCTTTGGGCTGCTAGGATCGTCGTTGTACAGCACCAGACTTGCCTCTTCTAATGTCCACTCTTTCTTGTTCTGCCTCTTAATCTAAACTATAGACAAGTAGGTCATAAAGATTACTATTATTTTCAATTTA